>NC_134101.1:148653083-148963583 GCF_000715075.1 Nicotiana tabacum
GGCTAAAAGAAAAATCGCTCAACTCAGGGATTGGAGCCCTGATGTCGGCTAAAAGAAAGTCGGTCAACTCAGGGATTGGAGCCCTAATGTCGGCTCAAGAAAATTGCTCAACTCAGGGATTGGAGCCCTAATGTCGACTAAAAGGAAAATCGCTCAACTCAGGGATAGGAGCCCTAATGTTGGCTAAAATAAAAATCGCTCAACTCAGGAATTGGAGCCCTAATGTCGGCTAAAAGAAAATTCGCTCAACTCAGGGATTGGAGCCCTAATGTCGGCTAAAAGGAAAATCGCTCAACTCAGGGATTGGAGCCCTAATGTCGGCTAAAAGAAAATCGCTCAACTCAGGGATTGGAGCCCTAATATTGGCTAAAAAGGGAAAATCGCTCAACTCTGGGATTGGAGCCCTAATGTCGGCTAAAGGAGAATTGCTCAACTCAGGGATTGGAACCCTAATGTCGGCTAAAAGAAAGTCGCTCAACTCAGGGATTGGAGCCCTAATGTCAGCTCAAGAAAATTGCTCAACTCAGGGATTGGAGCCCTAATGTCGGCTAAAAGGAAAATCGCTCAACTCAGGGATTGGAGCCCTAATGTCGGCTAAAAGAAAAATCGCTCAACTCAGGGATTGGAGCCCTAATGTCGGCTAAAAGAAAATTCGCTCAACTCAGGGATTAGAGCCCTAATGTCGGCTAAAAGAAAATCGCTCAACTGAGGGATTGGAGCCCTAATATTGGCTAAAAAAGGAAAATCGCTCAACTCAGGGATTGGAGCCCTAATGTCGGCTAAAGGAGAATCACTCAACTCAGGGATTGGAGCCCTAATGTCGGCTAAAAGAAAAATCGCTCAACTCAGGGATTGGAGCCCTAATGTCGGTTAAAGGAAAATTGCTCAACTCAGGGATTGGAGCCCTAATGTCGGCTAAAAGAAAAATCGCTCAACTCAGGGATTGGAGCCCTGATGTCGGCTAAAATAAAAATCGCTCAACTCAGGAATTGGAGCCCTAATGTCGGCTAAAAGAAAATTCGCTCAACTCAGGGATTGGAGCCCTAATGTCGGCTAAAAGGAAAATCGCTCAACTCAGGGATTGGAGCCCTAATGTCGGCTAAAAGAAAATCGCTCAACTCAGGGATTGGAGCCCTAATATTGGCTAAAAAGGGAAAATCGCTCAACTCTGGGATTGGAGCCCTAATGTCGGCTAAAGGAGAATTGCTCAACTCAGGGATTGGAGTCCTAATGTCGGCTAAAAGAAAAATCGCTCAACTCAGGGATTGGAGCCCTAATGTCGGCTAAAGGAAAATTGCTCAACTCAGGGATTGGAGCCCTGATGTCGGCTAAAAGAAAACTTGCTCAACTCAGGGAGTGGAGCCGTAATGTCGGCTAAAGGAAAATCGCTCAACTCAGGGATTGGAGCCCTAATGTCAGCTAAAGGAAAATTCGCTCAACTCAGGGATTGGAGCCCTAATGTCGGCTAAAAGAAAATCGCTCAACTCAGGGATTGGAGCCCTAATGTCGGCTAAAAGAAAATCGCTCAACTCAGGGATTGGAGCCCTAATGTCGGCTAAAGGAAAATTGCTCAACTCTGGGATTGGAGCCCTAATGTTGGCTAAAAGAAAATCGCTCAACTCATGGATTGGAGCCTTAATGTCGGCTAAAAGAAAAATCGCTCAACTCAGGGATTGGAACCCTAATGTCGGCTAAAAGAAAATTCGCTCAACTCAGGGATTGGAGCCCTAATGTCGGCTAAAAGAAAATCGCTCAACTGAGGGATTGGAGCCCTAATATTGGCTAAAAAAGGAAAATCGCTCAACTCAGGGATTGGAGCCCTAATGTCGGCTAAAGGAGAATCGCTCAACTCAAGGATTGGAGCCCTAATGTCGGCTAAAAGAAAAATCGCTCAACTCAGGGATTGGAGCCCTAATGTCGGCTAAAAGAAAAATCGCTCAACTTAGGGATTGGAGCCCTAATGTCAGCTAAAGGAAAATTCGCTCAACTCAGGGATTGGAGCCCTAATGTCGGCTAAAAGGAAAATCGCTCAACTCAGGGATTGGAGCCCTAATATTGGCTAAAAAAGGAAAATCGCTCAACTCAGGGATTGGAGCCCTAATGTCGGCTAAAGGAGAATCGCTCAACTCAAGGATTGGAGCCCTAATGTCGGCTAAAAGAAAAATCGCTCAACTCAGGGATTGGAGCCCTAATGTCGGCTAAAAGAAAAATCGCTCAACTTAGGGATTGGAGCCCTAATGTCAGCTAAAGGAAAATTCGCTCAACTCAGGGATTGGAGCCCTAATGTCGGCTAAAAGGAAAATCGCTCAACTCAGGGATTGGAGCCCTAATGTCGGCTAAAAGAAAATCGCTCAACTCAGGGATTGGAGCCCTAATGTCGTCTAAAGTAAAATTGTTCAACTCAGGGATTGGAGCCCTAATGTTGGCAAAAAGAAAATCGCTCAACTCAGGGATTGGAGTCCTAATGTCGGCTAAAAGAAAAATCGCTCAACTCAGGGATTGGAGCCCTAATGTCGGCTAAAGGAAAATTGCTCAACTCAGGGATTGGAGCCCTGATGTCGGCTAAAAGAAAACTTGCTCAACTCAGGGAGTGGAGCCGTAATGTCGGCTAAAGGAAAATCGCTCAACTCAGGGATTGGAGCCCTAATGTCAGCTAAAGGAAAATTCGCTCAACTCAGGGATTGGAGCCCTAATGTCGGCTAAAAGAAAATCGCTCAACTCAGGGATTGGAGCCCTAATGTCGGCTAAAAGAAAATCGCTCAACTCAGGGATTGGAGCCCTAATGTCGGCTAAAGGAAAATTGCTCAACTCTGGGATTGGAGCCCTAATGTTGGCTAAAAGAAAATCGCTCAACTCATGGATTGGAGCCTTAATGTCGGCTAAAAGAAAAATCGCTCAACTCAGGGATTGGAACCCTAATGTCGGCTAAAAGAAAATTCGCTCAACTCAGGGATTGGAGCCCTAATGTCGGCTAAAAGAAAATCGCTCAACTGAGGGATTGGAGCCCTAATATTGGCTAAAAAAGGAAAATCGCTCAACTCAGGGATTGGAGCCCTAATGTCGGCTAAAGGAGAATCGCTCAACTCAAGGATTGGAGCCCTAATGTCGGCTAAAAGAAAAATCGCTCAACTCAGGGATTGGAGCCCTAATGTCGGTTAAAGGAAAATTGCTCAACTCAGGGATTGGAGCCCTAATATCGGCTAAAGGAAATTGCTCAACTCAGGGATTGGAGCCCTGATGTCGGCTAAAAGAAAAATCGCTCAACTCAGGGATTGGAGCCCTAATGTCGGCTAAAAGAAAATTCGCTCAACTCAGGGATTGGAGCCCTAATGTCAGCTAAAAGGAAAATCGCTCAACTCAGGGATTGGAGCCCTAATGTCGGCTAAAAGAAAATCGCTCAACTCAGGGATTGGAGCCCTAATGTCGGCTAAAGGAAAATTGCTCAACTCTGGGATTGGAGCCCTAATGTTGGCTAAAAGAAAATCGCTCAACTCATGGATTGGAGCCTTAATGTCGGCTAAAAGAAAAATCGCTCAACTCAGGGATTGGAACCCTAATGTCGGCTAAAAGAAAATTCGCTCAACTCAGGGATTGGAGCCCTAATGTCGGCTAAAAGAAAATCGCTCAACTGAGGGATTGGAGCCCTTATATTGGCTAAAAAAGGAAAATCGCTCAACTCAGGGATTGGAGCCCTAATGTCGGCTAAAGGAGAATCGCTCAACTCAAGGATTGGAGCCCTAATGTCGGCTAAAAGAAAAATCGCTCAACTCAGGGATTGGAGCCCTAATGTCGGTTAAAGGAAAATTGCTCAACTCAGGGATTGGAGCCCTAATGTCGGCTAAAAGAAAAATCGCTCAACTCAGGGATTGGAGCCCTGATGTCGGCTAAAAGAAAAATCGCTCAACTCAAAGATTGGAGCCCTAATGTCGGCTAAAAGGAAAATCGCTCAACTCAGGGATTGGAGCCCTAATGTCGGCTAAAAGAAAATCGGTCAACTCAGGGATTGGAGACCTAATATTGGCTAAAAAGGGAAAATCGCTCAACTCAGGGATTGGAGCCTTGATGTCGGTTAAAGAAGAATCGCTCAACTCAGAGATTGGAGCCCTATGTCTGCTAAAAGAAAAATCGCTCAACTCAGGGATTGGATCCCTAATGTCGGTTAAAGGAAAATTGCTCAACTCAGGGATTGGAGCCCTAATGTCGGCTAAAGGAAAATTGCTCAACTCAGGGATTGGAGCCCTGATGTCGGCTAAAAGAAAAATCGCTCAACTCAGGGATTGGAGCCCTAATGACGGCTAAAAGAAAATTCGCTCAACTCAGGGATTGGAGCACTAATGTCGGCTAAAAGAAAAATCGCTCAACTCAGGGATTGGAGCCCTAATGTCGGCTAAAAGAAAATCGCTCAACTCAGGGATTGGAGCCCTGATGTCGGCTAAAGGAAAATTGCTCAACTCAGGGATTGGAGCCCTAATGTTGGCTAAACGAAAATTGCTCAACTCAGGGATTGGAGCCCTAATGTCGGCTAAAAGAAAAATCGCTCAACTTAGGGATTGGAGCCCTAATTTCGGCTAAAGGAAAATTGCTCAACTCAGGGATTGGAGCCCTGATGTCGGCTAAAAGAAAACTTGCTCAACTCAGGGAGTGGAGCCGTAATGTCGGCTAAAGGAAAATCGCTCAACTCAGGGATTGGAGCCCTAATGTCAGCTAAAGGAAAATTCGCTCAACTCAGGGATTGGAGCCCTAATGTCGGCTAAAAGAAAATCGCTCAACTCAGGGATTGGAGCCCTAATGTCGGCTAAAAGAAAATCGCTCAACTCAGGGATTGGAGCCCTAATGTCGGCTAAAGGAAAATCGCTCAACTCAGGGATTGGAGCCCTAATGTCAGCTAAAAGGAAAATCGCTCAACTCAGGGATTGGAGCCCTAATGTCGGCTAAAAGAAAATCGCTCAACTCAGGGATTGGAGCCCTAATGTCGGCTAAAGGAAAATTGCTCAACTCTGGGATTGGAGCCCTAATGTTGGCTAAAAGAAAATCGCTCAACTCATGGATTGGAGCCTTAATGTCGGCTAAAAGAAAAATCGCTCAACTCAGGGATTGGAGCCCTAATGTCGGTTAAAGGAAAATTGCTCAACTCAGGGATTGGAGCCCTAATGTCGGCTAAAAGAAAAATCGCTCAACTCAGGGATTGGAGCCCTGATGTCGGCTAAAAGAAAAATCGCTCAACTCAGGGATTGGAGCCCTAATGTCGGCTAAAAGAAAATTCGCTCAACTCAGGGATTTGAGCCCTAATGTCGGCTAAAAGAAAATCGGTCAACTCAGGGATTGGAGACCTAATATTGGCTAAAAAGGGAAAATCGCTCAACTCAGGGATTGGAGCCTTGATGTCGGTTAAAGAAGAATCGCTCAACTCAGAGATTGGAGCCCTATGTCTGCTAAAAGAAAAATCGCTCAACTCAGGGATTGGATCCCTAATGTCGGTTAAAGGAAAATTGCTCAACTCAGGGATTGGAGCCCTAATGTCGGCTAAAGAAAATTGCTCAACTCAGGGATTGGAGCCCTAATGTCGGCTAAAAGAAAATCGCTCAACTCAGGGATTGGAGCCCTAATGTCGGCTAAAAGAAAATCGCTCAACTCAGGGATTGGAGCCCTAATGTCGGCTAAAAGAAAAATCGCTCAACTCAGGGATTGGAGCCCTAATGTCGGCTAAAAGAAAATCGCTCAACTCAGGGATTGGAGCCCTAATGTCGGCTAAAGGAAAATTGCTCAACTCAGGGATTGGAGCCCTAATGTTGGCTAAACGAAAATTGCTCAACTCAGGGATTGGAGCCCTAATGTCGGCTAAAAGAAAAATCGCTCAACTCAGGGATTGGAGCCCTAATTTCGGCTAAAGGAAAATTGCTCAACTCAGGGATTGGAGCCCTGATGTCGGCTAAAAGAAAACTTGCTCAACTCAGGGAGTGGAGCCGTAATGTCGGCTAAAGGAAAATCGCTCAACTCAGGGATTGGAGCCCTAATGTCAGCTAAAGGAAAATTCGCTCAACTCAGGGATTGGAGCCCTAATGTCGGCTAAAAGAAAATCGCTCAACTCAGGGATTGGAGCCCTAATGTCGGCTAAAAGAAAATCGCTCAACTCAGGGATTGGAGCCCTAATGTCGGCTAAAGGAAAAATTGCTCAACTCAGGGATTGCAGCCCTAATGTCGGCTAAAGGAAAATTGCTCAACTCAGGGATTGGAGCCCTAATGTCGGCTAAAGAAAACTTGCTCAACTTAGGGATTGGAGCCCTAATGTCGGCTAAAAGGCGACTAGGGAATGGAGGCCCTATGTCTAAAATCTCAACTTAGGGATTGGAGCCCAAATGTTGGCAAAGGTGACTAGGGAATGGAGGCCCTATGTCTAAAATCTCAACTCAGGGATTGGAGCCCTAATGTTGGCAAAAAGGTGACTAGGGAATGGAGGCCCTATGTCTAAAATCTCAACTCAAGGATTGAAGCCCTAATGTTGGCGAAAAAATAGGTTGATATTGGGGATTCTAAACTAACCCTTTTTTTTCTTTTTTTTGGAATTTTCTTCTTATTTCTCTTTTCGTTTCTTTTTATTTTTATTTTTTTTTGTTCGGTAAAAATGCAGGAAAGAATTTGGAGGAAACTTCCCTTTTGGGTTGATTCCTTGCTGCAAAGCTGTTTCTTGCACTTGTGCATTTCTTTTCCCTTTTGGTTGCACCTGCTTCTTGCCCGGTTGCTTTGGATTGCACCTGTTTCAATTTTCCAAACAAAGAACAATTGTCAGTTTGAAAACGGTGGTTGGTTCGGTGGCCTTGATCATTCCAATTGCTTGGTCCCGGCCTCATTTTCTATTGAGAAACTTCGTCATTGATTGGCTTCAAAGGCGACCCCCTTTCAAACTAATAAGACTCGGATTTCAGGATTTCATGATGATTCGCCCGTGTAAGGCTTTGGTTCTTCCATCTCATTCTGCTTGGGGATTTTTACTGGGGTAGATCTCATTGGGGATTTCTTTTAATGCCTTTACTTCGGAGGTAATCAACATCGTGATCAGTCGGGATTGGACTGATGCACCACTGAGGCTGGGTATTTCCTTCACCTCTTGCCAGACGGAGCTCTGTGAAACCGGTCCTGCCACCTTTTCTTTCTAACACATTTTGGAGTTTAGGGTTAAAACGAAAGGGATTCAAGGAAAGGTAAACAAAGAGCGAAAAAATGAATTTAAAAGAGAAGCGTCCCTTTAGGGGAAAAAGAAAGGCTTATCTAAGGCGCATGCTGACTTTAAATTGACATGACATGCTTTTTGGACTGGACGCCCGACCCTCACGAACTTGCATTTTCTCATCAACCAAACGGATCTATGTTTCCAAACCAGGGAACCTTGCCATAACTTTCTGAGGTGAAATCATCTTTTCGGCCGAAAGCGCCCTTTGCAGGTTTTCGCTAATCGACCTCTCTCATTTCTCTTCTCACCGTCGCCCGATAGTGCTTTTTGCGAGTTTTCACTAAACGGACTCTCTCATTCTTGGTTTCTCTACTCCCGTCTCCTTATGGTGCCCGAAGGTTTTCACCAACAAGACTCTCTCGTTTTATTTCTCTCAGTTTTAGAATGCATCAGCTTCCAACAATGATATTTCTTGGTTTCCCCCGCCTTTGGCAATTGATCCGAAGGACTTGTACTCGATTTTTTGGTAAAAAGAATTGTGGATGAAATTACAACTTTGGAATCATTTGGTGGGCCCGTGGTCGAAACATTATAACATCTGCCCCAGTTTCAACTTCAGGGAAAATTGGATTTTTGTTTTGGTGTGACTGAACCCTAGAGAGAGGTTTCCTACATATCCTTTCGGAATCAAGTCAGACGTAGTTCAGGACAAACCATTTTTTTTTCAACAGTGCTTTTGGATACCTGAGAGGGTAGCCAAAGAAATGTAACCGGCTCAAAGGGTTTGTAGAAAAAGTTGATAGTGTTTGGGTAGCGGGAATAAAAAGCCTTCATCATCTCAAATGTGCCGAGACGTCACCGAAGTAAACTCAAACATAGTACTTTTTGACCGCATCCGCATTCAGAGTTGTTTCAGGATCATTTCCTTTAATATCACCCAGATATAAAGCTCCTCTTGGTAATATCTTCCTGATGATGTATGGACCTTTCCAATTAGGAGAAAAATTTCCTTTCGCTTCCTGGTGATGCGGAAGAATGCTCCTTAACACCAGTTGACCTACTTCAAAATTCTTGGGTCGCACATTCTTGTTGTAAGCGCGGGCCATTCTTTGTTGGTACAACTGCCCGTGACAGACCGCAACCATTCCCTTTTCATCAATTAAGGTCAACTGCTCCAATCGAGTCTTAACCCACTCGCTATCTTCAATCTCTGCTTCAACAATGGTTCGGAGCGAAGGAATTTCTACATCTGCCGGTATCACAGCCTCGGTCCCATAAACCAACAAGAATGGGGTTGCGCCTACTGATGTGCGCATTGTAGTGCGATATCCCAGCAAGGCAAAAGGTAACTATTCATGCCACTGTCTGGAACTCTGGATTGTTTTTCTCAAAATCTTCTTGATGTTTTTGTTTGCCGCTTCAACAGCGCCATTGGCTTTGGGCCGATAAGGAGTGGAGTTCCTATGCGTTATTTTGAACTGTTCGCATACATCCTCGATCAAGTGACTATTCAGGTTTGCCGTATTATTTGTGATGATAGTTGCAGGAATACCAAAACGACAGATAAGATTTGAATGTACAAAATCCACCACGGCTCTCTTAGTGACCGATTTAATAGTGACAGCTTCGACCCATTTTGTGAAGTAGTCGATAGCGACCAATATAAATCTGTGCCCATTTGAGGATTTCAGCTCAATCGGACCAATGACGTCCATACCCCAGGCGACAAAAGGCCACGGCGCCGACATAGGATGTAGCTCTGTTGGAGGTGCATGAATCAGATCTCCATGTACCTGGCACTGATGACATTTCCGGATGAAACTGAAACAGTCTTTCTCCATGGTTATCCAATAATACCCAGCTCGAAGGATTTTCTTCGCCAGGACATACCCGTTCATATGAGGTCCACACACTCCTGTGTGTACTTCATGCATGATTTTTCCAGCCTCTTCTGCGTCAACACATCTCAACAAATTTAGATCCGGGGTTCTTTTATACAATACCTCGCCGCTCAAAAAGAATCCACTCGCATGCCGCCTAATGGTTCTCTTTTGATCTCCAGTAGCATGTTCGGGGTATTCTTGCATTTTCAAGAACCTCTTAACATCATGGTACCATGGCTGGGTACTTGGTCCTGCCTCGATTACATTACAGTAACCGCGTCTTTCCCTGATTTGGATTTCCAAGGGATCGATGTGGGCATTGCATGGATAAGGTAACATTGAAGCTAAGGTGGCAAGTGCATCGGCTAGTTCATTGTGACACCGTGGGATATACCTGAATTCTATTGATTCGAATCGCTTGCTGAGATCCTCCATGTTCTGCCGGTAAGGAATAAGCTTGACATCTCGAGTTTCCCATTCACCCTGGGCTTGTTAGATAATCAGATCAGAATCCCCCATAATCAACAAATCTTCAACATCTTGATCGATCGCCATATTCATGCCCATGATGCAGGCTTCATATTCAGTTGTATTGTTCGTGCAAAATAAACGAAGCCTAGCTGTAGCCGGATAGTGTTGACCAGTGGGTGAGATCAAGATTGCCCCAATTCCTACACCTTTGGCGTTTACGGCCCCATCAAAGAACATCTTCCAAGCATTAGCGTCTTCCGAGACTACTTCTATGGTGTTTATCTCTTCATCTGGAAAATAAGTACTCAATGGTTGGTATTCCTCATCAACCGGGTTCTCAGCCAAGTGACCCGCCAATGCCTGGGCTTTCATCGTCGTGCGAGTGACATAGACTATGTCAAATTCAGTAAGCAAGATTTGCCACTTTGCTAATCTCCCAGTAGGCATCGGTTTCTGGAATATGTACTTCAAAGGATCCAACCTGGTTATGAGGTAAGTAGTATGAGCTTGGAGATATTGTCTCAATTTCTGAGCGACCCATGTCAAAGCACAACACGTTCTTTCCAACAAAGTGTATTTGACCTCATAACCGGTGAACTTCTTGCTTAAGTAATAGATCGCCTGCTCTTTCTTTCCAGTTATGTCATGTTTTCTGAGGACACAACCGAAGGAATTTTCCAAGACCGTCAGATACAAGAACAGGGGTCTCTCTGGCTCTGGTAGGACCAGGACTGGAGGATTTGAAAGATATTCTTTGATCTTGTCAAAAGCCTCTTGACACTCAGTTGTCCATTTGATTGTTGCATCCTTCCTCAATAGCTTAAATATGGGCTCACATGTGCTAGTCAGTTGGGCAATGAATCGACTGATATAGTTTAACCTGCCTAATAGACTCATCACGTCTTTCTTCATTCTTGGAGGAGGTAGATCTCGGATAGACTTTATCTTTGTTGGATCTAACTCGATACCTCTCCTGCTTACTATGACCCAGAAGCTTGCCCGATGGGACTCCGAAGGCGCAATTAGCCGGATTCAGCTTCAGGTCGTACTTTCTCAGCCTCTCAAAAAATTTCCTCAAGTCTCGAACATGATCGTCCTGAGTCCTGGACTTGACTATCACGTCGTCTACATACACCTTTATCTCTTGATGCATCATATCATGAAAAATGGCAGTCATGGCTCTCATGTAAGTTGCCCCGACATTCTTTAAAACGAATGGCATAACCCGATAACAGTAAGTACCCCAAGGTGTAGTGAAGGCGGTTTTCTTGGCATCTTCTTCATCCATCAACACCTGATGATATCCAGCGTAACAATCTACGAAAGACTGTATCTCATGTTTGGCACAGTTATCAACAAGGATGTGGATGTTGGGCAACGGGAAATTGTCTTTGGGACTGGCCCTATTCAAATCTCGATAATCCACACACACCCAAGTGTTCCCATCTTTCTTCGGTACCAGAACTACATTAGCCAACCACGTAGTATACTGGACTACCCGAATTACTCCTGTTTTCAACTGCTTTGTGATTTCTTCTTTGATCTTATCATTGATATCAATCTTGAACTTCCTCTGCTTCTATTGAACTGGAGGACAATCAGTGTAAATTGGCAATTTATGCACCACTAGATCAACACCTAATCCTGGCATGTCATTGTATGATTAAGCAAACACATCTTTAAATTCAAAGAGGAGTTGAATTATTGCATCTCGCGTTTTCTCATCTGTGTGAATGCTTATTTTGGCTTCTCGGATTTCTTCAGGAGTTCCCAAATTAACCAGTTCGGTGTCATTCAAATTCAGCTTAGGTTTATTCTCAAAGTGTTCCAATTCTCAATTTATTTCCCTAAAAGCCTCTTCTTCGTCATATTCCGGTTCTTGGTTCATTATTTCACAGTTAAACAACTCGTTTGGATCTGGGCGTGAAGTCTGCAAGCATGTCATATTATTTAAAGCCGCATTATTATAACTGAAAGGAAAAGATAAAAGAAAAATAGCAAAAATCAGAAAGAATAAAGAAAAATGATGAAATACTGATTTTATTCCTTGGAATTGGGAAGATAACAGGGTTTATATTTCAGGAAATTAAAACAGGAAACTAAAGAAAAACATCTGAGTTACACCCTGGAATAACTCGTGATGCAGGAAAGGTGGCAGGACAGGTCTACCCGGACTCCTGCCTAACTGGGAACGGTGTGGCCTCCCAATTTTGAAGCTTAGCATTTGGCCCCATGTATAGCACCTCAGCGGTGCTCGTTCCTTCTCCCAGCTGAACCATGTGAGCTTCGTAAAGCATTTCTCTCATTGCCCCACATATTTCTTCAATCTCTTCGGCCGTAAAGGCCTCGTCATCTTCTTCTTCAATGTACTTTGGTCTGACGAAAGTTTCGTACAAATGTGGCAATGGTCGAGGCAACTTCCATCCCTCATTTTTTCTCTTCTTTGCCCAATCTTTATCTTTTGGAGTAGGTTGGAAGCCTATCCCAAAGAGTTTCTTAGTGGAAGGCAAGGTGATAGGTTCAGTTATTCCTTGCAGCGATTTTCCAAGCCCTTTTCCCGGCTTGAATCCCTGTCGGACCATTTCTTTAGCAACCATGATTGAAGCGTTGGACAAGAAAGGTTGGGGACAAGGGCTCCCTTCTTTATTCTGCTCCGCCAGCACAACTTCAAAAACCTGATAAACTGTGTGCTCACTCCCTTCTCTTGCTTCAAGACATGGGGTGGATGGGTCCCAATAAATAGATTGTTTGTCTTCTCTGTGGACCACAATTTCCCGATCTTCATCTTCAAACTTCACCATTTGGTGGAGAGTGGAGGGTACAGCCCCCGCAGCATGAATCCAAGGTCTTCCGAGGAGAAAATTGTAAGATGTGTCCATATCCAGTACATGGAAGGTTACTTCGAAATCCACCGTCCCGATAGTCAATATCAGGTCTATTTCTCCGAGGGTGTCCCTCTTGATACCATCAAAAGCTCTTACACAGACATTATTGGGGCGAATCCTTCCGGTCCCAATTTCCATTCTTTGCAGCGTGGAGAGCGGGCAAATGTCAACACCCGAACCCCCATCCAACATTACTCGCTTGACGTAGTAGTCTTCACACTTGACCGTTAGATGTAAAGCCTTGTTGTGAGCTGCTCCCTCCGGAGGCAAATCGTTCTTGCTAAAAGAAACTTGATTAACCGCGAAGAACCTTTCCGTCATTCTTTCAAGTTGTTCAACTGAAGTCTCAGCCGGCATATACGCTTCATTCAAGGTTTTGAGCAGGATCTTCTGATGTTCGGCGGACTTCATTAGCAAAGATAGCATAGACACTTGTTCAGGGTATTTGCGCAACTGATCCATCACTTCATAGTCAGGCATATTCATCTTTCGGAAGAAAGCCTCTTCCTCTTCAGTGCTTACATGCTTCTTGGGTGGGAAGCGCTTCCTTGTGGCATTGTTCACTTCTTGAATGCCTGAATATTTTCCAATAGCAGTATTTTCTGGAAGTTCCCCCGTGATTTCTTTGCCTTTATATGTAACCAATGTTTGTTGATAATTCCATGGTACCGTAGACGGGTTTGTCATTGGCTTATGTGGTACGCGTCCGATAACCACTGGCTCATTCAGCCGAGGCGGTTTAATCGTCCCCCGGACCACATAGTCCCCTTTCGACACGTACATCGGTATTGCCCTTTTTATTTCGAATATCTGTGGCTTCTCTGATCGACCTCGTGGAATATAGAGAACCTCATTCTTCGAAGGCACCATCTTCTCTGTCTTTGTCTCAGCCTTCTTTTCGAGCTCAGCTTTGACAGTATTAGTCTTCTTTTCCTCTTTCTCTTGCTTTGGGGATGCTTTAGGCTTTCTCTTTGCATCGACAATGGCGATTATAGCTTTCAGGGCAGGATCAAACTCCTTGTCCTCACAGATCATCCCAATCAACGGCCCATTATTGTGAGCGGGCAACGGATTGTTGGTCACATTTGGGACCTCCTCGTCCCTTAATACTATCTTTCCCTGTTCTATTAAGTTCTCTACCACCTTTCTTAAAGTCCAACAATCATTGGTATCATGCCCTTATGCTCCCAAATGATAAGCACACCTGACACCGGCTTTGTAAGCAGGTGATGCTGGATTGTGCCTTGTCTGAGGACTGGTTGCAGGAAACCCATCTGGACTAGTTTTGGGAATAGGGTAGAATACGGTTCACTAATGGGTGTGAAAGTTTGTCTTCTGGGTGGTTCTTGAGGACGGAAGTTATTTTGGGGTAGTTGTGGATTATAGTGGTTTCGGTAAGGAGGTTGATTTCTGGGAGGTGGAGCTTGATTTCTGTTAGCTTGTTGTTGTGGCCGGACATAAGGCTGAGTATTCATAACCGAGTATGGCTAAGGAGCATAGGCCAAACCTTGGTGAGGGTAATAATGTTGCGGGGTCCTCTATGAGAAAAGGAGTCCGGGAGTATAGTTTCTCCTTGTGCCCGACGATGCCATGAACGTTTCTTCCCTTTTCTTTCCCTTTGCTATTCCTCCAGACCCACCCTGAATGGCTTGGGAGGTAGCTCTGATAGCAGATTGGCTTAGAATTCGACCCGTTTTTAGCCCATTTTCTACCATTTCTCCGATCTTAATTGCTTCTGCGAAAGGTTTCCCCATGGCCGACATCATGTTTTGGAAGTAATCTGATTCTTGAGCTTGGAGGAAAGTAGTGACCATTTCTATTTCATCCATGGGAGGTTTTACTCTTGATGCTTGCTCGCACCATTTAATAGCGTATTCTCTGAAGCTTTCTGAGGGTTTCTTCTTCAAGTTTGACAAAGAATTCTTGTTTGGTGCGATGTCAATATTATACTGAAACTGCCTTACAAAATCTCTGGCAAGATCGTCCCAAATGTGCCATCGAGATATGTCCTGATCCATATACCATTCTGAGGCTATGCCCACCAAGCTTTCTCTGAAGTATGCCATCAACAATTCTTCTTTGCCGCCAGCCCCACGCAATTGGTTGCAATACTTTTTGAGGTGAGCAATGGGATCTCCATGCCCATCATATTTCTCAAACTTCGGTGTTTTGAACCCTACGGGCAGGTGCACGTGAGGGAACATGCACAGATCAGTATAGGAAACACTCTTCTGCCCGCTTAAACCTTGCATATTTTTTAAACTCTGCTCGAGGCTCCTCATTCTTTTTGCCATTTCATCTTGTTCAAGAGCTTTGGGATTTTGGTCTTGCCCAGGCGTAAGCTCGTATTGAGGCTGCTGAGGGTAAGTGCTGGTGGTAAACAGAGTTGGTTCCAGCGAGAAGGATGGTGCTTGAAATGTGAATGAGGAAGAGTCAAAATTAGGCATGTGTGTAGCGGGTTGTGCCGCGATTGGACAGGGCGGTGCAGTGAATATGTTTGTAGCCACATCTGTCGTTGACATCCGGGGATAAGAATCAAAGGGTGATCCAGTGGAGTGGGCTGAAATGGTAGGGTACCCGAATGGGGTAGTTGGATAACTTATGGGGACGTTGGAAATCCACTTGTCCTAGAGAACAACTCGGGGAATCCAGGGATTACACTCAGCGGCTCTTTTCCATTGTTCCAGTCATCCAACATTTCCAACATGCGAAGCCGCAAGATTCTATTTTCTTCAGCAGTTGCTGATTCGGAAGTTGGGATGGCCGAGATTGAACTCTCTTCGGAGACAGGAATTGTTGGCAAAGGAATTTCTGAAGACATCTCTACACTTCCCTTTGATCTCGTGAAGTAAGTGTGAATACTTCCTCTCGACTTAGTGACGGGCAGCTGAACACTTCCTTTCAACCTCGTAAAGTATGAATGTGAGGCCAGACCTCCACCAAACCAAACCACCTTTCTAAAAACCTAGACTTAGCAGCAAGCAAACGGTTAGTTTGAAACAAATAACAGATAGGTAATCTCACGTTGGAGTGTGATGCACCTATACAGTTAAGTGAATTTCTACATGTTTGCATCGATGACATGCGTCATTCCGGCTTCTCTTTATGCTCCCCTTTATTTATTATTATTTTTTTATTATTTTCATTATTTGTATTATTTGAAGTTAAAAAAAAACGTGACCGGATCCGATGAGGATTGCCTACGTATCACGATGTCGTGTGAATCAGATCATTACGTAGTTCAAGACAAACAAATGTAAAAATAAAGAAACATTTTTTATTTTTTATTTTTTATTACTAAAACAATCTATTACAAACTAACATTTTTGAAAAAGGGAGAATAACAGACTTGAAATAAATACAAACTCAACAACTACTGATAAACCCTGATGCGAAAAGACAGACAAAAGACGCCAAGACGGAAAATACAGACTCGACCTATAAATAAATTAAAGCCTTAAAATTTGGCGCTCGCGGGGCATCATTCGGCCTCGCCGCGGGCTTAGGGGCGAGGTCCCTTTCAAGTTGTTCCAGCTCATACATGGTTTGCTTGACATAAATCATCACTGCCGAGAAGAAGGTAGTGCGGGTCATATCTTCGCATCGTAGACACCTCCTAATTATGGCATGGGCAATGGTCTTAATCTTATCCTGGTTTGCCTCTTTTCTAAGGGTAGGCGCTCTATTTGATCATTACGGGCCTTAAAACCCCGAGAATCCTGGAGATGTTGATTCTACCACTCCTGGATTTCTACTTCCATTTGGGCCAGTAAATCATAGCAACGTCTATTTTCAGCTTCAAAGGTTCGGGCTTGCTCAAACACTCTGTCCTCAAGAGTGGCCACCTTTCTCTTCAAATTGGCAATGGTTTGCATATGGTCCCTTTTCAACTGCTGTAGATACCGGTTGCGCTCTTCTGTTCTTTTTGCCTAGTGTGTCTTGAGTCCTGCTATGGTATTCTCAAGATTCTCTGACTCACTCCGGCACTCACCAATTTCCATTTTTAAACCTTTTATCAGTCGCTCATCCGACCGGCTCCTTTGTTGGTTATCAGCGGCTATCCTTATCTACTGGATTTGGGCCATGAGCGTCTCGTTTTCCTGGGTCAACCTATTCTTTTCTCCCAGATCAGTAGAAACTTGCACGTTGTGCTCATATTTTAGACGTTCAATTTGTTGTTTCAGCTTGCTGATTTCAAACCGATAGCCTTTTTCTTTTGCTAACCAATATCATTGCTCCTGTGATGACTCGGCAAAATTTAGGATATGGGGTCTTTTAGCCGGCCTTTTGTGCTCAAGTTCTCTTCTGTACCACACAAGGTACCCTGGTGCTACTTCACCTTTGGCCCGATCCTGCACGCAAGTATCTGCTTTTAAACATTGGAATTCATTCTAGATCTGGCGGACTTTTGCTTCAGGAAATTGTCCGTCAGGGCTAATCTCAATTGCTTGAGCACTAAGATCTTCCTTGTGTGGCACTATCTGGCATCTCCCGAGTTGTCTCAAAACTCGATAGGGCGCGTAAGGCTGAATGCTCTTAAGTCCCATCAATAGAAAGTGGGTCCTAGCTGCCGGCATATATATGATCTCATCAACAGGCAACCATCCCAGTGTCCATTGTATTTGGCTGGCGGTGAGGATTCGAAAGAATGACGTCCATGCCATAACTCCCTCGGGCAGACTGACCCCCTTGATTCTCGTGTAAAACTCTTCTATGCAAGTCTTCTTCGAGGAACCATAAATCAAAAGCTCGGAACGGTGGCAGAGATGTTCAGTCATCCATATTTGTAGCAGCAAATTACACCCCTCGAAAAAATTCCCTCTAGCTTTGCAGGATGTGAGAGCTCGAAAGATATCAGATACTACCATAGGCGCGAGAGTGCTTTCATTTTGAGTGAGCAAAGTACTGACGACCCCCGATATTTTTAGATCAATGTTTCCGTCTTTCCTCGGAAACACCAAAAGGCCCAAAAATGTTATCATGAAAGCCACTCGTCTATGCTCATCCCACTTCTGACGGTTACCTTTGCTGCATAGCTTGTTAACCGGATTGTTGAACCCTCCTACATGACCATATCTGTCGTATATGAAGCGCGGACTACAGAAACCTGCGGCCAAATCTGGGTCATGGACCGTCCTGGGTATCTTTAATGAATCTAGAAAATGATGCACAGTGACAGCTATTGGGGCAACCAGGTATTTTTGCCTTAATGGAACTTCAGCATTTCCGATGTACCCGGCTATTTCCTCCAGAGTCGGGGTGAGTTCAAAATCGGAGAATTGGAAGAAATTGTGTGCCGGGTCCCAGTAGGTGACCAAAGCTCTTATGATATCTCCCCGAGGCTGGATTTCCAATAAACCCGTGAGACCTTTCAGATATTTCTTGACCTCATCTTGCCCTTCACTACCTAGATCATCCCACCATAGCCGCAACTTACCAGGGACTTTAGCCATTATCGAAAAGTGTTCATTTTGCATTGTGCTCATCCTACACATTTATTAGGGTGATTTAAGTAAAAGATTATTTGACTCAAAGATGATGTGACTATGTTTTAGAAAGAAAGATCCGATTTTCAAACACGGCCTTTCAGCACTTCGGGGATGAAGATTTTAAGGCTGTGAGGGTCAACCGATCAAAAACTCTGAAGGATGATCGAAAGTGGCCATTTATGCAAAGTCAGCCTTCCGCCGTCCCTTTCGGGAACATTTGGCTATATTTGACAAAACAGCATCGCTCGATTTATTTATGACCCCCCTTTTTTTCAAAATAGTAGTCCGACATTAGGAGCACGGCCTCACAGAGCCTCGGGGATGAGGATTCTAAGGTTGTCAGGCAAATTGGTCAAAATTCAGAAAATGACCAAAAGCGGTCGTTTATGCAAAGTCAGCCTTCAGGCGCGTCCCTTCCGGGAACATTCGGCTACATTTGACAAAAGCGGCATCACCCAACTCATTTATGATGAAATTAAAATTCTGACATTATGGCTATTTCTGAAAAAAGGGAGGTTGGACCCGATGAGGGTTACCTACGTATCTCACACCCTATGAGAATCAAACCGGCGTAGTTCGGGCGGATAAAACTAACTATTTTCGGAAAAAGACTCCTTTTTTTTTGACAAACACCATTTTTGGAAATACTCCTTGTGTACTTCGACAAACTATTTAAAAAATGAAACTTTTCTTTTTTTTTTTTACTTCTTTTTTTTTTTATTTTCTTGACCAATAAATAACGATTTTTTTAACAAATTCCTTTTTTTCATTTTTTCTAAAAATTTGGCGGAGTTTGGACACTATTTTAACATTGGTTATTTTTCTAAAACAGATAATCAACTCTCCGTACTCTATTTCTCTCCCCTTTTTTAATTTTCCAAATACTCCAAAGCCGGTCAGCATGTAAGTCCGAAACAAATAAATGCACAGAAAACAAGTAGGATACATCAGGGTGGTCTTTTCATTATGGTACATCTGTCCTAGACAGACCCAACCCCTGTGTTGGGCCTCCAAAGTCAAATGCACATGATGCAAACAAACGTTCCTACTAGGGATCCGGCATGAAGCTGAGTTATTCTAGGTTCGTAACCTGGGTATTTGTTCTAGACTGTGTACCCGAGCGGACAACTCGAGTCGAGGAGGGGGCTACGTACCTGGGACCAACGAGATCGTACGGCTTTGTAACTTGTCCGGCCTCTTTCTTATTTTAGGGTATGACACTAACAGAATAAGGAGTCTCGACCAGCAAGCACATCCCCGAAGATGAGAAGAGGAGGGTTTCGGCACAGTTTATATACAGTTCAGATAATATCAAAGCAGTAAAAGGCAACATTTAGCACGTTATGCCCAAACATGTAATAAAGATCAGATAATAAAGCCAAATATAACAATTATTCTAAGCTCGAATTCTTGAACCTTGAACCAGAGATTCTAGGTTCGTATCCCCAGCAGAGTCGCCAGAGCTGTCACACCTCCTTTTTGCGTGCCTACCCCGAAGGATAAATGCGTGAGGGAGTTTTTACAATTTAAGTGACAATATTCGAAATGGGATTATTTATTTAATTCAGAGTCGCCACTTGGGAAAGGTTCGGCTTTTGGTGTCCCAAGTCACCGGTTTATCTTGAATCCCAATTCGATGAAAATATTCGACTTTCCAAATGAAGTCTACGAACCAGAAATTCTAAGTAAGGAATTCTGTTGACCCGAGGGAAGGTGTTAGGCACCCCAGAATCCCGTGGTTATAGCACGGTCGCTTAAATTGTTATAATAGCTAAATATCTGATTTTAATACATGTTATAACTTGTGTGCTTTTATTAGGTTTAAAATGCTTTTATTAATATTTTTTAATAGAATTGCAACGTCGTGAAAATGCATCTCGAACCACGTCACAATCAATGCACCCGGATTTGGGTCACATAAATGTGCACCCGAATTTAAGCATGTAATTTAATTAAAATCGCGTCTAACTAACGCGTTATTATCTTTGGGGAAAACCGTGAAGTTCGCTAGACGGCCCATCCCAGAAATCTAAGTATTTATTATGACCAATTATTGAGGGCCCCGCAATTTGCATTTTTATTTGGCGAGGCTCGTCTCATTATTTTTAAAAGGATAATCTTAGAAAGACTACATTTTCTATTTTTGGTTCGTCTCATAAATGAAAGGAGAAAATATATATGCTAATTAAATCACATGATTGGCAAGTTCGGGCCTCTTATTAATTATTAGATTACAAAGATGCTAACGCAAAATTGCGATCGTATTTGCTCGAAAGAAAATTGTTTTGTGCCTTATTCTATAATTGATCATTACCAAAAGAAAAAAATGAAACAATAAATAAAATATGGAATTGACAAACGCCATCGTCGAAACAAACAAATTATTCTTTAACTAATTTAGACTTCACATTATTAGACGAATTGAACCATTGGAACTAATTACTTTTTTTTAACTATTTGAAAATGAACCAACCTTGACTACCAACACATTCGAGGGTTGTTAAACTTAATCGACACTTTGAAAATCTATTACATTTAAAGGAACTCTAACAAACCTTGTCCGAAATCAACTCATGCCTATTAAACTAAACTACGTGAGTTATTAATGGATTCCCTTAAGCACGAATTGAATTACGACTCACTATCTATGAATAAGGTATCTAATGCTGTATGAACTTGAATCGTATTAAACTATACTAAACAACTGTATTAATGCCAATTCCAAATTACGCCAGCCCAAGACAATCCAAAACTAAATACAGATGAAATCAAAATTAGTCCACTACTCGAATGTTTAACTATTAATTGTAAGATAACGGATCTAGAACTAGTTAAAACTTTCAGTTAAACTAATGACGTTATTAAAGTTATTGACTAAACAAAATTTAGCAAACTAGATAGTTCATTAACAAACCAAAACCAAATCAAATTATACAGTTTACCTTCCCAAACGGTAACGACCAAAAATAAACTGATATTAATTACACATCAACTAATATCTATTTTTGAAAACACAGATTCGGTGTAAACTACATAAGCACAGATGTGGAGGCCAAAGCATGAGTACTTCCATTTTTCAATCTTTCAAATCAAAGTTAAATCAAAGCTTAATTCGAATGTGTACCTGAATTGGAAAGTGAGAAGAATGAGAGGTGAATCAGCAGCAGCAGATAACAAACAACAGTAGTGGCACTAGAATCAGCAGTGTGGGACAAATAAGATACAGCCCAGTGAAACTCAGAGATCCAGAAATGTTTTAGAAAAGAAAAATCCCAAAGAGCTGAACAGATTGTCTCAAAATCAATTGGAAATAGATCAAACACCAAACTTGAAATCAACTGGGACACATCTGACAACAAACAGCTCAAACCAAACAAACCTAGAATAGCTTTGGTTGGGCCTAAATCTCAAACTGAATGTGAACAATGGAACAGTGCCCTTTTCTGGAATTTTAGAGTTTTTCCAGGGGTTTTCTTTCTACCTTTTTTAAGTTTTTGTTCTCCAGAACTCCCTTCTTTTTTTCTCCTTTCAGAATCAACTCTCTTCCCTTTATATTCACACACCGACTTCTCTTTCCAGCTCTTAGAGCACTTAGTCCAATAAAATACTGATTCCCTCTCATGTTCTCCCTTCTGTTTTTCCACTCAAAGTTTAAAAACAAAAGTATTCCCATCAGATTCCCCTGACGGCCCTCTTTTCACTATTAAAATGGTTTTTCCTTTTATTAAACTAAACAAGTGTGGGCAGCATGATTATGTCCTAACAGCACATGCTGTCACGTTAACTTTAATCCATTAAAGAACTACAATGCACATGCTGTCCAAAAATAAATAAACACGGACAACAATTCTATATCAATTCAAATTGAACTCTGAAATCTATATTAAAACTGCAGCTATAACCAATTCAAACACCTAAATTCTTGATTGAAAACTTCAAAACAAAATCAACACTAACAACAAAAGCTTAGCAGAAACATTGAAGCTGAATCTAAGAACTGAGAACAAAATTCATCAACGCTCAAACAGAAAAAAGAAATCAATAACAGCTTTACCACTAATCAGAACACACACTTGTTGAACTATCCAGGTCAAACTTCAAATCAACAGTGGCACATTATGGGAATGATTAATTCATAATTCCAAATTAAGCAAAATAGAATGAAGGAAATTCTGTGATATACTAAACTTAACACGGATTGATGAATATCAAAGAACAAAGAAACCACATATCACATATAGAAGACAAGTCTGAACCAATGTCATACCTTCTAACATACATTATTCGAACAAAGCAACAATGAAAATCAAAGCCAGGATTAAAACTGTTATCAGGTTAAGCTAACTTACACACAACGAACTAAATTAATAAATTGACCAAACAATTTACAGTATATAACCAACATTTATAGAACTTGGACCCAACAAACAGTCTGATGAGAAAGAGAGAAGTACTGAACACATGACAAGAAATAAATCAAAACAAAGATACAATTCAAAACAGACCAAACAAAAACTAAGAAGGAAATAAAGGAAATTAAGGAGAAACTTACTGTTCTTTCCTCAGATTTTAACAGTATGTTCTTTCGAATTTGAGTCCTAGTCAGTATTATACGTCTATTTCGTGAGAAATAGGCCATCAATACTAAATAGAAACCAACCGATCTTGAAGCTTTGACGTGCCTTGAAACGCTGAAACCCTAGATCTGTCAGTCGACGGGTTTTGCTCATGTTCGAGCCAATCTGGTTAGGGATTAAGGATGAGGAAGTAAAGGGGATCATTGGGTGTTAGTATGGGGTTGGTTAGTACAAGTTGAGGTTTGGCTCGAATCTTCAGATGAAGATTCGAGACGGTGTAGGTTGATTCGAACCAAATGGTTTGCAGATTCGTGTACAGGGGTTGATGTGCACTAGTGGTGTTAATTTGGTGGTTATCGGCATCGTCGCCGCCGGGTTTATGGTGAGGGGATGGAAGGGCGGCGCTAGGGTTCTTGAGGGTTTTGTTTTGGTCCATCTCTTTCAGAGACGAAAGGGGAAGGGTGTTTGGGAATGAAACGGGTAAAAGGGGTTTGGGGGTTTTGGGTATATGAAACGTGACAATTAATTTGAGCCATTAGATCAAATGATCTTAACGGCTTGGATTAATTGGTGAAGGATGGGACGGGGTCGTTTGGTGTAGAAACGGGGTCGTTTGGTTTTAATGATGGGCTGGGTCGAGGATGGTGATGGGTCGGGTTGGCTGAGATGGGTTAGGATTGTTAGACGAGAGCCGTTGGATTGATCCAGATCGAGTGGCTGTGATCTTTGATGGCGAAACGACGCAGTTTCAATATTACACTACGTCGTTCCGCATGTCTTCGAGGCCAACTAGACTGGACCGGGTGGGGATGAGATTTGGGCCTGATTTTTGGGCCTGGTCCGATTCCGATTTGTCCAATTTTAGCTCATTTCTTTTCTTCTTTTAATCCCTTTTCTAAATACTAATCTACCAAAAATCATAAAATAAGTTGTAAAACTACAATCATATCAAAAAGACATTAATTGACTCACACAAGATCAAACATTAATTAAACAAAATCATACCATTAAACAACAAAATGACAAAATTACCAAAAATAATATTTTTGTGATTTTCATTCATTTAAAAACCAAATATGATTTAATTAATTCCTAATAGTAGAATAAGATCCTAAATTTACACGCAACATATTTTTTTGTATTTTTAATCAATAAAAATAAAAAATCAAAGACAAAAACTACAAATAACTATCAAAAAATGCCACGCAAATTCTTAAAATTATACACAAAAACAATTTGTTTTATTTTTCGATTTCTTTTGGAGTAATTGTCGTGGAAGAAAAAATCACATGCTCGCACTCATCTCACAACACTTTCGAGGGATCGGAAAGTGCTAGTTAGGCTTCTGATCCTTCGGCTGCACCAGTCCCTATGACACAGGATACACCCGTTGAGGATATCCTCGATGATGGCAGATGGCGAGATTCTAGAGCTGCCAGACCTAAAAGAACAAAGAAGAAAGAGGTCTGGGATGACCGATTTGTCAGTCTTGCAGCTTTCACTTGCTTCCACACATGGTGGGCGGCGAGGTCGCTAACCCTTGAGCGCCAGTTCTTACTAATAGATTTAGAGAGGTACAACCCAGTAGTGCTGAGAAAATTCAGTGAATACAAATGGTGGATGTGGTTTACTCATAGCATAGTAGATGCCAAGTAGTACCTTGTCCGAGAATTCTATGCCAATGTGGCACATATCAAAAAGGGGACAAAGGTGACAAAAGTGTGTAACCTCAAAGTGCGATTTGATCAGCACACACTCAATACATACTTGGGCTTTGATAATGTCAAGCCAAAAGAATACTTGGATAAGTGTGCACTTGGAGATGCAGTCCGTCCTTGGTTAGTGGAGATTGTAGCAGCACCAGGACCACTACCACCATGGATTATTGTTGGGTTCCTATCTACCGGAGCACACTGAGCTTCGAGGCAAAAAGGTGGAAATCCTTTGTTTGCAGCAGACTGGACCCGATTCAAAATGAGACTCGTTTGTTAATTCCTCAGGTAGTCTTGGTTGCTTGTATTATAGTCAGGTACCCGATCAATGTGGGTGCCATGATGTTGGCCAAAATCTTAGTGATCACCCAGAAGGATGACTCTTCCTACCCGTATCCCAAGACCATTACAAAGTATCTAACGGATGCAAGGGTAGAGCTAAGGGATTTTGGTACAAAGGTAAAGCTGAAGAAGCCTTTCTCTTGGTACTCACTTATGGATGCGAACAACCCAAAAAGGAAATTTCAGCCTTCTACCACCACAAGTCAGTCTGATGAGCCAATCGTGGTAGTTGTTGAGACAGATGATGTTCCATCCACATTGGCCGAGCCTTCTTCCAATGCTGCAGCTATGCCTCTACCATCATCTACAGTCCTGACTATAGTTCCTGCCACAACTTCAATTTCGGCTTTGAAGCCGGTGCCCGTGCCTATTGGACTAGTCTCTATGCTGCAAGTCTCCCATACATTGGTAACTCTCAACAACTGGATACAGACAGCCACTACAAAATTGTCTGACTTATCTAGTACTATTGTAGTGCAGTCTTCTATTCCGGCACCTTATTTCCCCCGACAGTGGAAGAGACATTGAAGAAGCTCTTAGAAAACCAGAACACTATCATGGCTACCTTGGTACATCACGGGTCAGTAATCAAAGAGGTGGGAAAGGAAGTAAAGAAGATGAGAAAATCCCAGGCTAGCAAGAAGTCAGTGGACAAGCTTCGAAGAGAAGTTAATACAATTGCTATAGCTGGAGATCTTCCATTCGACATGTTACTTGACCCATAACAATCTACACCGGTAGCACCAGCTAGCCTGTCTGATGAGCCATACCTTACTGCTGACACTGCTGAGGTAGTGTGTTAGATGTTTGCCAACCAGTCACACCTAGAGTTGAGGATGATGAGATCTAGTTGGCTGAGCTGTAGGGTGATGACATTGTTGAGGACACGGAGATGTCCAAGGAGCCATAGGGAGTTCTCTTCACTTTTTCCCCTCTTTTACTCTTGTTTTATTAAGTATTAGGGACAATGCTTATCTTTATTTGGGGATGGAGTTTACTTGTTATATTTGATACATTCTGATACATTTGGCCTGTAATAACTTGATTTTATTCTCTTTTTTCTTGTTTATGTATATATATTCTCTCTTTCTCTCGTTATGTATATATCTTCTCTCTCTCTCTCTCTCATTATGTATATTCATTCCACTTTCAATAGTTTTTTGCTTTTTAGCTTCTTTATGTTTGTTTCCTTATTAGTTTGTGTTTGATTTAGTAGCTTCTTTTTATGCTTTAGTAGATAATAATCCTCTGCTTTTCTTAATGTCATGGTTCTTTCCAAAGGTAGTTGTTGTGTGAACCGGGTGACTTGTCCCAATGATAGATGGCATGACAACCTTTCTGTGGTTAGGTAATAATAGTAGTAATAATGAATAAAAAGACCTAATTAAGTCATGCTCGAAGAGTCAAGCATGCTTCATTTGGCACCAACACACATAACTACATGCTTATGGTAAGAGACAAGGTTTTAAAGAAATAGCTCTAGTTAGTGACTTTGTTACTCTTGTGTTGACTTTGGTAATCATATAGTGGTTTAATTGGACCATAGTGATCTTTAATCTTGAATATGGTCGTTGTGGGACCTCGACTCTATCCTTTTTTACAATCTAGTTGCCTGAGCGGTGAGATGATATGTTGATAGTCCAAGTATCCGTGTGAAGGGTCTAGAACTTGCCCCGAATGTGTTTAAAGGTAAAATCTAAGTTTTGCTTGGCTTGAGAAGTGATTGTAGGCTTTCCTTGACCCGTTTGAGTTTTCTGTTGCCAACCAATGTCGTTATCCTTAGCCAACCCCTTCGAGCCTCTAGCCTTTATCATTTGATAACCATGTTACAAGCCTTTACCAATGTATTGTGACCCTCTCCTAGCACCCGAGATTTCCTTAACACTCTTGTGAATCAAATGGCTTAAAATGTAAGTTTGAGGGAGAGATGAGGAAGTTGTAAAAGGTATCAAGGCACAAAAGAGAAAATAAATGATCTCTATGAGAAGAGAAGGAAAGAAAAGAAAAGAACAAAAAGAAAAATGCAAAAAGTAAATAAGTCAAAGGGTTGAATGGATTCAAAATGAGGTAATGATCCCAAGCAGTGAGAAATCAAAAAGAGGAGATAATAAATGAAATGATCAAGGAAGGGTGATGTTAAGTCTCTCTAGTTCCCAATGAAAGATGGAGTGCTTAAGGAAAGGTGTAATCACCTACCTACAATGCATCCAACCCTAGTCCAAAATCCTTCACTACATCCCAAAAGAAGTCCTACTTGATTTTGAGTCGAGTGAGATTGGATATTTCGGAACCCAGTCGGACTCTAGCTTGTGTGGTTTCTCGGTCTTCCTTATTTGATCGCATCAGAGAGTTCCAATATGATGATCCTCATTTGCTTGTCCTCAAAGACAAGGTTCAACATGATGATGCCAAAGATATTACTATTGGAAATGACGGGGTGTTGAGGGTGCAGTGCCGGATATGTGTGCCCAATGTAGATGGGCTATGGGAGTTGATTCTTGAGGAGGCCCACAGCTAGCGGTATTCCATTCATCCAGGTGACACAAAGATATACCATGATTTAAGACAACATTATTGGTGGAGGAGAATGAAGAAGGATATAGTTGTGTTTGTAGCTCTGTTTCTTAACTATCAGCATGTAAAATATGAGCATCAGAGACCGGGTGGATTGCTTCAGAGGATAAAGATCCCAGAGTGGAAGTGGGAGCGGATCACCATGGATTTCGTAGTTGGGTTCCCATAGACATCGAGGAAGTTCGATTCTATTTGAGTGATTGTGGATCGGCTGACCAAGTACGCGCACTTTATTCCAATTCGTACTACTTATTCTTTAGAGCGGTTGGCTGAGATTTACATTGGAGAGATTGTTCTCCTTCACAGTGTGTCGGTTTCCATCATTTCAAATAGAGGCATGTAGTTTACATCGCAGTTTTGGAGAGCCGTGCAGTGAGAGTTGGGCACTCAGGTTGAGTTGAGAACAACATTTCACCCTCAGACGGATGGATAGTCTGAGTACACTATTAAGATTTTGGGGGTTCACGGGACCAGTTTCTACCACTTGCAGAGTTTTCTTATTACAACAGTTATTTGTCGACCATTCAGATGGCTCTGTATGAGGCTTTATATGGGAGGTTGTGTAGATCTTCGATGGGTTGGTTTGAGCTGGGTGAGGCTAGGCTATTGGGTACTAACTTAGTTCAGGATGCATTGGACAAGGTTAAATTGATTCAGAAGCGGCTTCGCACGTTGCAGTCTAGACATAAGAGTTATGTTGACAAGAAGGCCCATGATGTGTCTTACATGGTTGGCGAAAAGGTTCGTTGAAGGTTTTACCCATGAAGGGTGTTATGAGGTTCGGGAAGAAGGGAAAGTTGAGCCTTCGGTTCATTGGGCCTTTTGAGGTACTTTAGAGGATTGGGGAGGTGGCTTACAAGCTTGTCTTACCACCTAGCTTGTCGAGTGTGCATCTCGTATTTCATGTTTCTATGTTGTAGAATTATATCGGTGATCCGTCTCATGTTTTAGATTTCAGCACGTTTCAGTTTGATGGTGATTTGACTTATGTTGTGGAGCCGGTGGCCATTTTGGATCGGCATGTTTGAAAGTTGAGGTCAAAGGATATAGCTTCAGTGAAGGTGCAGTGGAGAGGCCAGCCCGTGGACGAGGCTTCTTGGGAGACCGAGCGGGAGATGCGGAGCATATATCCACACATATTTGAGACTCTAGATATGATTCTAGACCCATTTGAGGATGAACGTTTGTTTACGAGGGGGATGATGTAACGACCCGAATGGTCGTTTTGAGAGTTGTAAACATGTTCCCCCATTTACTACTCCTTTTTGTATTCTACAACTATTATATGACTTACCGGTTTAGTTGGTTCGGATCCGGAGAGATTTCAAAGTGAATTGAGACACTTAGTCTCTTAATTGAAAGCTTAAGTTGGGAAAGTTGATCAGATGTTGACTTATGTGTAAATGACCTTGGATTTGAATTTTGATGGTTCTGTTAGCTCCGTTAGGTGATTTTGGACTTAGGAGAGTGTCCGGATTGTAATTTGGAGGTCCATAGTAGAATAAGGCTTGAAATGGGGAAAGTTGGAATTTTTAAAAAGTTTGACGGGGAGTGGACTTTTTGATATTTGGTTTAGATTGGATTTTCGAAAATTGGAGTCGGTTCATGGTGTCATTTATAACTTGTGTGCAAAGTTTGAGGTCAGTCGGGCGTGATTTGATAGGTTTCTGCGTCGTTTATAAATTTTGGAAATTTCAAAGTTCATTAGGCTTTAATCTGTATGCAATTCGTGTTTCTGATGTTATTTGAGGTGATTTTAGGATTAGACTAAGTTTGTATCATAATTTAGGACTTGATGGTATGTTTGGTTGAGGTCTCGGGGGCCTCGAGTGAGTTTCGGTGGTTAACGGATCATTTTTGGACTTAGTTTGATAGTTGAAGACTACTGGTGTGTTTCTTCTGGATTCCTCTTTCGCGTTCGCGAGAGGGTTCTAGCATTCATGAAAGATGTCTGTGAGCTGAGGAATTTTGTTCTTCGCATTCGTGAAGATGAGGACGCGAACACGAAGGTGTGGACTGAGAATGCATCATAAATGCGGGAGAGGTGTCGCGTTCACGAAGAGGAGTTGAGGTAGTTGGGGACCCCAGTCTTTCGGTCTATGCATTCCTGGAAGGGTGGTCGCGTTCGCGAAGTGAGGGGTCAGTGTAGCATCACATTTGTGGTTGGTTGGACGCATTTGAAAAGAATATTTTTGGGTGGCATAATTTATTGTGCTACGTGAATGCGAGGGTAAGGCCGCATTCGCGATGAAGGCATCATTGGGCAGATTTTAAAGATTCAAAACGAGGCTTTCGAGTTAATATCATAAAATTGAAGTGGGAGCTCGGTAGAAGGCAATTTTTGGAGAGATTCTTGTGTGGGTGTTTGGTGTAAGTGATTCCTATCTAATTGTGGTCAAATTCCATAATTATGGCTTTAATTCCATCATCTAATTTGTGATTTGGGGTAGAAAATTGGGGAAAATAAGGAAGATTTCTTGATTGATTACAAGTACTTTGGTCATAAGTACTTTACTTTATGTTTTGATGATCTAACAAACTTACTATCCAGAACCAGATAAGGAACATGTTACCCATTTACAAGACTTTAAGATCACAAAGTTCCAGGTTGGGATCCAGCGTGGGATATGATTCAACTCTTTAGAGTAGATGGAATAGCTGAGGGAACAGGTCCCTACCAGTTCCCAAGGAGACTGTATGAAGTCAATTCTCCAGCTGAAAAGTTGTTGCCTGCATACACTACTATACAGGAACAATGCAGTTGTCAACTTTTGTGGAAGGCTTTTTACCTAGCTTGCTTACATCATTGTATGTTAGGTCACACATGCATTATTAACATCAAGGGAGGTAAAACACATTCACTTGAACACTTAGAGATTTCACTCAAGCTCACACACGTGACTATTCAGCAAGAAAGTTTCAAGTGCTTTAAGAACAAAGAACAAAGCAACTACGGACCAGTTCCCATATCAAGTCATTATATGTCCTTAGTTGAGTTGTAACTTTGTCACTTCACTTGTATTTCCTACTTAGCTTGTTTAGTAGCATTCTATAGGAACCCTTTTGTAAACTTTAAACCTGTGTGTTTGAGTCCTGGCTAGAGTTAGTCGTGTTGTAAAGTCTTTGTAATAGAGTTATTACAAAGTGTCTTATAATAGGTGTGTTACAAGTTAGTGAGGGATTAAGAGGTTAATTCCTAGGTCGCATAGGATGTAACCTAAAAGTTGCTTAGTAGCGAATTTGAAATCCTACAAGGGTAGGTCGTGGTTTTTAATCCCGTTGAGCTAGGAATTTTTCACATAAAATTTCTCTTGTCATTTAGTTACTATTGTGTGTGTGTGCGCTGTTGAACCTGATAGAGAATCTAGTTCTCTATAGAATTTGGTGGACCCTTATATTCTATCAATTGGCATCAGAGCAGATTCTTTCTATCAGGTTAACACCTAGAAAGGATCCTCATGGCTGCTCCTCCAAACTTTGAAAAGGCCAGTCTACTTACAGACCACCTAGGTTCAATGGACAGTAATATGGATGGTGGAAAACTAGGATGCATGACTTCATCATGGCTGAAGATTCTGAGTTATGGGATGTCATATGTGATAGACCCTTTGTTCCTACCAAAAACCTTGGCGACCCAGCTATAGCCATTCCCAAGACAAGGAAAGAATGCAATGACGCTAATAGAAAGGCCATAGAGAAGAGCTTTCGTGAAAAGAAAATTCTGGTGTGTGGCATTGATCCTGATGAATACAACAGGATATCAGCATGTCAGTCAGCCAAAGAAATCTAAGAAGCCCTTCAAACAACTCACGAAGGAACAACACAGGTCAAGCAATCCAAAATCGACATGCTCACAACTGAATACGAGCTGTTCAGAATGAAAGACAACAAATCTGTTCAAGATATGCATACCCGATTCACCTCCATCATTAATGAGCTTCACTCCCTCGGTGAAACTTTTCCAAGAAACAAGCTGGTTAGAAAAATCCTTAATGTGCTGCCCAATTCTTGGGAAAGCAATATGAACGCCATTACAGAGGCGAAAGACTTGCAGGAGCTAACTATTGATGTGCTTGTTGGCAATTTAACAACATATGAAATGAAGATGAAGAAGAAGAAGAAGAAGAAGAAGAAGAAGAAGAAGAAGAAGAAGAAGAAGAAGAAGAAGAAGAAGAAGAAGAAGAAGAAGAAGAAGAAGAAGAAGAAGAAGAATGTATACGGCTGAAATCGGAGAATCTAATTTTATGATCATTATGACATTCCACGACTCGTCTTCATAAGGCCCGAGGCACAGCTCGAGGGTGGACCCCGAGGGTTCCCAATGCCTGACCCCAGGGTAACACAAATCGATGACTATCATAAATGAGTGGGAGGTTCCCAAGGCAAGTGGTTAAAGATGGCCAAGTCTTCAAGAATAGTGCAAGTCCGTACCGTGGCATTAAATGGTTGTACCAGCCGTATATCTTTGTAATAAATGCACATGTACTATATTGAGATTCCCCTTCCTATATAAAGGGGACCCTTGTTATTTTTTGCACACATGATATTTAATACAAGAACAAGAACATTTTCTGTTCTCTAACTTAAATACTCTCTATTGTCTTTCATTTGATTTATTACTTACATTTATTGTGTTTCATTCATTGTTCTTCATTTATTACTCATCATTGATAATAAAGAGCCATCATCAATGCCCTTAGAACTATTATTCCCCCTTCGATCGGCCCCAGTCAAGCATTTAGCACGACCTCGAGGCCCTGCTTAGGCTAGCCCGAGGCACCGATCCGCAGCTATTCGGTTTGGATAATAACGCTACTCTTTACTCTTACTTTACTTTCCTAACTCACATTTAGTATCTATTGCCTAACAACTAGCATAAAAATAAATCACATATTTTTAGAACCACAAAATCAAATCTAATTGTTATTACCATTTTTGTGGTAAACAGTCTGGCGCCCACCATGGGGCTAAAAATAATAGTGATTGTTTTAGTGCTAGTTTACTGAAAAACGCAAGTTATCCTTTACACTTTTTCTTGCCAAAGAATCTTTGATTTCAGGTCAAAATGTCTAACTCAGTGAATGCTCATGAAAACAACCTTCTTGAAGACCATGGAGAGAATGGTGTAGTTGCTCCAGGCATCGATGTACCACTGTGGAACCCTGAGGATGCACCAGAGCCAATCCCTGTGGATGTGGTATCATGCAATGCCCAACATGTCTATATAAGCTCCCACACTAACATGAGTATATGCCAAGAAATCCAACAAGAAGCTCAGAAAATACCAGCTCAGGAGGAACAAGAGGTTACACTTCACATCATTTTTGAGATGTTGCAGGCATAACAGCTGTCAATTGCTCAACTGCAAAGCCACCAGAAAACTCCAAGCACAGCAACACCAAAATAGGCCCTTTGAGCCGAACAGGTGCCGGAAAGATTGAGCGATAACGGGTCAAAAACTGACCCTACTATTATAAAGATGCTTGAGGACCTTACAAAGAGGATCGAATCGGGCAAAAGAAGATATAAGCTAATGATAAAAAGGTGGAGACATACAATTCAAGGGTCGATCAGATCCCGGCGCCCCGATCCTTAAACTTTCGCTAAGTACTTTAGGATTTTGTGGTGCCAGGTAGGCTAATTACAATATTTTATGTGTTATTAACATGATTGGCATCAATTTAATTTGGTAAATAAGTATATAAGTCTAATAATAAGTAATGTGGGGTCCAAAGAAAGGCCTAAGTCGAAGTCAAATTGGAAAATTACATAATAGGCTAAAATTCCAAATGAGTTTGCACAAGTCCACACTTTGGACGAGCATATCTAAATATATATAAGGTTTTATGTGATGATCAACCTATCATATGAGAGGTCTTCGAGTCTAGTTTCCAACTCTTCAAATTGTTCATCATTTGGACATTCCTACACAACATTATGATCAAATTACCAAAGGCTGGAAAAATACGATCCTGTGGCAGTTCTGCGATCGCAAAACCATTATGCGGTCCGCATAATTGATCTGCGACCGCAAATCTGGTCGCAAACTGGACCAGTGTAGCCCAGTTTTGGGCACCAGTTCCGCGATGCATTTTTCGATCCACATTCCTATTTTGCAGTCCATTATGCGACAGCAGACCTGATTTTGGAGGCTTATTTTTCCTATTTTTATAAACCGACCCCATTTTGATAACTAGGCTTAGGGGCTTCATTTGGGGTCATTTTTCTACTGATTTTAGAGAGAGTTGAGAGCATATAATATAGAGAGAGAACGAAGGAGCCTAGCTTCATAATCACCCAAATCTTGCTCAAGTTTTCAAGAATCAAGGAAGATAACCACTTGATTGTCCTCCATCCGGGTAAGTCCTACTTCTAATATTTCATATCTGAGAATCTGAGTTCAAAAATATATTGTGGGGTTAGAAATAGGCCATGCATGTGACACTAAGCTATAGTATGTGGGATTAATGAATTATTTTTAGTAGTTCTTGATTAAATTGGATGAGGGAAGAAGGAATTTCCATTGTAGAACCTCGTAGTCTATTTCACATGATTAGGTGTTTGATGAAATTCCTAAGAGAGTTACACCATGGGTAATCTTCCTAATTATTAATTGATTCCCGCTATCTCCTTATAGATTGTTATTGCTAGATATATTGGTGGATTGTAGAAACTTAAGGAAAAGCTCTTTGAGGTATGTATGGCTAAAACCCCCTCTTCTTAGAAATTAAGCTCTCATGGTGTCCATACAAATATTGTAAGTCCGAAATTTGATTGATGTAGTACTTGTTATTTCAAAGGAATTGGTGTTTGCAAGAATATATGTGAAAGGTATGTCTCAATGTGTTCAATATGCTATTCTTGGTAAATTGAGGATATGTGAAGAACGTGAACTATGTGCTAAAATGCCTAGATTTCACGTCAAGTTTAAATTGAGATTATTATGTCAAACTATGTGAAATCCTTTATGTATAAAGATGTTTGAAATAAATCAAATGAATTGGGGAAATAGAATGTGGCCAACGTGCCGAGAACTTGAGTTATAATTGTGCCTGGTGATGCCTATGACATGAGAAAATATGAAACAGATTATGAAATGAGCCTTGACTCTACTTTCCATAAATGACTTCAATAATAAAGTGTCCTAAAGGCTTTGTACATAATTTATGCCCATAAGTGGCTGTTCGAGATAATATTTTGCCTTATAAGTACATCCAATGTGATCCGAGTTATTACATGTTTCGATGTTGAAATTGTATATTATCGTGTTTGGAAAAGAGTAATTCAAGAATAATTGGTGTAGTTGCTTGTTTACGATTTTGATGTGTGTTTCTATTGTGGTTTGGAGTGTCCCCTCCTTTTTGGAAGAATCCTTTATGTTTAAAGTTCCATTGCTAATGAACTTGAGGTGTATGATTTCTAAAATATTGTATATGCCCAAGATTCATAATTCCTCTCATGTGTACTTGACATCTTGGATTGAATGTCTTGTTGTTGAAATTGATATTGATGTGAAATGTGGGAGAAAAGAGCTCAAATTATGAAATGTGGCCTAGTGCCAAGTATGATATGATAATTGTGGCCCCAAGTATCGATGAACTGATATATGTGAAGTAAATATTGAAATGAGACTATTAATGAGAAAGGAACAACGTCTTGGTAAGACAGCTTAGCCGATCGTGCTGTGATCGGACACCATGTCGCACACATGGTGGTATTCTACTAATATTGAATTCCGGAAAGTGAGAATGAGATTCTAATTGAGGTACATATCTCAAATGAGGCAACCTAGCCGATTGGGTCATGATCAGACTTTGCTCAAGAAAGCGGTGGTATTGTCAATGATGGTGCAATAGTATGAAAGGCCCCAACCTAAAGCTATGGAAATTATGTGAAAGTATATGATCCTTTTATTTGATGATGTGGTGTTCATTTAAAGCCTTTGATTGTTCTTTGTGATTTCCTTGTTCTTGTATGATAGTTCTTTCTAATGAGATGGTGTTTAGTTATACATACTAGTGCTATTCGACGACACTAACGTCCTTTTTCCCAGGGGCGCTATGTCTTTAAATGGATGTAGGTGGTTCCATAGCAGGCAGTGATGGTCGCAACTAGTGACGCATCTTCCTTTCAACTGACATGGTGAGCCCCACTTCATTTCAGGGTCCTGTATCAATTTTTTATCATGTACTTTGTATTTTGAGGTATAGCCGGAGCCTTGTTTCCGGCATTTCCATATTACTCTTCAGTTGTATTTAGAGGCTCCATAGACAGGTTGTGGGTGGTGTTTTGATAATGGGGAATTAAGTTAGAATTCTTGATATTTGGCAAAGATTTATAAAACTTGTAATATTTGATAATTATGAATTCAGCTGCTAATGGAAATAAAATGGAAGTTGTTAATGAAATACTTACAAAGTATGATTAATGGAGTTCATCTACTCTTTATTCATGAATTAGTTTGGGTAGAATGAAACCTAACAGGCTTACTTAGTCGGGTTTACTCAGTTGAGCGCCGGTCGCGCTTCTCGGTTTTTGGGGCATGACAAACTTGGTATCAGAGCCTATGGTTTTAAAGTGTCCTAGGATGTCTCAAAGCCGTGTCTAGTAGAGTCCTTCTTATCGGTGTGTTGTTGACCCCATCTATAATTTGGAGGCTATTCGAACATTTAGGAATTTCACCCTTCTTTGATACTCCAGATCGTGCAGTAGAGCTCAAGATAGGGAGCTAATTTCCTCGCTATGTCTTATTCCCAAGATGAGTAATCTTGGTACCATAATCCATGAGTTTGAAGTAGTAAGGAGGGAATGACCCCACCATTGAGTCCGAGGGAGAGTGCCCAAGAGTTTGTTAGGAGAATGTATCGAGCCATGGAAGATTGGTAGAACTTGTTGCTAAAGGGAGTACCCTTGTTGCTATTAATGTCACTACACCACCAGATCATGTAGTATATCAGTATGTTACCAATGTATGTTACAGATGTAGAGTCAGGGTGCATCAGTTAAGGCACTGCCCCACCAATCTAAAGTTACCAATTAAGTCACTCCTTGCTATATCATTATGAACACAACATGGTTTTCTTTTTTGTATATATGCACTCATATTGAAAAGTTCTCATGAACATGGTTGTAATAAGATGTTGAGTCACAAAATATTGCATGTACCTACTCCTTGAACAAGACGTATTATTCTTGAATCCACTCTATCACAAATTCTCTTATTTACATACTCTTGTGGAATTAAGTTCTATAATTATGTCCTTGAATTGAGTTATAACTCTAGGATTAACACTTTCCACTTACTTTCCTAAATTCATGACAAGGGACTATACCTGATAAATTTCTTACAGGATCTTTTTATTTAAATAGACAACATCTGCTCACTTGTGCCTATGCATGCACCGTCGTAAAGTTCACCTATGTGATGTCAAGTTCCATGTAAAGAATCCAAGTATTGCGATCCTTCTCGAGTCACTCTTTTACTCATTGGTGTATATGGCTTCTATGGTCTGAACAGTCACTCTACTCTCTTTCGAGTATCATCACGAAACCTTCTCACTGTCTAGTAACATAAGAGCATATATCAGCACCTATCATATGAGTGCATGTCAATCAAAATGGTCACCGTGTGCATAAAGTCTCTCTGAAAATTGAGATCCTCACATCTCCGTCATAGGAAGATCTTGTGTCTCCATCTTAGAATAACTTTCATGTCCACTAGGGACATCTCGCAGTAAGTAGCTTACTTTGTTCCTAGTATTGTGGTTGCCCATGATGCGGTCTTGTATTGCAGTTTGGAAGTTAGTATAGCAGAAGCATGTCCAGCTCATAACAAATGATTATTTTCTCTTTATACCTCCACAACGTGTTAATTGTGTTCCTTAGTTAGTTTATTCACTGTGCTAGTTTCCCAATACTAGTTCAATAACTATGAGAGAACGTGTCCTTATATGTGTCACTGTAACACTTCCTTTCCAATAAGAACCCTTAATAGGCTCTCCGTCAAGGCCAAATGCACCTTTGGGGGTTATCATAGCACAACACCTACTTCTCATGTTTTCCTGTCTTTCATTAGCATCTGGGTACTTCTCAAGTCAAAATCCATGGAGAACTCATCAGGACCATCTGCAAACCTTCCATGATTATTTTATAATATCTCATTGGGTTCGGTTGTCTTTACACACTCGACTTCTAGAATCATTGACTATGTCATTGTCATGTGCGGGGATTTTTGCTACCCTTGGTATTCCACCTCCCTGGGTGGGTGGGAATTTTATTTGTCTTTCTCCGCAGAGGATCATGTTAACCATTAGAACCCATCTAACCAATACATGATTTCATCCCAATATTAAGATGTCCTAGCTATGTGGTTTCACTCGTGAAAGGTTGAGATTATATGCCTTCATATTTTTGCACATATCATGAGCGTATTGATTTGGAAGACAAGTGGTCGTATCTTTAGTTATCTCTTATATGAGGAACTTCTAGACGTTGTTGAGCTCCAAAAATAGAATCACCTCTTTGTTCCTCCAAGTCCCAATGTTTCTGAAGAAGAAATAAAAATTTCTATGTTTTACGTGATACTATGATGCTATAGGTGCATGGGACTGAGTCTATTTTTGATGAGATGAAGCTTGAGGAGATTCCTGGTGATCTGATTGATGGTGTAACCTACTCAGATAGGTTGCGAACCTGGTCCTCGAGGATCCTTAGTAGAATAGAGTTCTACGTTGAAGAGTGAGAATGAAATATTGAGGAAACAAGTAGCGGAACTGAGAGAGTCGATGATCATTGATCAAAGGAGAGTAAATGAACAAATGAACAAGCTCGTCAAAGCCTTAGCCCCTTACTTTTCCTCCTGCCCAGTGATCCATGTTTTTCACTCCTTCCAAATTCCCTTGACTTCTTATCTTCTTTTGATCCCTATATTTGATGACATTGGTACTTTAGTTGTTTAAATTGTCATATTATGTATTTTTTGAAACTACTGTACTTTTACTATAATTACTCTACTATGGGCAATCACTCTATTTTGTGCAATGACATTCATGTGTTGTTCCTGTTGTTGTTTATGTTGTGTTTCCCAAGTAGCATGAGTTAATGTTGCTGAACTTCTTTTTGGTTGTGCTTCTTCTGTTATTATTTTCGATGATTCCAAAAGGGGGGAGTTATATAGGTGTCAACATGTTACGCCCTGCAGTATTACGTCGATGTTATGCTTTGCAGTAATATATTATGATGATGTTACCCTCTGCAGCAATACATTACGACGATGTTACGCTTCGTAGTATTAAGTTACCACAGTATTGCACCTAACAGTATTAGGTTATGGTGATGTCACGCTTTGCAGTATTAAGTTACAACGATGTTGCACCCTGAAGTATTGTACGTTAAATTTGCCGTAATGTAATTACATCAGTCCAAGTAAAAGATTATTTGGAAATTATAAGAATTATGTTATTTCATAAGCGATTAGTAAATTCATGAAGGTGAAATGGGGAGCAAGTCAAAGAAAATGATTTTTGTCCAAGTTTGGCCTTTTGGGGTAAAATACGGCCCGAGCTAAAATACCCGGTATTTATGGACTAGTGTCATACGAGGTACCACATGACCATACTAGTAAGGTGTATAAGGTATGTGAAAAGTGAGTAATATTTTAAGTAAGTGGGAATAATTCTCAATTTTGCGGGTAATTAATTAAATATCGGGTAACGGGACATTACCTAATTAATTGGGGATATATTTAGATAAGATTAAACCCCACCCCCACCCCAACATGGCATCTACCTAAGGACAACCATGTGACTCTTAAAATCACATAAAAGATGGCAAAATGTGGAGTAGTCTTTGGCCAACTAAGCCACAAAGTAGGGGCCCACAAACCTTCAATATAAGAGCTAATTATACATAATTCAAAAGGAAATGCACAAGCTAGCTAAGCTTATGGACGAATCTGCCGAGAAAACCTTGCAACATATAAAAAGGGAATTGTTGTCTTCCTATTAAAGCAAGCTTTCATAAAAGCTAACCAAACAAAATACTTTACCTTGTATGGAGATGAACAAAATGTCAGCAGTTATAGTAAAAAATGGGGCTGATATATGGAAAGCCCATGGTACAATGGCTATGGTACAACTGTTCAATGTTGGGTACCATGTGATTACAAAGGTGGCTCTAAATGTAGGCATGAATGAAATTGTCTTCTGTTTGTATAGGGACCTTCTTTCTATTTCTATTCTTGCCTCAATGGCATGCTTCTTTCACGAATGTTAATTTTTGTAATGCAGTAGATGTTATTCAGATTCATATTTTAGACGCTTGCTTAGGGGTGTTTGATAAGTAAGACTCATGCGCCCGTCGCAGACCATCGGTTTGGGTCGTGACAGCCATTACATGTTTTCGCAATTGATGTGTGTTAGATGGATTTTCAAGAGAATCAGTTCAGGTATTTTAAGGCTATTCCTTCTTTATTTTTGGCATGACCTGTACGATACAAACAAAACAAGAAAATGCACAACTTCCAAAAATGACTCTATTCATAGAAGTATTAGAGATATCTATGTTCTTGAATTTTCATGTGTCATAATATTTTATCATTTGTTCATGGGTCTCAGAAAAATACGAAAGTTGAAAAGAGTTAACTTTATGATATTACTCAAAGGCAAAATGGTCTTATGACATTCTAAAAGATTTTATTAATGTACTTTTCATGCATTGCATTCATATACATTGACTTGTGACCAGATGGCGTTATATACACGTATATATGTATGTATATATATGTATATGGGATATGGTAAAGGTTATGGCATTATATACTCACCACCACCTGATCAGCTGGTATGCCTTGATGATTTTGCCCACAGTGGCCGATATGATATGATGGGATGCCCTCATAGGCTGATGATGTTATGAAACATGTACCTATGCATGACATGACATTCATACGCATATGCATGATGCTAAAAGTAATTTATGATTTACAGAGTTATCCAGACTTACAGGTTGAGTCAATTACTCTATATTTCTTCCATGTCTGTTATGTACTTATTTATGTGCCTTACATACTTGGTACATTTTTTGTACCGATATCCCTTTTTCCTGGGGACGCTGCGTTTCATGCCTGTAGGTCCCGATAGACAGGTCGAGAGACCTCCAAGTAGGTTATCAGCTCATCGGAAGATGTTGGTGTGCTCCATTTGCTTCAGAGTTGCTTGTTTGGTTAGTATAATTTAGACGTGTATTGTTTGGTATGGCGAGACTCTGTCCCAACCTTTATGGCATTTATGTACTCTTAGAGGCTTGTAGACATATGTTGTGTACGTGAATGATTGTACGGCCTTGTCGGCCTATATTTTGAGTTTATAATTGACTATGTTGGCCTATTAGGCCCGTATGTCACGTGTATATGATGATGTATTAAGAAAGATACGTTATGTTGGTACTCGGTTGAGTAAGGTACCAAGTGTCCATCGCGGCTCATCGGTTTGGGTCGTGACACAACATGGGTGTGAAAGTTAGCTCTGCTTGGTGAAAGATAGATGTGCATGAAAGGGGAGGAGCAGAATCGAATTGATATGTTGTGTTGTGCATGAAAGATGGCTCTACTTCGCAGGGGGAACATTGTTGATAATATGTTGATTATAGGTCTGATCAGCAAGGAAACATGTGAGGAATCTGGTTCTCCAGAGGAATAAAAATGTCGGGTATTTTCATCAAAAGGGGGGAAATTGATCTAAGTTACACTATGTCATGTTTTGATGATGACAAACATTCTCCACGAACTGGGTACGGACCAGATGTAATCAGTGCATGTCAGGAATCTGATTCTCAGGGGGAATAATTCTAGGTTTGTCATTCATCAAAAAAGGGGAAATTGATAAGTTATGGTACTTTGAGTTTTGATGATTTGCCAAACAGTCTTGAGGAACTAGTTGTGATCAGCTCCTTAGGTTCGGTTCTCATGGGGAATATGGCTGATTCGTAGGGGGAACAATGTGGAGATCTAGTTCTCAGGGGGAATATCAATTCTAAGTTTGTCGTCATCAAAAAGGGGGAAATTGATAGGTTACAAGTACCTTGGGCATAAGTACTTTACTTTATGTTTTGATGATCTAACAAACTGACCATCCAGAAACAGATAAGGAACCTGTTACACATTTACAAGACTTTGAGATAACAAAGTTCCAGGTTGGGATACAGCGTGGGATATAACTCAACTCTTCAAAGTGGAAGGAATAGCTAAGGGAACATGTCCCAACCAGTTCCTGAGGAGACTATATGAAGTCAACTCTCCAGCAGGAAAATTGCTGCCTGCACACGCTACTGCACAGGAACAGTGCAACAGTCAACTTTCTATGAATAGATTTTACCTACCTTGCTTACATCATTGTAAGTGATGCCATTCACATATAAATACAATCAAGGAAGGTAAAGCAACTTACTTCATGAGAGAGCCAAATAAAGGAACTAAAGCCTGCCTGGTAGAATCATTCAAGTTAATCGACTCAAGATAATCTGGCAGTGTGTCTTTAGATTCACAGGAACCAGATTAGGGATCTGATACCTTGGTGTTCCCCTGACAGAAGTACAAGTCAACAGTACAGCTGGAAAGCAGACAGTGCAGCAGTCACTTCCCATTGAGAAAAGGCATCTACTAACCAAGATTTGACATCACTACGGTGATGTCTTTTGTAATATAAACCTGGTTCAAGACACAAGGCATCTTCCTTCAAGACTTGCAACATCAGAAAAGAAAATATTCTCTCAAGTCCTTAGAACAACCTCTCTCAAGAACAAAATTGTTGCAACCTCAAGGACTGGATCCAAGATTGAAGATAGCTTAAGTCCTTAGGTTTGTTGAGTCTTTGTTATTTGTTCTTTATTTGTAACTCCTATCTTGCTTTCTTAGAAGCTGTGTATTAGGAAACCCAAAATCACAAACCTTCTAAGTTTGTGTCTTGGGTAGAATTAGTTGAGTTGTAAAGCCTTTGTAATAGAGTTATTACAAAGTGGCTTGTAATAATGTTGTTACAAGTTAGAGTGATTGAAGTCTTTGTAATAGAGTTATTACAAAGTGGCATGTGGTGAGAGTATCACAAGTTAGTTAAAGTCTTTGTAACTAGAGAGTCACAAAGTGGCTTGTGGTGAGAGTACCACAAGTTAGTTGAGTTGAATCCTTTGTAATAGAGTCATTACAAAGTGGCTTGTAATTGGTGTTTACAAGTTAGTGAAGTTGAAAGCCTACAAGTGTAGGTCGTGGTTTTTGTTCCTTTGAGTTGGGATTTTTCCACGTAAAAATTCTCTGTGTTCTTTATTTACTACCGAGCTACTGTGGGAACAATTAGACAACCTAATTCCCTATACTGGCTGGTTTTACAGTCTATTGCTTACATTGGAAACTTATAGAGAATCTAGTTCTCTATATAGTGGGAACTTATCATATGTCTCATTTACATACTGGTTCAGTAGTTAGCACTGTACCAAACTGATATAGGACCAGATTGCCATACAGTTTGGTTCATTAGTACTTTCAGTGGAAACTCATAGAAAACCCGGTTCTCTATACAGCCTGGTGGACGCTTAGTTTGTAACAATTGGTATCAGAGTAGGTTCTTTCTAAAAGATTAACACCTAAAAAGGATCTATATGGCTGCTCCACCAAACTTCGAGGAAAGTCAATCAACCAATAGACCATAAAGATTTCTGAAGATGGGTCGTAAAAATGGTGGGATCACAAAGAAAGGAAGTTCTAGCCAGAATTTCAAAGGAAATGATTGTTGTCGCAAGTGCGGAAAACTAGGGCATTTCATCAAAGACTGCCCAATTTTGAAACAAGAACATTACAGACATAACTCTGACAAAGTAGGAAAAAGGAACCTGATTCCTGACCAAACAATTCAGCCAAAAAAATACAGCTGACAATGTTGTGAAGCAAGCTCTTGCTGCATAGGGAGACTCCTCCAGTGAATCAGAAGAGGAACCAAATGCAGGAAGCAGCTCCAAGATGGCAGTGCAAAATGAATCAAAGGAATATAATTCATTGTTTGCATTGATGGCTCTGTCCGATGAGGATGAAGAGGATGACAATGATGAGATAAATTTCAGGGATGTTTAGAGAAATCTGAAGTCCTACTCTTCAAAGAAATTGATGTCATTAGCAAATGTTCTAATTGATACATATTATAGTCTTGTTAATGATAATGATGCCCTAATAATAGAGCTAGGAGATGCTAAACAATCTAGAGATGATTTGATGGTAGTGGTTGTTGACTTGAAGTAAACTATAGAGAACCTTAGCAAAGAAAAGAATACTCTAGTAGAGAAAATTGCAGCTACTGAGTACGAAAGGGATGATATGGTAGTTTTCATTGAAGATTTAAGGGAACAAATGGAAGAAGTAACTAGAGAACATAACTTGTTGAAAAAACAAACAAAAAAAATGGATGGACAACACTGAGAGAGAGGAAGTGGCTAGAGAGGCTCAACTTGAGCTTGAGAGTGAGCTTAGGAAAGTTAAAACAAGTCTTGTTGCTGAGCTTGAAAAGAATAGACAACTTCAGGAGGATTTAAAAAAGGTTAAAAATGATCTTGATAAGTCTCTTAAATAGACCCGGTTCTCTAATGTAATAACTTCTATGTACAGGAGTAATGGTGGAAACAGGCAAGGCATTGGGTTCCAAAAGGCTAAAACCTCCTATAATCCCCATAGTAAGTATGTATCTTTGGTTGATAATAGATTGTGCATCCACTACAGTCAAATTGTTCATTACAAGGACTCTTGTAAAGTTAAAATTAAGTGTTTGCAGAAAAACAAAGTTTTTGTTGAAAAGAGGTGTACTGATGAGGAACCTGGTTCCCTGAAAAGAAAATATGAGCTGCCTGCATGGGCAAAAATAAGTTTGATCTGCCCATTCTATCATTATAACGGACCCAAGCTGGCTTGGGTTCCTAAGTCTAATTATTGATTTAGTGTGCAGGGAACAGTGAAAGGGAGCAGTCAACAGTGGTACATGGATAGCGACTGCTCGAAGCTCATTACTGGAAGTACAAATGATTTCCTTTCACTGAAGTCCCTGTAAGGGGGGAGTGTATCCTTTGAAAATAGCAAGAAGAGATACATTCTGGGAGTTGGAAGGATCTGGAATTCTCTTTCCCACTTTATTGAACATGCGTACTTCGTGAAGGGGTCGAAGTATAGCTTGATGGGTTTTTCCCAAATCTGTGACAAGGGGATCTTAGCTGTCTGAGTGATGCTAATGATAATGGTGAGTTATGGCACAGAAGGCTGGGTCATGCAAGTTTCACGCTGCTGAACAAATTAGTCAAGAAGGACCTAGTTCGTGATCTGCTCAAGTAAAGCTTCAAGGATCATAGGGTGTGTGATGCATGTATAAAAGGAAAGTAAGTCAGATCCTCTTTCAAGATCAAAAAGGAAGTTAGCATCTTAAGGCCACTTGATCTCCTCCATAAGGATCTATGTGTACCTATGAGGATGCCAAGTAGATGAGGAAAGAGAACTGAAGATGAGACTCCAGCCGACATAGAGGAACCTGGTCCCTCAATCACAATATCTGAAGCAAAAAACAGAGTTGTGGATGATGTACATGGAACTCTAGATGCTGAGGAAACCAGATCAAAGACAAGAAGCTCATGTGCCTTCTTAGCCTTTCTCTCTCAAATAGAGCCTAGAGAATATCAAGGAAGCATTGAAAGATGCTGACTAGATTATAGCTATTCAAGAAGAGCTCTGTCAACTTAAGAGGAACAATGTGTGGAACCTGGTTCCACGGCCTACTGACAAAACTGTTAGAGGAGTCAGGCTCCCCGTGCTTGGTGTGAAAGGTTGTCAAAATCTAGATGATGGCTTTACAAGAGGGAAAATTGACAACACTCTTTTTCTAAAGAAACAAGGAAGGAACCTACTTATTGTGCAGATCTATATTGATGGCATCATCTTTGGAGCATCAGTTGACTCTCAATGTGAAAAAAAAAAGAAGAAAAACTCATGGGAAGTGAGTTAGAAATGAGTAGGATGGGGGAACTGAATTTCATCTTAGATTTACAAGTGAAGCAAACTCCCAAGGGGACAATGATGAGACAATAGAAATACATCAAGAAGCTGCTGAAAAGATTTGACATGGAGACATCAAAAATCATTAACACTCCCATCGCCAAAGCTACTTGTCTAGACATGGATGAACCTGGTTCCCCTATAAATCAAAGAGGGTCACTTCTATAGCAGACCAGATATTGTCTTTAGTGTGGGTCTGTGTGCCAAGTTTCAATCCAATCCAATGGAATCTCATCTGAAAGCTGCCAAGAGAATCCTAAGATATCTCAAAGGGATGCAGGACCTGGTTCTCTACTATCCCTCGGGAGATAATATTAAATTGGTTGGATATGCTAATGCTGATTATGTTGAATATCTTGTGGATAGAATAGTACATCTGAAACGGCACATTTTTAGGGTCATGCTTCATCTCATGGGGTACAAAGAAACAAACTGTGTGGCTCTTCTTACTGCTAAAGCTGAATACGTGGTTGCTACTTCTTATTGGGCTCAACTAGTACAGATCAAGCAACATCATAAAGACTTTGGTGTATTTATAGCTTGAACCCGATAGAACACAAGAGGACAAAGCATATTCATATGCGACATCACTCCTTAAGGGATAATATTGAAAAGGTTCTGATTTGTATGAAGTTCTAGAAGATGGAGGACCAGGTAACAGACATCTTCACCAAGGCACTGAGCAGGGAACATTTTGAAAGAACGTCTCGAATTGGGGTTGATCAAGCTCAACTAAGGACCTGGTCCCTCGATGATTGGCTATGTTAAGAAGGAATGGTACAATGCTAAAAAGTATTTTTTGGCAACATCTAACTCAAATCTATACTGTTACATGTGTACACATATGGCAGTTTTAGGACAAAAACAAGTAAGAGTGACATTGCACTTCTAGGAGTCTTTGCTCAAAATTTTCAAATCTGTCAAGGAACCTGGTTCCTGTGACTCAGGTTAGTAGTCTCTCCAATACTTATATGCCTTTTTAAGCTGTTGAAGTGTCATGTCATTAATTTATTTCTGCCTTTCTCCTGCCTCTCCTCCTAACTTTTGAAGTCCAAAATGTTAAACATTTTCTGAACTGACCTGTTGCCCCAAAAAAGCACTTCTTTATCTTACACCCAATTAAAACCGATTCTTTTCTTCAAAAAAAAATCAACCTTGTCTCAAAAAGAATCCTTCTCCCTAAATATTTCATAAGTAAACCTAACTCTGTCACCTTGCAAAATCCTAACTCTATCCAAATCAAACCCTCAAGAAGTCTTTGGTATATTTTGATGAGAGTTTAACTGAAAGGGAACAAGGTAGATCTAATATTCCAGAGCATGAGGCTGAAATTGTTACTGGGTTTGTAGAAGATCGGTCCCTAAAATCCTTCTTAGGATGTTAATTTTAATGATGATCTTTTTCTCTTAGGTTTTGTGCTTAAATGAACCTTTGATCCAGTAAAAAGGATTGAGAAAAGCAGGCTAATTAATGATGAAATGGTGTAAACCGCTGATGTGGTGATTGGGGAAGAGAGGATAAAGTGGAAGAATCTGCATTTGTGAAAAAAAATATAAAAAATATAAAATAATTGGAAAAAAAATTGGAGAAAATAAAGTTGGCTGAGAAAGATGCAGCAGATGATAAGGGTGAACAGATTGAGAAGAGAAAGAGGGAGACATGGCAGCTTAGGGATAGAAAGTGTAGTGTGAGTGAGGAGACTCGTTCCTTATAGAAGCAAAAGGTTGAGCCATTAAGTTTGGAGGAAGAATACGTTGAAGTCTCAAAAAGTGTTGTTAGCGGAAACGTAAAAGAAAGAACACAAGATTTAACGTGGTTCGGACCAAAATAATCCTATGTCCACCAGAGAACAATTGCCCTTTTAATATTAACAAAGGAAGGGGAGATTTCCCAATTACACTTAAGAGAATTTCTCTCTTAACTCTCTACTCACTACAATGTATTGTATTATTTTGGGATGATTTCTACAAGTGAAAGAGTGCATCTATTTATAGAGGTAAAGATCTTCTCTTGATGTCATTGGTGACATCAAACTACCTCCTCTTGATGTCATGGGTGACATCAAAGGAGGAAGCTTCCTCCTAGCATCCACACCAACTCTTTCCACCAACCCTTCCAATTGGCATGCCATTGTTGACTAAACATAAACCAACATTTTCAATCTCCACCTTGGTTTGCATTTCGAGCGTGTGAACAACTCTGGCCAAAACTTCTAAGCTTACTGGGCAACCCCGTTGTAAGAAACAAGAAGAATCAAACCATTGTTGAACATACCACCTCCATCTAGCAACTGTTCTCTTCGGAGTTGCATTAGTTGATGCACACCCCCGCCAAGTCCTTGCAGTGTGCAAACTTAGCGAGCGGGACTATCTTGGTCAACATGTCTGCAGCATTATCGTCTATGATAACCTTCACGACCTTGATAGTTCCCTCATTAATAACATCTCGAATAAAATGAAATCTGACATCAATGTGTTTAGTGCGCTCATGAAATCTCTGATTTTTCATTAGATGAATAGCACTCTGACTATCACATCTAAGAGTTGATTCCAGCTGAACCAAACTCAATTCCGCTACTAAACTTTTCAACCAGATAGCTTCCTTTACCGCCTCCGCTACTGCCATGTATTCTGCTTCTGTCGTAGACAAAGCGACAATCGACTGCAAAGTCGACTTCCAACTGACGGCACTGCCAACGAGGGTAAAGATGTATCCAGTTGTGGACCTTCTTCTGTCAAGATCTCCTGCATAGTCAGAATCCACATAACCGAGAATTGAAATACCTGTACCACTTTTTCGAAAGGTAAGACCAACACCAGAAGCTCCTTTGAGATATCTCAATATCCACTTGACAGCTTCCCAATGCCTCTTTCCTGGGATGGACATGTATCTACTTACCACACTTACAGATTGAGTAATATCTGGACGTGTGCATACCATAGCATACATAATACTACCAACTGCACTGGCATAAGGAATCTTTGACATATGCTCCACCTCATCCTCGGACTGAGGCATTTGTGACTCTGAAAGTTTAAAATGAGGAGCTAATGGTGTACTTATAGGCTTGCACGTTTGCATATTGAATCTCTCGAGAACCCTTTCAATATACCTCTTCTGAGAAAGATGTAAAACATCGTCTTCTCTTGAAATCTCCATACCAAGGATCTTCTTTGCAACTCCTAAATCCTTCATGTCAAATTCCTTACTCAATAGTTTCTTCAAAGCATTTATCTCTTTAATGTTGTTAGCAGCAATAAGCATATCATCAACATACGACAGTAAATAAATCATTGAGTTACCAGACATCTTCTTGTGATACGCACAACTATCAAATGCACTCCTTGAGAATTCATGTGTAGTCATGAATGCATCAAACCTCTTGTACCACTGTCTAGGGGATTTCTTCAAATCATACAAAGACTTCTTTAGTTGGCATACGTGATCTTCTTTTCCCTCAGCTAGGAAACCTTCAGGTTGATCCATATAGATTGTCTCTTCTAGATCACCGTGTAAGAAAGAAGTTTTGACATCAAGCTGTTGAAGCTCCAAGTCAAATTGTGCAACCAATGCTAGTAGCACGCGAATTGAGCTATGCTTCACGACCGGAGAGAAAATCTCATTGTAGTCAATTCCCTCCTTTTGGCTGAAACCTTTTGCAACCAATCTCACCTTGAACCTAGCATATTCCACTTCAGGAATTCCCTCTTTCTTTCGGTAGACCCACTTGCATCCAACTGTCCTCTTCCCCTTTTGTCTTTTCACTAAGACCCATGTCTGATTCTTGTGAATAGACTCCATCTCTTCAGTCATGGCTAACCGCCATTGTGCGGCATCCTTGCAAGAAGTTGCTTCAATATACGAGGAGGGCTCCAGATCTTTAATCTCTTCTTGTGCAGTTACGAACGCATATGCAATCAAGTTTGCTTGATTTATAAGGCGTTCCGGTTCTCGTGTCTGCCTCTTCTCCCTCCCCTTCGCAATTGTGTATGGTTCATTGACAGCAAGTTCTTCAACGCCTACATCTTCTGACTCATCTTTAACCTGAGTCTCTTGATCCTTTTCCTTGGCAAGCTCCACCGGAAGCTCCACCTGCTCGTTGTTCTTGTTTCCTGAAAACTCCACGGAAACTTTACGGGGATCAAGTATAGAGGATTCATCGAAGGTGACATCTCTACTAACTATAAATTTGAGTAAAGACAAACACTAAAGTTTGTACCCTTTTACTCCATCCACATACCCTACGAATATGGCCTTCTTAGCCCTTGGTTCAAGCTTTCCTTCATTAACGTGATAATAAGCTGGACACCCAAATACTCATAAGTATGAATAGTTAGAGGGTTCACCTGACCATACCTCATTCGGAGTCTTAAAGTCAATTGCCAATGCTGGAGATCGATTGACAATATGAGCAGTAGTGTGAACTACTTCAGCCCAAAATACTTTGGACATTTTGGCTTGTAGGAGCATACAACGAGCCTTTTCAAGAAGAGTTCTGTTCATTCTCTCAGCAACTCCATTCTGCTGTGGGGTATGCCTGACAGTCCTATGTCTTGAGATCCCATGAACCTTGCAGAATTCATTAAACTCCTCATTGCAAAACTCCAAGCCATTGTCTGTGCGAAGATACTTGATTTTCCGCTCCATTTGATTTTCAACCAAAATCTTCCACTCTTTAAATGCTTCAAAAACATCACTTTTTGCCTTCAAAAAATACACCCAAACCTTTCGTGAGAAATCATCAATAAAATGAGAAGATACCTCTTTCCGCCCTTCGATGGAAGTTTAGAAGGACCCCATAAATCTGAATGGATGTAGTCTAGCACTCCTCTTGTCTTGTGTTTGCCAGTGCTGAAGCTGACCTTCTTCTGCTTCCCTAGAACGCAGTGCTCACAGAAGTCAAGCGTGCTGATCTTCTCACCTTCCAAAAGTTTACGATTGCTCAACATCTTCAGTCCACGTGCGCTCATATGACCCAATCTCATGTGCCATAGTCTTGCCTTGTCATCATTAGATAACTGCACTGTAGATGCATTTGCAGAGCCAACAATGGTGCTTCCGGCCAATGTGTAAAGGCCGTTCTCCAGCTTGCCTTTCAGCATGACTAAAGAACCTTTAGTCACCTTCATAGTTCCTACTTCGCTCATGTACCTGTAGCCTTGTTCATCCAGAGTACCCAAGGAGATCAAATTCTTCTTCAGATAAGGAACATGACGGACTTGTGTAATAGTCCTCACGATTCCATCATGGCAGTGAACCCGAACTGAGCCAATGCCAACTATTGCACAAGTTGCATTATTGCCCATTACTACGGTTCCTCCACTTTTCTCGTAGCTGCTAAACCAGTCTTTTCGGAATGTCATATGCAGAGTACAAGTAGAGTCTAACACCCATTTGTTTTCATAACTACTATTAATATTACACGATGTTGTTAGTACATAATCATTATCAAAATTATGTACCTGTTCAACTGTAGATGCACTCGCCTTTTCCTTGGACTTTGACATTGGGCAATCTCGTTCAAAGTGCCCCTTCTTGCCACAACCCCTACACTCTGTATTCTTCTTGTTCACACGAGACTTTGATCTGTGCTTTGATTTGCTCTTTCCCTGTTGGCTAGTCCGACCTCTTACAAAGTGGCCACTTGCCTGGTCATCTCTATCTCCTTCAATGTGCCTCCGCACATCACTAGAGTTAAGTGTCTGTCGCACTTGCTCAAGCTTGATAGGCTCCTTGCTATACATCATTGAATTCTCAATATCACGATATCCTGAAGTCAATGAAAATAGCAAAGCACATGCAAGAGTCTACTCCTCCCTTTTAATTCCTGCAATCTGTCAGTCCATGACAAGTTTATTAAACACATCTAAATGATCTTGTAACGAAGTACCTGACCCCATCTTAAATGTGTGAAGACGCCGTTGTAACAACATTCTTGTTGTCACTGATCGGTCTTGGTATAGCCCTTCTAGCTTTTCCCACAACTGTTTGGTCGTCTCTTCGGTACCCGTACTCACTTCACAAAGCACGTTAGGTGCAAGGGATAGTTGGATTGCACTCAATGCATCCCCTTCAATCTTCTCCTTATCGGGAGCTGATATATATGTAGGATACTTTCCGTCAATATCATGGATTGAACCTTCCCTCCGCAGTAACGCCATCATCTGGATCTTCCAGATATTGAAGTTGTTGCGTCCATTGAATCTATCAATTTCAAACTTCATGGAACTCATCTTTGCTTGTTCTTCCTCCTTGGATCATTAAAGAATCTTGTCGCTCTGATACCAATTGTTAGCGGAAACGTAAAAGAAAGAACACAAGATTTAACGTGGTTCGGATCAAAATAATCCTACGTCCACCAGAGAACAATTGCCCTTTTAATATTAACAAATGAAGGGGAGATTTCCCAATTACACTTAAGAGAATTTCTCTCTTAACTCTCTACTCACTACAATGTATTGTATTATTTTGGGATGATTTCTACAAGTGAAGGAGTGCATCTATTTATAGAGGTAAAGACCTTCTCTTGATGTCATTGGTGACATCAAACTACCTCCTCTTGATGTCATGGGTGACATCAAAGGAGGAAGCTTCCTCCTAGCATCCACACCAACTCTTTCTACCAACTCTTCCAATTGGCATGCCATTGTTGACTAAACATAAACCAAAATTTTCAAGTGTTGTAAGGCAGAGTGTTGACTCTGATATTACTGAAAATGGAGGAACTTCTTGCCGTTGTTGAGTTCCAAAAATAGAATCACCTCTTTGTTCCTCCAAGTCCCAATATTTCTGAAGAAGAAATAAAAACTTCTATGTTTTACATGATACTATGATGTTATAGGTGCATAGGACTGAGTTTGTTTTCGATGAGATGAAGCTTGGGGAGATTCCTGGTGATCTGATTGATGGTGTAACCTACTCAGATAGGTTGCGAACCTGGTCCTCGAGGACCCTTGGTAGAATAGAGTGCTACGTTGAAGGGTGAGAATGAAAGATTGAGGAAACAAGTGGCGGAACTGAGAGAGCCGATGATCATTGATCAAAGGAGAGTAAATGAACTTATGAACAAGCTCGTCAAAGCCTTAGCCCCTTACTTTTCCTCCTGCCCAGTGATCCATGTTTTTCACTCCTTCCAAATTCCCTTGACTTCTTATCTTCTTTTGATCCCTATATTTGATGACATTGGTACTTTAATTGTTTAAATTGTCATATTATGTATTTTTTGAAACTACTATACTTTTACTATAATTACTCTACTATGGGCAATCACTCTATTTTGTGCAATGACAATCACGTATTGTTCATGTTGTTGTTTATGTTGTGTTGCCCAAGTGGCATGAGTTAATATTGCTGAACTTCTTTTTGGTTGTGCTTCTTCTGTTATTCTTTTCGATGATGCCAAAAGGGGTTAGTTATATAGGTGTCAACATGTTACGCCCTGTAGTATTACGTCGATGTTATGCTCTGCTGTAATATATTACGATGATGTTACCGTCTGTAGTAATACATTACGATGATGTTACGCTTCGCAGTATTAAGTTACCACAGTATTGCACCCAGCAGTATTACTTTACGGTGATGTCACGCTTCGCAGTATTAAGTTACAATGATGTTGCACCTTGAAGTATTGTACGTTAAATTTGTTGTAAGGTAATTGACATCAGTCCAAGTAAAGTATATTTGGAGATTATAAGGATTATGCTATTTCACAAGCGATTAGTAAATTCATGAAGGTGAAATGGAGAGAAAGTCAAAGAAAATAAATTTTGTCCAACTTTGCCATTTTGGGGTAAAATACGGCCCGAGCTAAAATACCAGGTATTTATGGACTAGTGTCATATGAGGTACACATGACCATACTAGTAAGGTGTATAAGGTATGTGAAAAGTGAGTAATATTTTAAGTAAATGGGAATAATTCGCAATTTTGCGGGTAATTAATTAAATACCGGGTAACGGGACATTGCCTAATTAATTTGGGATATATTTAGTTAAGATTAAACCCTACCCCCACCCCAACATGGCAGCCACCTAAGGTCAACTGTGTGACTCTTAAAATCACATAAAAGATGGCAAAATGTGGAGTAGTCTTTGGCCAACTAAGCCACAAAGTAGGGGCCCACAAACCTTCAAGATAAGAGCTAATTATACATAATTCAAAAGGAAATACACAAGCTAGCTAAAATTATGGATGAATCTGCCGAGAAAACCTTGCAACATATAAAAAGGGAATTGTTGTCTTCCTAGTAAAGCAAGCCTTCCTAGAAGCTAACCAAACAAAATACTTTACCTTGTATGGAGATGAACAAAATGGCAGCAGTTGCAGTAAAAAATGGGGCTGAGATGTGGAAAGCCCATGGTACAATGGCTATGGTACAACTGTTCAATGTTGGGTACCATGTGATTACAAAGGTGGCTCTAAATGTGCGCAAGAATAAAACTGTCTTCTGTTTGTACAGGGACCTTCTTGCTATTTCTAATCTTTCCCCATTCGCCTATTTCCGTAAAAAATGAAGATTATGACAAAGTGTGTATGAAGCTACAACAAATATCCATACGAGATTTCGTTACGTAAATGCAACGGGATTTTACGATTCTAAGGGAGTACGGTGCAATCTTCCTCAAGAATATCATACAGATTTTCCCCTACTTCAATCCGCCATTGTTACACCCCATATTTTCATACATGAAATACGCCATAAATAAATAAATGAGAGTCCGAAAGTGAGATGTCACATCCCACAGTATTACGTTACTGTGATGTTATGCTTCGCAGTAATAAGTTACGACAGTGTTGCATCCAACAGTATTTTACGTTAAATTTGTTGTAAGGTAATTGACATCAGTCCAAGAAAAATATTATTTGGGGATTATAAGGATTATGCTATTTCACAAGTGATTAGTAAATTCATGAAGGTGAAAGGGAGCAAGTCTAAGAAAACGAATTTTGTCAAAGTTTGCCATTTTGGGATAAAATATGGCCCGAGCTAAAATACCTGGTATTTATGGACTAGTGCCACACAAGGTACTACATGGACATGATAGTAAAGTGTACAAGGTATGTTAAAAGAGAGTAGTACTTAATTATGTTGAGACAATTTTTAAATTATGCGGGTAATTGATTAATTACCGGATAACCGAACATTACCCAATTAACTAATAAGTGGACAAAACTTAATTAATTATGCCCAAAAGACATGTGGCACAACGCCACTAACTAGGAAAGACGATTCATTAAAATGTGATAGGTGTCTATGTCTAATGTAACCTAAAGACAAGTCTTAACAAGACTTGTAATAATTTGATCCGTAAAAAAAAAGACAATAAGTCTTTAAGTTCAATTCATACTTTTGACTTAAGATTATGTCTTATAAAGCAACTTCAACGTTTTATTCAATTCCAATTCCGGAAGCTAGAAACAGAAAGTAACTTCAACGCTATGTCCTTGATATTCAATCTCATTTCAAAATCTAGAAACAGAAAGCAACTTCAACAACATTGGAATAAAATTTGACATTTAAATTGAATCCATTTTGGATTCACAAAGCGTTACAACAAGAAGCAAAATTCTGTCCAAGCAAATTTCAAGCTTCTAAAAAGAATACGGTGCAATCTTCGCCGGGAATATTATACGGAGTTTTCTTACTCCAGGTATGTTAAGGCCCTTCCTTCTTTCTTTTGACATGGTCCAGATTATACAAAAGAAACGAGCAAATACACGGTTTCTATAAATTATTCTATTCATAGAAATAGTAGGGATGTCTATATTCTTGATTCCCCATGAGAATTATTATTATCTTCTGTTCATGGGTCTTAGAATAATACGCAGCTGGAAAAGTTTATCCAGAAGAAATATCGAGATTATTACGTATTTTCATGCATTTTACTCATTTATACATGTGCATTGACCCATGACCAAATGGCATTATATACGCGTATATATGTAAATATATGTATATGGGATATGGGAAAAGGTTACGGCGTTATATACGCACCACCACCTGATCAGCTAGTATATGATGATGATGTTGCCCACAGTGGCTGAAATATGATTCAAACGGCGTTATATATGCATATATGGGTATGTATTCAGATGGCGTTATATATGTATACATATGTATGTATTCAAACGGCATTATATACGCATTTATATGTATGTATATATATGTATATGGGATACGAGAAATACGCACCACCACCTGATCAGCTGGTATACGATTATGACTTTGCCCACAGTGGCCGACATGATATGATGGGATGCCCTTAGAGGCTGATGATATTATGTAAATCCATACCTATGCATGGCTTGACATTTACACGCACGTGCATGATGTTATAAACGTTTCAAAATATACAAAGTTATTCAGATTTAAAGATGTGTTTCAGTATTTCATGTTTCATCTATGTCTATTACGTACTAATTTTCATGCCTTATATACTCAGTACATTTTTCATACTGATGCCCTATTCCACGGGGCCTGCGTTTCATGCCCGCAGGTGCAAGTAGGCAAGCTGACGGTCCTCCTTCTTAGGATCCCTAATCAGTGAGAGTTGGCGTGCTCCATTTGATCCGGAGCTGCTCTTGATATGGGTACGATACGTTTGTACATATATATGTATATGATTATGACGTGGCTTAGTCCTGTCTTTGTACAGTTATGTTTCTGTTAGAGGTATGTAGACAGTATGTCTAGTTGGGTTATATGTGGCCTTGTCGGCTTTCAGTTTTTGATGTATAGTTGTTTGTAGCAGCCTTGCCGGCTTGCCCACGGTATTCTGCTTGTATATGTACATATGCCTTGATGGCAGGCTTCTTTCACGTATGTTAATTTTGTAATGCAGTAGATGTTATTCAGATTATATTTTAGACGCTTGCTTAGGGGTGTTTGATAAGTAAGACTCAGGCGCCCATCGCGGACCATCGGTTTGGGTCATGACAAAAGTGGTATCAGAGCAGTTCTGTCCTAAGGTTGTCTACAGACCGTGTCTAGTAGAGTCTTGTTTATGGGTGTGTCGTGTACCACACTTATAGACAGGAAACTACAGGATATATAGGATGTTATCCTCTCTTCTTATCTTAGATCGTGCAATATAAGCATTCGTGTTCCTAACGATGTGTTATATTTTTAGCGATGACTCTGAAGACTACAACCGCTAGCACGGGTTAGAAGGCTACGAAGGTGCTAGAAAGAGAGATAAGTTATACTATGGATTCATACCCATCAGAGATCATGGGTTCTATTGAGGAGGATCCATCCGAGGATCTATATGAGCCATCCGTTCGAGTTGTTTCGACTACTCTGGCAGTAGATGGGGTGAGAGGATTTCCGACCTCACCAAGGCATTTAGTTTCACAGCCTGTTGATCAGGGTATGAGGGGAGTAGTGCATGGATTGGCACAGCCAGGATTCCCTGAGGCTCAAAACTATGTCAAGGTATTTGAGGACTCCAGCTCTTCTGAGGTTCCGGATAGTCCACAGTCTTGGGAGTCCGTCAATCAAGGTTCTTCAGTGTATGTTATGGGATACGCAGAAGAAGAAGATAGTGGTCGGGCCAAGAGAAGGAAGGTAACTAATAAGGACATGAAGATTCTGCTTCAAAGTGTTTCTGATCGAGGTTCTTATATAGGACGAGGCAAGGACCCTCTACTGTAGACTTCCTACAAGTGTCAGTTTTTGGTTGGTGAGTTCTACCTCTTCTTAGAATATTACCAAGTCAGGGTTTTAAAGGTGTTTGGTTGTTTTATGAGGATGTAGGGAGCCCCGTCCCGACTTGTATATATATTGGCTATGCCTACTTAGAGGCTTTGCATACAATATCATGTATATAGTTTTGGGTATGATATGTCTACGGTCTAGTCGACCCCTATGTATATAAACCCTTTTCTAAATTAGTTATACGAGTTAAGTCTTAATGTTGTTACTTATATATATGGATGTTGTCGTAATGACCCGTGATAGATTTGAAAACAAACAAGGATAAGGTACGTGGTGCTCGGTTAGGTAGGAATTGATATTATAATTGATATGGATTGATTGGCCTTTTGTTATGCTAACATCAAGTATAGACCAAAGGTGGGTTGATTTTAGTTTCCAAGAAAGCCTGTTTTAGAATAAGTTGATTTCAACTCGAACAGCCACTGGATGGAGCAAAGGAAAGCTAAAAGCGAAAGAATGTCATATTGAAGTTTTCACAAAATAAGGGATATGTAAAAATATTAGCAGAGTAATGAGAAGAGAGATAAGGAAGCATTATGAATAAGGTGTGATACATGGATGAAAATGGTAGAGTGTTACATAACCTATAGTCAAATGAAAGAAGAGGCGAAAGGTGATGGGACTTAAGACAACAAAAGAATATAGGCCATAAGGTTATATCCTTATTTCGAGAAATAAGTTCGTGACTCCAACGCGAATACAAGAGGGGAAAGTTAATCCCCAGAGTAACAGAAATCAGTATGGACTGGTAACCAAGATAAACTAAATATGAATTAAGGACTGAATGATTGGAAAGCACTCGACATCATGGGAATTTCAAATTTTGTTCCGGCAGTAATAGAATGGGCCACAGGAGAAGATCCATGATGAATTCAGAGAATGGTCTTCAGGGAGACGCTTCCCTAGAGCAAGCAATGTGAGCAAAGTTAAGCTTAAAAGACTGTATGTGCTAGTTACGCTAAGTGTCACCCTAGCGAGTAATGAAATTTGTCATCCGTGGTACAGAAGGACTGCCGCAAGGCGAGTAAGGATCATTGATGTTGAGAAACGACGCCAAAGATGAAGAGGTAAAATATCTATAGGTGGATCCTCGTGGCTTCAATTTTTAGTACACCCCTAAAGGGGGGAACATGGAGTGATGTGGCATTAAGTCAAAAATTAAGTAATTCTAATGACTATGGAATGATAAAGGAAGAATGTGATAAATGAAAGAGGAATAAGATGGAACTTATCCAAAATCTTACAGATACGTTACGATTCAAGAATATTGTGCAAGCCCGACGTCAAGGAGAGGAAGTAAAGGTTCCTGCCCGAGCTGTTATTAATAAATAAGAAGCCAGTGCGAGATGTAAGTTAAGACAATGGAAGTAAACAAAGAAAGATTACGAGGAATATTGATATGAGAATGGGCCAACAAGAAGTTAGTAATTGGTCAGGAAGATCCCAGTTATGGCTAAACAGAAAGTTACAAATGAGTCATCAGATCGTGTAAAATAAACATAGTAGAACCCAACATGGAGAATTCAGTCTCGGAGAATATCATTATAATACTTGAGATATATTCAAACAAGAGTCGGGATAGTTAAAGGTACCGTATGAGACTTACAGGGATAAAAGAATGTGCCACTGGGAAAGCAATCAAGATATCAGTTTAGAAGCAACCATGCAAGCTTAGGGGCATGGAAGTAAGCAAGTACGGAAGATTATAGACAAGTAAGGACATAAAAAAAGGTCCATAATAAGCTCATAGCTTTACGAAAGTCAAGGGTTCTCCCTAAGTACTACAATGAAAGACTAGCTGTGGAAATCAGAAAGGAGGCTTCAACCTAAGCACAACGACCTAAAGAGGAAATGGTCATGTAACAACAATCTCGCAACAATATGGTAAGCATTCCAAAGGAAAGTGGCACCTACCGTGGCTAATCAATGGGAAGTAAGAGTTAAAAGTAATATTCGAGATCATATGAGTTATATAAAAACTTTGGCAAGTATGGCACTAAGATAAGCTAAGTATGTACGCAACGAGGGTGGGCAGAAAGACCAGGAAAAGTAATAGCTTACGTTGAAAAAAAGCTAAGATGGAAAAAATATTGATCAATGATCGAGAGTTAGTACGTTATGGATACACTCAAGATTTTGGAGCATTATCCAGGTAGCATATTGTTGACAATCATACAGCCACAGAAGGCTCCGGTATAAGTTGAAAGAAAAAATTAAGCCTAGGGCATAGACAAATGATTGAATTGTTAGAAGATCGTATCATGGACATTCCATAACGCCTATGAAAGGCTAAGGAAATAACTGATACCATGAGCCACAGATCAAAAGACAGCTTAATCCTACGTAAAGGTTGATCAGAGGGAAGAGGAAACTAAAGAATTACATCACCCAAGTAAATCAAAAGTTCGATTATTAGACCTAGGAAAAAAGTATAGAAGTTGTGCCTGAGAACATGACAAATCCACTCTTAATATCAGATGTTCAAGAGAAATAACACAACAACCATAATCTATAATGGCTCTAAAAGGAAGCCAGTTAGAAGAAGTACCAGCCTCATAAGAAGTCAGTACAAAGCTCCCACCAGATTGTGTATGTACCAGAGGTACGAGTATTATAATAAATATGCAAGTTATGGACGTGAATTACACCTAGATGGAAGGGAGGTCACAAAAGAGATAGAAGATACGATGCGAGATTTTAAGGTAAGAAGGTAAAGGTAAATAGCGTACGAGATATCAAGGGCAGAATATGTGAATAATCCATATTCCGGATAAAAGGCCAGAAGTGCTGGGATTCAATATCCAATAACTGGGAATGATAGCGGCATCGTCGGTGGCATACCTTCTAGCCTATGGTTTCTAGGTACCGAAAGGTCTAATTAGAGAGTGAAAGGAGAGTTAGAGACGATGTGATATCTAGATGTTCCATAAAAGCATAAGGAAATCGGTCCCAAGCTAAAGTATGATCGAACAACAAGGTTTTAGAAAGACAGGAGTAAGGATAAGAAAAGGGCAAGCGAGAAGATGATGAAAATGGATAAGTCCTCGGGATTAAGCCCGTAAAAACAAGGGAGCTGATGGGTTCTCTAAATTATATAAAGCTCAGTATAGCGTGAATGAGCTCAAAGGAGTCTATGACTAGTAGCATTTAGAAGAAATGGAATGCTGACATGGTAATAAAATGAGGATGTAATTATGACAGATAAAAGATGACGTTGGATCCGTTGATTGAATAATGATTGAAGGGGAAAAAAAAGAAAAAAAAGGGGGAGGAAGAGAAAAGATCTTGCAGATGGCACAAGATTAGAATACCCCCATAAGATGAATCACATTGAGATACTATGAAATACGATTATGGGAATCACTTCATGTATTTCTCGATGCAACGTAAACCCTAGTAGCAAGATATTATGTAAGAGGTTTCAGTTATCAGTGGTGGATTGTAGATCGATATAGAGGTGAATCAATAATGGATGGATAAAAGTTACAAAGTATGAAATGAGGTTAGTTCGTCACTCTTAAGATGAACAGTAATGAGGAAGCATTAAAGGACTTAAGACTTATACATATGGGATAAGCAATGAGAGTAAGCTGGGATTTGGTAACAGACCTCAGTAATGATAAATTAAAGTACTAGTTATGGCAATAAATTCATACTGATGGCTAAATGGACCTATGCTATAAGATATAGCAATATTCGTAAATCCAACAAAGTATCGAGCGAAGAACTTCAGTATACTCATAGATGCCCAAAGGGACATTATCAAGCTCTACATATGAAGCCTTGAGATTGGGCACACTGACAATGTCAAAATTGTACAAGCTGCATGATGAAAGGTAGTAATAATTACGAGATTGGAAGGATTCCGACTACAAGTTGTGGTGTGAGAAGGAGGCCTAAGGGGGGAATACCTTGGACTTTGGACTTATTCACAAAACAGTTGCCTAGATGGCAAGAGGACTACTAAAGTATTTGCAAGAGCTATGGGATATGAGAACGATAAGCGCATCAGTCAACATTCGAGGACGAATGTTCCAAAGGAGGGAATGATGTTACACCCCATATTTTCGTACATGAAAATACGCCATAAATAAATAAATGAGAGTCCGAAAGTGAGATGTCACATCCCACACTATTACATTACTGTGATGTTATGCTTCGCAGTAATAAGTTACGAGAGTGTTGCATCCAGCAGTATTTTACGTTAAATTTGTCATAAGGTAATTGACATCAGTCCAAGAAAAATATTATTTGGGGATTATAAGGATTATGCTATTTCACAAGTGATTAGTAAATTCATGAAGGTGAAAGGGGAGAAAGTCTAAGAAAACGAATTTTGTCAAACTTTGTCATTTTGGGATAAAATACGGCCCGAGCTAAAATACCCGGTATTTATGGACTAGTGCCACACAAGGTACTACATGGCCATGATAGTAAAGTGTACAAGGTATGTTAAAAGAGAGTAGTACTTAATTAAGTTGAGACAATTTTTAAATTATGCGGGTAATTGATTAATTACCGGATAACCGAATATTACCCAGTTAACTAATAAGTGGACAAAACTTAATTAATTATGCCCAAAAGACATGTGGCACAAGGCCACTAACTAGGAAAGATGATTCTTTAAAATGTGATAGGTGTCTATGTCTAATGTAACCTAAAGACAAGTCTTAACAAGACTTGTAATAATCTAATCCGGAAAAAAAAAGACAATAAGTCTTTAAGTTCAATTCATACTTTTGACTTAAGATTATGTCTTATAAAGTAACTTCAACGTTTTATTCAATTCCAATTCTGGAAGCTAGAAACAGAAAGTAACTTCAACGTTCTGTCCTTGATATTCAATCTCATTTCAAAAGCCAGAAACAGAAAGCAACTTCAACAACGTTGGAATAAAATTTGACATTTAAATTGAATCCATTTTGGATTCACAAAGCGTTACAACAAGAAGCAAAATTCTGTCCAAGAAAATTTCAAGCTTCTAAAAAGAATATGGTGCAATCTTCGCCGGGAATATTATACGGAGTTTTCCTATTCCAGGTATGTTAAGGTCCTTCCTTCTTTCTTTTGACATGGTCCAGATTATACGAAAGAAACGAGCAAATACACGGTTTCTATAAATTATTCTATTCATAGAAATAGTAGGGGTGTCTATATTCTTGATTCCCCATGAAAATTATTATTATCTTCTGATCATGGGTCTCAGAATAATACGCAGCTGGAAAAGTTTATCCAGAAGGAATATCGAGATTATTACGTATTTTCATGCATTTTACTCATTTATACATGTGCATTGACCCATGACCACATGGCGTTATATACGCGTATATATGTAAATATATGTATATGGGATATGGTAAAAGGTTACGGCGTTATATACGCACCACCACCTGATCAGCTGGTATATGATGATGATGTTGCCCATAGTGGCTGAAATATGATTCAAACGGCGTTATATACGCATATATGGGTATGAATTCAGATGGCGTTATATATGCATACATATGTATGTATTCAAACGGCATTATATACGCATATATATATATGTATGTATATGTATATGGGATACGGGAAATACGCACCACCACCTGATCAGCTGGTATACGATTATGACTTTGCCCACAGTGGCCGATATGATATGATGGGATGCCCTCAGAGGCTGATGATTATGTAAATCCATACCTATGCATGGCTTGACATTTATACGCACGTGCATGACGTTATAAACGTTTCAAAATATACAAAGTTATTCAGATTTAAAGATGTGTTTCAGTATTCCATGTTTCATCTATGTCTATAACGTACTAATTTCCATGCCTTATATACTCAGTACATTTTTCGTACTGATGCCCTATTCCACGGGGCCTGCGTTTCATGCCCGTAGGTGCAGGTAGGCAAGCTGACGGTCCTCCTTCTTAGGATCCCTGATCAGTGAGAGTTGGCGTGCTCCATTTGATCCGGAGCTTCTCTTGATATTGGTATGATACGTTTGTACATATATATGTATATGAGTATGACGTGGCTTAGTCCTGTCTTTGTACAGTTATGTTTCTGTTAGAGGTTTGTTGACAGTATGCCTAGTTGGGTTATATGTGGCCTTGTCGGCTTTCAGTTTTTGATGTATAGTTGTCTATAGCAGCCTTGCCGGCTTGCCCACGGTGTTCTGCCTGTATACGTACATATGCCTTGATGGCATGCTTCTTTCACGAATGTTAATTTTTGTAATGCAGTAGATGTTATTCAGATTCATATTTTAGACGCTTGCTTAGGGGTGTTTGATAAGTAAGACTCATGCGCCCGTCGCAGACCATCGGTTTGGGTCGTGACAGCCATTACATGTTTTCGCAATTGATGTGTGTTAGATGGATTTTCAAGAGAATCAGTTCAGGTATTTTAAGGCTATTCCTTCTTTATTTTTGGCATGACCTGTACGATACAAACAAAACAAGAAAATGCACAACTTCCAAAAATGACTCTATTCGTAAAAGTATTAGAGGTGCCTATATTCTTGAATTTTCATGTGTCATAATAATTTATCATATGTTCATGGGTCTCAGAAAAATACGAAAGTTGAAAAGAGTTAACTTTATGATATTACTCAAAGGTAAAATGTTCTTATGACATTCTGAAAGATTTTATTAATGTACTTTTCATGCATTGCATTCATATACATTGACTTGTGACCAGATGGCGTTATATACACGTATATATGTATGTATATATATGTATATGGGATATGGTAAAGGTTATGGCGTTATATACTCACCACCACCTGATCAGCTGGTATGCCTTGATGATTTTGCCCACAGTGGCCGATATGATATGATGGGATGCCCTCATAGGCTGATGATGTTATGAAACATGTACCTATGCATGACATGACATTCATACGCATATGCATGATGCTAAAAGTAATTTATGATTTACAGAGTTATCCAGACTTACAGGTTGAGTCAATTACTCTATATTTCTTCCATGTCTGTTATGTACTTATTTATGTGCCTTACATACTTGGTACATTTTTTGTACCGATATCCCTTTTTCCTAGGGACGCTGCGTTTCATGCCTGCAGGTCCCGATAGACAGGTCGAGAGACCTCCAAGTAGGTTATCAGCTCATCGGAAGATGTTGGTGTGCTCCATTTGCTTCAGAGTTGCTTGTTTGGTTAGTATAATTTAGACGTGTATTGTTTGGTATGGTGAGACTCTGTCCCAACCTTTATGGCATTTATGTACTCTTAGAGGCTTGTAGACATATGTTGTGTACGTGAATGATTGTACGGCCTTGTCGGCCTATATTTTGAGTTTATAATTGACTATGTTGGCCTATTAGGCCCGTATGTCACGTGTATATGATGATGTATTAAGAAAGATACGTTATGTTGGTACTCGGTTGAGTAAGGTACCAAGTGTCCATCGCGGCTCATCGGTTTGGGTCGTGACACAACATGGGTGTGAAAGTTAGCTCTGCTTGGTGAAAGATAGATGTGCATGAAAGGGGAGGAGCAGAATCGAATTGATATGTTGTGTTGTGCATGAAAGATGGCTCTACTTCGCAGGGGGAACATTGTTGATAATATGTTGATTATAGGTCTGATCAGCAAGGAAACATGTGAGGAATCTGGTTCTCCAGAGGAATAAAAATGTCGGGTATTTTCATCAAAAGGGGGGAAATTGATCTAAGTTACACTATGTCATGTTTTGATGATGACAAACATTCTCCACGAACTGGGTACGGACCAGATGTGATCAGTGCATGTCAGGAATCTGATTCTCAGGGGGAATAATTCTAGGTTTGTCATTCATCAAAAAAGGGGAAATTGATAAGTTATGGTACTTTGAGTTTTGATGATTTGCCAAACAGTCTTGAGGAACTAGTTGTGATCAGCTCCTTAGGTTCGATTCTCATGGGGAATATGGCTGATTCGTAGGGGGAACAATGTGGAGATCTAGTTCTCAGGGGGAATATCAATTCTAAGTTTGTCGTCATCAAAAAGGGGGAAATTGATAGGTTACAAGTACCTTGGGCATAAGTACTTTACTTTATGTTTTGATGATCTAACAAACTGACCATCCAGAACCAGATAAGGAACCTGTTACACATTTACAAGACTTTGAGATAACAAAGTTCCAGGTTGGGATACAGCGTGGGATATAACTCAACTCTTCAAAGTGGAAGGAATAGCTAAGGGAACATGTCCCAACCAGTTCCTGAGGAGACTATATGAAGTCAACTCTCCAGCAGGAAAATTGCTGCCTGCACACGCTACTGCACAGGAACAGTGCAACAGTCAACTTTCTATGAATAGATTTTACCTACCTTGCTTACATCATTGTAAGTGATGCCATTCACATATAAATACAATCAAGGAAGGTAAAGCAACTTACTTCATGAGAGAGCCAAATAAAGGAACTAAAGCCTGCCTGGTAGAATCATTCAAGTTAATCGACTCAAGATAATCTGGCAGTGTGTCTTTAGATTCACAGGAACCAGATTAGGGATCTGATACCTTGGTGTTCCCCTGACAGAAGTACAAGTCAACAGTACAGCTGGAAAGCAGACAGTGCAGCAGTCACTTCCCATTGAGAAAAGGCATCTACTAACCAAGATTTGACATCACTACGGTGATGTCTTTTGTAATATAAACCTGGTTCAAGACACAAGGCATCTTCCTTCAAGACTTGCAACATCAGAAAAGAAAATATTCTCTCAAGTCCTTAGAACAACCTCTCTCAAGAACAAAATTGTTGCAACCTCAAGGACTGGATCCAAGATTGAAGATAGCTTAAGTCCTTAGGTTTGTTGAGTCTTTGTTATTTGTTCTTTATTTGTAACTCCTATCTTGCTTTCTTAGAAGCTGTGTATTAGGAAACCCAAAATCACAAACCTTCTAAGTTTGTGTCTTGGGTAGAATTAGTTGAGTTGTAAAGCCTTTGTAATAGAGTTATTACAAAGTGGCTTGTAATAATGTTGTTACAAGTTAGAGTGATTGAAGTCTTTGTAATAGAGTTATTACAAAGTGGCATGTGGTGAGAGTATCACAAGTTAGTTAAAGTCTTTGTAACTAGAGAGTCACAAAGTGGCTTGTGGTGAGAGTACCACAAGTTAGTTGAGTTGAATCCTTTGTAATAGAGTCATTACAAAGTGGCTTGTAATTGGTGTTTACAAGTTAGTGAAGTTGAAAGCCTACAAGTGTAGGTCGTGGTTTTTGTTCCTTTGAGTTGGGATTTTTCCACGTAAAAATTCTCTGTGTTCTTTATTTACTACCGAGCTACTGTGGGAACAATTAGACAACCTAATTCCCTATACTGGCTGGTTTTACAGTCTATTGCTTACATTGGAAACTTATAGAGAATCTAGTTCTCTATATAGTGGGAACTTATCATATGTCTCATTTACATACTGGTTCAGTAGTTAGCACTGTACCAAACTGATATAGGACCAGATTGCCATACAGTTTGGTTCATTAGTACTTTCAGTGGAAACTCATAGAAAACCCGGTTCTCTATACAGCCTGGTGGACGCTTAGTTTGTAACAATTGGTATCAGAGTAGGTTCTTTCTAAAAGATTAACACCTAAAAAGGATCTATATGGCTGCTCCACCAAACTTCGAGGAAAGTCAATCAACCAATAGACCATAAAGATTTCTGAAGATGGGTCGTAAAAATGGTGGGATCACAAAGAAAGGAAGTTCTAGCCAGAATTTCAAAGGAAATGATTGTTGTCGCAAGTGCGGAAAACTAGGGCATTTCATCAAAGACTGCCCAATTTTGAAACAAGAACATTACAGACATAACTCTGACAAAGTAGGAAAAAGGAACCTGATTCCTGACCAAACAATTCAGCCAAAAAAATACAGCTGACAATGTTGGGAAGCAAGCTCTTGCTGCATAGGGAGACTCCTCCAGTGAATCAGAAGAGGAACCAAATGCAGGAAGCAGCTCCAAGATGGCAGTGCAAAATGAATCAAAGGAATATAATTCATTGTTTGCATTGATGGCTCTGTCCGATGAGGATGAAGAGGATGACAATGATGAGATAAATTTCAGGGATGTTTAGAGAAATCTGAAGTCCTACTCTTCAAAGAAATTGATGTCATTAGCAAATGTTCTAATTGATACATATTATAGTCTTGTTAATGATAATGATGCCCTAATAATAGAGCTAGGAGATGCTAAACAATCTAGAGATGATTTGATGGTAGTGGTTGTTGACTTGAAGTAAACTATAGAGAACCTTAGCAAAGAAAAGAATACTCTAGTAGAGAAAATTGCAGCTACTGAGTACAAAATGGATGATATGGTAGTTTTCATTGAAGATTTAAGGGAACAAATGGAAGAAGTAACTAGAGAACATAACTTGTTGAAAAAGCAAACAAAAAAAATGGATGGACAACACTGAGAGAGAGGAAGTGGCTAGAGAGGCTCAACTTGAGCTTGAGAGTGAGCTTAGGAAAGTTAAAACAAGTCTTGTTGCTGAGCTTGAAAAGAATAGACAACTTCAGGAGGATTTAAAAAAGGTTAAAAATGATCTTGATAAGTCTCTTAAATAGACCCGGTTCTCTAATGTAATAACTTCTATGTACAGGAGTAATGGTGGAAACAGGCAAGGCATTGGGTTCCAAAAGGCTAAAACCTCCTATAATCCCCATAGTAAGTATGTATCTTTGGTTGATAATAGATTGTGCATCCACTACAGTCAAATTGTTCATTACAAGGACTCTTGTAAAGTTAAAATTAAGTGTTTGCAGAAAAACAAAGTTTTTGTTGAAAAGAGGTGTACTGATGAGGAACCTGGTTCCCTGAAAAGAAAATATGAGCTGCCTGCATGGGCAAAAATAAGTTTGATCTGCCCATTCTATCATTATAACGGACCCAAGCTGGCTTGGGTTCCTAAGTCTAATTATTGATTTAGTGTGCAGGGAACAGTGAAAGGGAGCAGTCAACAGTGGTACATGGATAGCGACTGCTCGAAGCTCATTACTGGAAGTACAAATGATTTCCTTTCACTGAAGTCCCTGTAAGGGGGGAGTGTATCCTTTGAAAATAGCAAGAAGAGATACATTCTGGGAGTTGGAAGGATCTGGAATTCTCTTTCCCACTTTATTGAACATGCGTACTTCGTGAAGGGGTCGAAGTATAGCTTGATGGGTTTTTCCCAAATCTGTGACAAGGGGATCTTAGCTGTCTGAGTGATGCTAATGATAATGGTGAGTTATGGCACAGAAGGCTGGGTCATGCAAGTTTCACGCTGCTGAACAAATTAGTCAAGAAGGACCTAGTTCGTGATCTGCTCAAGTAAAGCTTCAAGGATCATAGGGTGTGTGATGCATGTATAAAAGGAAAGTAAGTCAGATCCTCTTTCAAGATCAAAAAGGAAGTTAGCATCTTAAGGCCACTTGATCTCCTCCATAAGGATCTATGTGTACCTATGAGGATGCCAAGTAGATGAGGAAAGAGAACTGAAGATGAGACTCCAGCCGACATAGAGGAACCTGGTCCCTCAATCACAATATCTGAAGCAAAAAACAGAGTTGTGGATGATGTACATGGAACTCTAGATGCTGAGGAAACCAGATCAAAGACAAGAAGCTCATGTGCCTTCTTAGCCTTTCTCTCTCAAATAGAGCCTAGAGAATATCAAGGAAGCATTGAAAGATGCTGACTAGATTATAGCTATTCAAGAAGAGCTCTGTCAACTTAAGAGGAACAATGTGTGGAACCTGGTTCCACGGCCTACTGACAAAACTGTTAGAGGAGTCAGGCTCCCCGTGCTTGGTGTGAAAGGTTGTCAAAATCTAGATGATGGCTTTACAAGAGGGAAAATTGACAACACTCTTTTTCTAAAGAAACAAGGAAGGAACCTACTTATTGTGCAGATCTATATTGATGGCATCATCTTTGGAGCATCAGTTGACTCTCAATGTGAAAAAAAAAAGAAGAAAAACTCATGGGAAGTGAGTTAGAAATGAGTAGGATGGGGGAACTGAATTTCATCTTAGATTTACAAGTGAAGCAAACTCCCAAGGGGACAATGATGAGACAATAGAAATACATCAAGAAGCTGCTGAAAAGATTTGACATGGAGACATCAAAAATCATTAACACTCCCATCGCCAAAGCTACTTGTCTAGACATGGATGAACCTGGTTCCCCTATAAATCAAAGAGGGTCACTTCTATAGCAGACCAGATATTGTCTTTAGTGTGGGTCTGTGTGCCAAGTTTCAATCCAATCCAATGGAATCTCATCTGAAAGCTGCCAAGAGAATCCTAAGATATCTCAAAGGGATGCAGGACCTGGTTCTCTACTATCCCTCGGGAGATAATATTAAATTGGTTGGATATGCTAATGCTGATTATGTTGAATATCTTGTGGATAGAATAGTACATCTGAAACGGCACATTTTTAGGGTCATGCTTCATCTCATGGGGTACAAAGAAACAAACTGTGTGGCTCTTCTTACTGCTAAAGCTGAATACGTGGTTGCTACTTCTTATTGGGCTCAACTAGTACAGATCAAGCAACATCATAAAGACTTTGGTGTATTTATAGCTTGAACCCGATAGAACACAAGAGGACAAAGCATATTCATATGCGACATCACTCCTTAAGGGATAATATTGAAAAGGTTCTGATTTGTATGAAGTTCTAGAAGATGGAGGACCAGGTAACAGACATCTTCACCAAGGCACTGAGCAGGGAACATTTTGAAAGAACGTCTCGAATTGGGGTTGATCAAGCTCAACTAAGGACCTGGTCCCTCGATGATTGGCTATGTTAAGAAGGAATGGTACAATGCTAAAAAGTATTTTTTGGCAACATCTAACTCAAATCTATACTGTTACATGTGTACACATATGGCAGTTTTAGGACAAAAACAAGTAAGAGTGACATTGCACTTCTAGGAGTCTTTGCTCAAAATTTTCAAATCTGTCAAGGAACCTGGTTCCTGTGACTCAGGTTAGTAGTCTCTCCAATACTTATATGCCTTTTTAAGCTGTTGAAGTGTCATGTCATTAATTTATTTCTGCCTTTCTCCTGCCTCTCCTCCTAACTTTTGAAGTCCAAAATGTTAAACATTTTCTGAACTGACCTGTTGCCCCAAAAAAGCACTTCTTTATCTTACACCCAATTAAAACCGATTCTTTTCTTCAAAAAAAAATCAACCTTGTCTCAAAAAGAATCCTTCTCCCTAAATATTTCATAAGTAAACCTAACTCTGTCACCTTGCAAAATCCTAACTCTATCCAAATCAAACCCTCAAGAAGTCTTTGGTATATTTTGATGAGAGTTTAACTGAAAGGGAACAAGGTAGATCTAATATTCCAGAGCATGAGGCTGAAATTGTTACTGGGTTTGTAGAAGATCGGTCCCTAAAATCCTTCTTAGGATGTTAATTTTAATGATGATCTTTTTCTCTTAGGTTTTGTGCTTAAATGAACCTTTGATCCAGTAAAAAGGATTGAGAAAAGCAGGCTAATTAATGATGAAATGGTGTAAACCGCTGATGTGGTGATTGGGGAAGAGAGGATAAAGTGGAAGAATCTGCATTTGTGAAAAAAAATATAAAAAATATAAAATAATTGGAAAAAAAATTGGAGAAAATAAAGTTGGCTGAGAAAGATGCAGCAGATGATAAGGGTGAACAGATTGAGAAGAGAAAGAGGGAGACATGGCAGCTTAGGGATAGAAAGTGTAGTGTGAGTGAGGAGACTCGTTCCTTATAGAAGCAAAAGGTTGAGCCATTAAGTTTGGAGGAAGAATACGTTGAAGTCTCAAAAAGTGTTGTTAGCGGAAACGTAAAAGAAAGAACACAAGATTTAACGTGGTTCGGACCAAAATAATCCTATGTCCACCAGAGAACAATTGCCCTTTTAATATTAACAAAGGAAGGGGAGATTTCCCAATTACACTTAAGAGAATTTCTCTCTTAACTCTCTACTCACTACAATGTATTGTATTATTTTGGGATGATTTCTACAAGTGAAAGAGTGCATCTATTTATAGAGGTAAAGATCTTCTCTTGATGTCATTGGTGACATCAAACTACCTCCTCTTGATGTCATGGGTGACATCAAAGGAGGAAGCTTCCTCCTAGCATCCACACCAACTCTTTCCACCAACCCTTCCAATTGGCATGCCATTGTTGACTAAACATAAACCAACATTTTCAATCTCCACCTTGGTTTGCATTTCGAGCGTGTGAACAACTCTGGCCAAAACTTCTAAGCTTACTGGGCAACCCCGTTGTAAGAAACAAGAAGAATCAAACCATTGTTGAACATACCACCTCCATCTAGCAACTGTTCTCTTCGGAGTTCCATTAGTTGATGCACACCCCCGCCAAGTCCTTGCAGTGTGCAAACTTAGCGAGCGGGACTATCTTGGTCAACATGTCTGCAGCATTATCGTCTATGATAACCTTCACGACCTTGATAGTTCCCTCATTAATAACATCTCGAATAAAATGAAATCTGACATCAATGTGTTTAGTGCGCTCATGAAATCTCTGATTTTTCATTAGATGAATAGCACTCTGACTATCACATCTAAGAGTTGATTCCAGCTGAACCAAACTCAATTCCGCTACTAAATTTTTCAACCAGATAGCTTCCTTTACCGCCTCCGCTACTGCCATGTATTCTACTTCTGTCGTAGACAAAGCGACAATCGACTGCAAAGTCGACTTCCAACTGACGGCACTGCCAACGAGGGTAAAGATGTATCTAGTTGTGGACCTTCTTCTGTCAAGATCTCCTGTATAGTCAGAATCCACATAACCGAGAATTGAAATACCTGTACCACTTTTTCGAAAGGTAAGACCAACACTAGAAGCTCCTTTGAGATATCTCAATATCCACTTGACAGCTTCCCAATGCCTCTTTCCTGGGATGGACATGTATCTACTTACCACACTTACAGATTGAGTAATATCTGGACGTGTGCATACCATAGCATACATAATACTACCAACTGCACTGGCATAAGGAATCTTTGACATATGCTCCACCTCATCCTCGGACTGAGGCATTTGTGACTCTGAAAGTTTAAAATGAGGAGCTAATGGTGTACTTATAGGCTTGCACGTTTGCATATTGAATCTCTCGAGAACCCTTTCAATATACCTCTTCTGAGAAAGATGTAAAACATCGTCTTCTCTTGAAATCTCCATACCAAGGATCTTCTTTGCAACTCCTAAATCCTTCATGTCAAATTCCTTACTCAATAGTTTCTTCAAAGCATTTATCTCTTTAATGTTGTTAGCAGCAATAAGCATATCATCAACATACGACAGTAAATAAATCATTGAGTTACCAGACATCTTCTTGTGATACGCACAACTATCAAATGCACTCCTTGAGAATTCATGTGTAGTCATGAATGCATCAAACCTCTTGTACCACTGTCTAGGGGATTTCTTCAAATCATACAAAGACTTCTTTAGTTGGCATACGTGATCTTCTTTTCCCTCAGCTAGGAAACCTTCAGGTTGATCCATATAGATTGTCTCTTCTAGATCACCGTGTAAGAAAGAAGTTTTGACATCAAGCTGTTGAAGCTCCAAGTCAAATTGTGCAACCAATGCTAGTAGCACGCGAATTGAGCTATGCTTCACGACCGGAGAGAAAATCTCATTGTAGTCAATTCCCTCCTTTTGGCTGAAACCTTTTGCAACCAATCTCACCTTGAACCTAGCATCTTCCACTTCAGGAATTCCCTCTTTCTTTCGGTAGACCCACTTGCATCCAACTGTCCTCTTCCCCTTTTGTCTTTTCACTAAGACCCATGTCTGATTCTTGTGAATAGACTCCATCTCTTCAGTCATGGCTAACCGCCATTGTGCGGCATCCTTGCAAGAAGTTGCTTCAATATACGAGGAGGGCTCCAGATCTTTAATCTCTTCTTGTGCAGTTACGAACGCATATGCAATCAAGTTTGCTTGATTTATAAGGCGTTCCGGTTCTCGTGTCTGCCTCTTCTCCCTCCCCTTCGCAATTGTGTATGGTTCATTGACAGCAAGTTCTTCAACGCCTACATCTTCTGACTCATCTTTAACCTGAGTCTCTTGATCCTTTTCCTTGGCAAGCTCCACCGGAAGCTCCACCTGCTCGTTGTTCTTGTTTCCTGAAAACTCCACGGAAACTTTACGGGGATCAAGTATAGAGGATTCATCGAAGGTGACATCTCTACTAACTATAAATTTGAGTAAAGACAAACACTAAAGTTTGTACCCTTTTACTCCATCCACATACCCTACGAATATGGCCTTCTTAGCCCTTGGTTCAAGCTTTCCTTCATTAACGTGATAATAAGCTGGACACCCAAATACTCATAAGTATGAATAGTTAGAGGGTTCACCTGACCATACCTCATTCGGAGTCTTAAAGTCAATTGCCAATGCTGGAGATCGATTGACAATATGAGCAGTAGTGTGAACTACTTCAGCCCAAAATACTTTGGACATTTTGGCTTGTAGGAGCATACAACGAGCCTTTTCAAGAAGAGTTCTGTTCATTCTCTCAGCAACTCCATTCTGCTGTGGGGTATGCCTGACAGTCCTATGTCTTGAGATCCCATGAACCTTGCAGAATTCATTAAACTCCTCATTGCAAAACTCCAAGCCATTGTCTGTGCGAAGATACTTGATTTTCCGCTCCATTTGATTTTCAACCAAAATCTTCCACTCTTTAAATGCTTCAAAAACATCACTTTTTGCCTTCAAAAAATACACCCAAACCTTTCGTGAGAAATCATCAATAAAATGAGAAGATACCTCTTTCCGCCCTTCGATGGAAGTTTAGAAGGACCCCATAAATCTGAATGGATGTAGTCTAGCACTCCTCTTGTCTTGTGTTTGCCAGTGCTGAAGCTGACCTTCTTCTGCTTCCCTAGAACGCAGTGCTCACAGAAGTCAAGCGTGCTGATCTTCTCACCTTCCAAAAGTTTACGATTGCTCAACATCTTCAGTCCACGTGCGCTCATATGACCCAATCTCATGTGCCATAGTCTTGCCTTGTCATCATTAGATAACTGCACTGTAGATGCATTTGCAGAGCCAACAATGGTGCTTCCGGCCAATGTGTAAAGGCCGTTCTCCAGCTTGCCTTTCAGCATGACTAAAGAACCTTTAGTCACCTTCATAGTTCCTATTTCGCTCATGTACCTGTAGCCTTGTTCATCCAGAGTACCCAAGGAGATCAAATTCTTCTTCAGATAAGGAACATGACGGACTTGTGTAATAGTCCTCACGATTCCATCATGGCAGTGAACCCGAACTGAGCCAATGCCAACTATTGCACAAGTTGCATTATTGCCCATTACTACGGTTCCTCCACTTTTCTCGTAGCTGCTAAACCAGTCTTTTCGGAATGTCATATGCAGAGTACAAGCAGAGTCTAACACCCATTTGTTTTCATAACTACTATTAATATTACACGATGTTGTTAGTACATAATCATTATCAAAATTATGTACCTGTTCAACTGTAGATGCACTCGCCTTTTCCTTGGACTTTGACATTGGGCAATCTCGTTCAAAGTGCCCCTTCTCTCCACAACCCCAACACTCTGTATTCTTCTTGTTCACACGAGACTTTGATCTGTGCTTTGATTTGCTCTTTCCCTGTTGGCTAGTCCGACCTCTTACAAAGTGGCCACTTGCCTGGTCATCTCTATCTCCTTCAATGTGCCTCCGCACATCACTAGAGTTAAGTGTCTGTCGCACTTGCTCAAGCTTGATAGGCTCCTTGCTATACATCATTGAATTCTCAATATCACGATATCCTGAAGTCAATGAAAATAGCAAAGCACATGCAAGAGTCTCCTCCTCCCTTTTAATTCCTGCAATCTGTCAGTCCATGACAAGTTTATTAAACACATCTAAATGATCTTGTAACGAAGTACCTGACCCCATCTTAAATGTGTGAAGACGCCGTTGTAACAACATTCTTGTTGTCACTGATCGGTCTTGGTATAGCCCTTCTAGCTTTTCCCACAACTGTTTGGTCGTCTCTTCGGTACCCGTACTCACTTCACAAAGCACGTTAGGTGCAAGGGATAGTTGGATTGCACTCAATGCATCCCCTTCAATCTTCTCCTTATCGGGAGCTGATATATATGTAGGATACTTTCCGTCAATATCATGGATTGAACCTTCCCTCCGCAGTAACGCCATCATCTGGATCTTCCAGATATTGAAGTTGTTGCGTCCATTGAATCTATCAATTTCAAACTTCATGGAACTCATCTTTGCTTGTTCTTCCTCCTTGGATCATTAAAGAATCTTGTCGCTCTGATACCAATTGTTAGCGGAAACGTAAAAGAAAGAACACAAGATTTAACGTGGTTCGGATCAAAATAATCCTACGTCCACCAGAGAACAATTGCCCTTTTAATATTAACAAATGAAGGGGAGATTTCCCAATTACACTTAAGAGAATTTCTCTCTTAACTCTCTACTCACTACAATGTATTGTATTATTTTGGGATGATTTCTACAAGTGAAGGAGTGCATCTATTTATAGAGGTAAAGACCTTCTCTTGATGTCATTGGTGACATCAAACTACCTCCTCTTGATGTCATGGGTGACATCAAAGGAGGAAGCTTCCTCCTAGCATCCACACCAACTCTTTCTACCAACTCTTCCAATTGGCATGCCATTGTTGACTAAACATAAACCAAAATTTTCAAGTGTTGTAAGGCAGAGTGTTGACTCTGATATTACTGAAAATGGAGGAACTTCTTGCCGTTGTTGAGTTCCAAAAATAGAATCACCTCTTTGTTCCTCCAAGTCCCAATATTTCTGAAGAAGAAATAAAAACTTCTATGTTTTACATGATACTATGATGTTATAGGTGCATAGGACTGAGTTTGTTTTCGATGAGATGAAGCTTGGGGAGATTCCTGGTGATCTGATTGATGGTGTAACCTACTCAGATAGGTTGCGAACCTGGTCCTCGAGGACCCTTGGTAGAATAGAGTGCTACGTTGAAGGGTGAGAATGAAAGATTGAGGAAACAAGTGGCGGAACTGAGAGAGCCGATGATCATTGATCAAAGGAGAGTAAATGAACTTATGAACAAGCTCGTCAAAGCCTTAGCCCCTTACTTTTCCTCCTGCCCAGTGATCCATGTTTTTCACTCCTTCCAAATTCCCTTGACTTCTTATCTTCTTTTGATCCCTATATTTGATGACATTGGTACTTTAATTGTTTAAATTGTCATATTATGTATTTTTTGAAACTACTATACTTTTACTATAATTACTCTACTATGGGCAATCACTCTATTTTGTGCAATGACAATCACGTATTGTTCATGTTGTTGTTTATGTTGTGTTGCCCAAGTGGCATGAGTTAATATTGCTGAACTTCTTTTTGGTTGTGCTTCTTCTGTTATTCTTTTCGATGATGCCAAAAGGGGTTAGTTATATAGGTGTCAACATGTTACGCCCTGTAGTATTACGTCGATGTTATGCTCTGCTGTAATATATTACGATGATGTTACCGTCTGTAGTAATACATTACGATGATGTTACGCTTCGCAGTATTAAGTTACCACAGTATTGCACCCAGCAGTATTACTTTACGGTGATGTCACGCTTCGCAGTATTAAGTTACAATGATGTTGCACCTTGAAGTATTGTACGTTAAATTTGTTGTAAGGTAATTGACATCAGTCCAAGTAAAGTATATTTGGAGATTATAAGGATTATGCTATTTCACAAGCGATTAGTAAATTCATGAAGGTGAAATGGAGAGAAAGTCAAAGAAAATAAATTTTGTCCAACTTTGCCATTTTGGGGTAAAATACGGCCCGAGCTAAAATACCAGGTATTTATGGACTAGTGTCATATGAGGTACACATGACCATACTAGTAAGGTGTATAAGGTATGTGAAAAGTGAGTAATATTTTAAGTAAATGGGAATAATTCGCAATTTTGCGGGTAATTAATTAAATACCGGGTAACGGGACATTGCCTAATTAATTTGGGATATATTTAGTTAAGATTAAACCCTACCCCCACCCCAACATGGCAGCCACCTAAGGTCAACTGTGTGACTCTTAAAATCACATAAAAGATGGCAAAATGTGGAGTAGTCTTTGGCCAACTAAGCCACAAAGTAGGGGCCCACAAACCTTCAAGATAAGAGCTAATTATACATAATTCAAAAGGAAATACACAAGCTAGCTAAAATTATGGATGAATCTGCCGAGAAAACCTTGCAACATATAAAAAGGGAATTGTTGTCTTCCTAGTAAAGCAAGCCTTCCTAGAAGCTAACCAAACAAAATACTTTACCTTGTATGGAGATGAACAAAATGGCAGCAGTTGCAGTAAAAAATGGGGCTGAGATGTGGAAAGCCCATGGTACAATGGCTATGGTACAACTGTTCAATGTTGGGTACCATGTGATTACAAAGGTGGCTCTAAATGTGCGCAAGAATAAAACTGTCTTCTGTTTGTACAGGGACCTTCTTGCTATTTCTAATCTTTCCCCATTCGCCTATTTCCGTAAAAAATGAAGATTATGACAAAGTGTGTATGAAGCTACAACAAATATCCATACGAGATTTCGTTACGTAAATGCAACGGGATTTTACGATTCTAAGGGAGTACGGTGCAATCTTCCTCAAGAATATCATACAGATTTTTCCCTACTTCAATCCGCCATTGTTACACCCCATATTTTCATACATGAAATACGCCATAAATAAATAAATGAGAGTCCGAAAGTGAGATGTCACATCCCACAGTATTACGTTACTGTGATGTTATGCTTCGCAGTAATAAGTTACGACAGTGTTGCATCCAACAGTATTTTACGTTAAATTTGTTGTAAGGTAATTGACATCAGTCCAAGAAAAATATTATTTGGGGATTATAAGGATTATGCTATTTCACAAGTGATTAGTAAATTCATGAAGGTGAAAGGGAGCAAGTCTAAGAAAACGAATTTTGTCAAAGTTTGCCATTTTGGGATAAAATATGGCCCGAGCTAAAATACCTGGTATTTATGGACTAGTGCCACACAAGGTACTACATGGACATGATAGTAAAGTGTACAAGGTATGTTAAAAGAGAGTAGTACTTAATTATGTTGAGACAATTTTTAAATTATGCGGGTAATTGATTAATTACCGGATAACCGAACATTACCCAATTAACTAATAAGTGGACAAAACTTAATTAATTATGCCCAAAAGACATGTGGCACAACGCCACTAACTAGGAAAGACGATTCATTAAAATGTGATAGGTGTCTATGTCTAATGTAACCTAAAGACAAGTCTTAACAAGACTTGTAATAATTTGATCCGTAAAAAAAAAGACAATAAGTCTTTAAGTTCAATTCATACTTTTGACTTAAGATTATGTCTTATAAAGCAACTTCAACGTTTTATTCAATTCCAATTCCGGAAGCTAGAAACAGAAAGTAACTTCAACGCTATGTCCTTGATATTCAATCTCATTTCAAAATCTAGAAACAGAAAGCAACTTCAACAACATTGGAATAAAATTTGACATTTAAATTGAATCCATTTTGGATTCACAAAGCGTTACAACAAGAAGCAAAATTCTGTCCAAGCAAATTTCAAGCTTCTAAAAAGAATACGGTGCAATCTTCGCCGGGAATATTATACGGAGTTTTCTTACTCCAGGTATGTTAAGGCCCTTCCTTCTTTCTTTTGACATGGTCCAGATTATACAAAAGAAACGAGCAAATACACGGTTTCTATAAATTATTCTATTCATAGAAATAGTAGGGGTGTCTATATTCTTGATTCCCCATGAGAATTATTATTATCTTCTGTTCATGGGTCTTAGAATAATACGCAGCTGGAAAAGTTTATCCAGAAGAAATATCGAGATTATTACGTATTTTCATGCATTTTACTCATTTATACATGTGCATTGACCCATGACCAAATGGCATTATATACGCGTATATATGTAAATATATGTATATGGGATATGGGAAAAGGTTACGGCGTTATATACGCACCACCACCTGATCAGCTAGTATATGATGATGATGTTGCCCACAGTGGCTGAAATATGATTCAAACGGCGTTATATATGCATATATGGGTATGTATTCAGATGGCGTTATATATGTATACATATGTATGTATTCAAACGGTATTATATACGCATTTATATGTATGTATATATATGTATATGGGATACGAGAAATACGCACCACCACCTGATCAGCTGGTATACGATTATGACTTTGCCCACAGTGGCCGACATGATATGATGGGATGCCCTTAGAGGCTGATGATATTATGTAAATCCATACCTATGCATGGCTTGACATTTACACGCACGTGCATGATGTTATAAACGTTTCAAAATATACAAAGTTATTCAGATTTAAAGATGTGTTTCAGTATTTCATGTTTCATCTATGTCTATTACGTACTAATTTTCATGCCTTATATACTCAGTACATTTTTCATACTGATGCCCTATTCCACGGGGCCTGCGTTTCATGCCCGCAGGTGCAAGTAGGCAAGCTGACGGTCCTCCTTCTTAGGATCCCTAATCAGTGAGAGTTGGCGTGCTCCATTTGATCCGGAGCTGCTCTTGATATGGGTACGATACGTTTGTACATATATATGTATATGATTATGACGTGGCTTAGTCCTGTCTTTGTACAGTTATGTTTCTGTTAGAGGTATGTAGACAGTATGTCTAGTTGGGTTATATGTGGCCTTGTCGGCTTTCAGTTTTTGATGTATAGTTGTTTGTAGCAGCCTTGCCGGCTTGCCCACGGTATTCTGCTTGTATATGTACATATGCCTTGATGGCAGGCTTCTTTCACGTATGTTAATTTTGTAATGCAGTAGATGTTATTCAGATTATATTTTAGACGCTTGCTTAGGGGTGTTTGATAAGTAAGACTCAGGCGCCCATCGCGGACCATCGGTTTGGGTCATGACAAAAGTGGTATCAGAGCAGTTTTGTCCTAAGGTTGTCTACAGACCGTGTCTAGTAGAGTCTTGTTTATGGGTGTGTCGTGTACCACACTTATAGACAGGAAACTACAGGATATATAGGATGTTATCCTCTCTTCTTATCTTAGATCGTGCAATATAAGCATTCGTGTTCCTAACGATGTGTTATATTTTTAGCGATGACTCTGAAGACTACAACCGCTAGCACGGGTTAGAAGGCTACGAAGGTGCTAGAAAGAGAGATAAGTTATACTATGGATTCATACCCATCAGAGATCATGGGTTCTATTGAGGAGGATCCATCCGAGGATCTATATGAGCCATCCGTTCGAGTTGTTTCGACTACTCTGGCAGTAGATGGGGTGAGAGGATTTCCGACCTCACCAAGGCATTTAGTTTCACAGCCTGTTGATCAGGGTATGAGGGGAGTAGTGCATGGATTGGCACAGCCAGGATTCCCTGAGGCTCAAAACTATGTCAAGGTATTTGAGGACTCCAGCTCTTCTGAGGTTCCGGATAGTCCACAGTCTTGGGAGTCCGTCAATCAAGGTTCTTCAGTGTATGTTATGGGATACGCAGAAGAAGAAAATAGTGGTCGGGCCAAGAGAAGGAAGGTAACTAATAAGGACATGAAGATTCTGCTTCAAAGTGTTTCTGATCGAGGTTCTTATATAGGACGAGGCAAGGACCCTCTACTGTAGACTTCCTACAAGTGTCAGTTTTTGGTTGGTGAGTTCTACCTCTTCTTAGAATATTACCAAGTCAGGGTTTTAAAGGTGTTTGGTTGTTTTATGAGGATGTAGGGAGCCCCGTCCCGACTTGTATATATATTGGCTATGCCTACTTAGAGGCTTTGCATACAATATCATGTATATAGTTTTGGGTATGATATGTCTACGGTCTAGTCGACCCCTATGTATATAAACCCTTTTCTAAATTAGTTATACGAGTTAAGTCTTAATGTTGTTACTTATATATATGGATGTTGTCGTAATGACCCGTGATAGATTTGAAAACAAACAAGGATAAGGTACGTGGTGCTCGGTTAGGTAGGAATTGATATTATAATTGATATGGATTGATTGGCCTTTTGTTATGCTAACATCAAGTATAGACCAAAGGTGGGTTGATTTTAGTTTCCAAGAAAGCCTGTTTTAGAATAAGTTGATTTCAACTCGAACAGCCACTGGATGGAGCAAAGGAAAGCTAAAAGCGAAAGAATGTCATATTGAAGTTTTCACAAAATAAGGGATATGTAAAAATATTAGCAGAGTAATGAGAAGAGAGATAAGGAAGCATTATGAATAAGGTGTGATACATGGATGAAAATGGTAGAGTGTTACATAACCTATAGTCAAATGAAAGAAGAGGCGAAAGGTGATGGGACTTAAGACAACAAAAGAATATAGGCCATAAGGTTATATCCTTATTTCGAGAAATAAGTTCGTGACTCCAACGCGAATACAAGAGGGGAAAGTTAATCCCCAGAGTAACAGAAATCAGTATGGACTGGTAACCAAGATAAACTAAATATGAATTAAGGACTGAATGATTGGAAAGCACTCGACATCATGGGAATTTCAAATTTTGTTCCGGCAGTAATAGAATGGGCCACAGGAGAAGATCCATGATGAATTCAGAGAATGGTCTTCAGGGAGACGCTTCCATAGAGCAAGCAATGTGAGCAAAGTTAAGCTTAAAAGACTGTATGTGCTAGTTACGCTAAGTGTCACCCTAGCGAGTAATGAAATTTGTCATCCGTGGTACAGAAGGACTGCCGCAAGGCGAGTAAGGATCATTGATGTTGAGAAACGACGCCAAAGATGAAGAGGTAAAATATCTATAGGTGGATCCTCGTGGCTTCAATTTTTAGTACACCCCTAAAGGGGGGAACATGGAGTGATGTGGCATTAAGTCAAAAATTAAGTAATTCTAATGACTATGGAATGATAAAGGAAGAATGTGATAAATGAAAGAGGAATAAGATGGCACTTATCCAAAATCTTACAGATACGTTACGATTCAAGAATATTGTGCAAGCCCGACGTCAAGGAGAGGAAGTAAAGGTTCCTGCCCGAGCTGTTATTAATAAATAAGAAGCCAGTGCGAGATGTAAGTTAAGACAATGGAAGTAAACAAAGAAAGATTACGAGGAATATTGATATGAGAATGGGCCAACAAGAAGTTAGTAATTGGTCAGGAAGATCCCAGTTATGGCTAAACAGAAAGTTACAAATGAGTCATCAGATCGTGTAAAATAAACATAGTAGAACCCAACATAGAGAATTCAGTCTCGGAGAATATCATTATAATACTTGAGATATATTCAAACAAGAGTCGGGATAGTTAAAGGTACCGTATGAGACTTACAGGGATAAAAGAATGTGCCACTGGGAAAGCAATCAAGATATCAGTTTAGAAGCAACCATGCAAGCTTAGGGGCATGGAAGTAAGCAAGTACGGAAGATTATAGACAAGTAAGGACATAAAAAAAGGTCCATAATAAGCTCATAGCTTTACGAAAGTCAAGGGTTCTCCCTAAGTACTACAATGAAAGACTAGCTGCGGAAATCAGAAAGGAGGCTTCAACCTAAGCACAACGACCTAAAGAGGAAATGGTCATGTAACAACAATCTCGCAACAATATGGTAAGCATTCCAAAGGAAAGTGGCACCTACCGTGGCTAATCAATGGGAAGTAAGAGTTAAAAGTAATATTCGAGATCATATGAGTTATATAAAAACTTTGGCAAGTATGGCACTAAGATAAGCTAAGTATGTACGCAACGAGGGTGGGCAGAAAGACCAGGAAAAGTAATAGCTTACGTTGAAAAAAAGCTAAGATGGAAAAAATATTGATCAATGATCGAGAGTTAGTACGTTATGGATACACTCAAGATTTTGGAGCATTATCCAGGTAGCATATTGTTGACAATCATACAGCCACAGAAGGCTCCGGTATAAGTTGAAAGAAAAAATTAAGCCTAGGGCATAGACAAATGATTGAATTGTTAGAAGATCGTATCATGGACATTCCATAACGCCTATGAAAGGCTAAGGAAATAACTGATACCATGAGCCACAGATCAAAAGACAGCTTAATCCTACGTAAAGGTTGATCAGAGGGAAGAGGAAACTAAAGAATTACATCACCCAAGTAAATCAAAAGTTCGATTATTAGACCTAGGAAAAAAGTATAGAAGTTGTGCCTGAGAACATGACAAATCCACTCTTAATATCAGATGTTCAAGAGAAATAACACAACAACCATAATCTATAATGGCTCTAAAAGGAAGCCAGTTAGAAGAAGTACCAGCCTCATAAGAAGTCAGTACAAAGCTCCCACCAGATTGTGTATGTACCAGAGGTACGAGTATTATAATAAATATGCAAGTTATGGACGTGAATTACACCTAGATGGAAGGGAGGTCACAAAAGAGATAGAAGATACGATGCGAGATTTTAAGGTAAGAAGGTAAAGGTAAATAGCGTACGAGATATCAAGGGCAGAATATGTGAATAATCCATATTCCGGATAAAAGGCCAGAAGTGCTGGGATTCAATATCCAATAACTGGGAATGATAGCGGCATCGTCGGTGGCATACCTTCTAGCCTATGGTTTCTAGGTACCGAAAGGTCTAATTAGAGAGTGAAAGGAGAGTTAGAGACGATGTGATATCTAGATGTTCCATAAAAGCATAAGGAAATCGGTCCCAAGCTAAAGTATGATCGAACAATAAGGTTTTAGAAAGACAGGAGTAAGGATAAGAAAAGGGCAAGCGAGAAGATGATGAAAATGGATAAGTCCTCGGGATTAAGCCCGTAAAAACAAGGGAGCTGATGGGTTCTCTAAATTATATAAAGCTCAGTATAGCGTGAATGAGCTCAAAGGAGTCTATGACTAGTAGCATTTAGAAGAAATGGAATGCTGACATGGTAATAAAATGAGGATGTAATTATGACAGATAAAAGATGACGTTGGATCCGTTGATTGAATAATGATTGAAGGGGAAAAAAAAGAAAAAAAAGGGGGAGGAAGAGAAAAGATCTTGCAGATGGCACAAGATTAGAATACCCCCATAAGATGAATCACATTGAGATACTATGAAATACGATTATGGGAATCACTTCATGTATTTCTCGATGCAACGTAAACCCTAGTAGCAAGATATTATGTAAGAGGTTTCAGTTATCAGTGGTGGATTGTAGATCGATATAGAGGTGAATCAATAATGGATGGATAAAAGTTACAAAGTATGAAATGAGGTTAGTTCGTCACTCTTAAGATGAACAGTAATGAGGAAGCATTAAAGGACTTAAGACTTATACATATGGGATAAGCAATGAGAGTAAGCTGGGATTTGGTAACAGACCTCAGTAATGATAAATTAAAGTACTAGTTATGGCAGTAAATTCATACTGATGGCTAAATGGACCTATGCTATAAGATATAGCAATATTCGTAAATCCAACAAAGTATCGAGCGAAGAACTTCAGTATACTCATAGATGCCCAAAGGGACATTATCAAGCTCTACATATGAAGCCTTGAGATTGGGCACACTGACAATGTCAAAATTGTACAAGCTGCATGATGAAAGGTAGTAATAATTACGAGATTGGAAGGATTCCGACTACAAGTTGTGGTGTGAGAAGGAGGCCTAAGGGGGGAATACCTTGGACTTTGGACTTATTCACAAAACAGTTGCCTAGATGGCAAGAGGACTACTAAAGTATTTGCAAGAGCTATGGGATATGAGAACGATAAGCGCATCAGTCAACATTCGAGGACGAATGTTCCAAAGGAGGGAATGATGTTACACCCCATATTTTCGTACATGAAAATACGCCATAAATAAATAAATGAGAGTCCGAAAGTGAGATGTCACATCCCACACTATTACATTACTGTGATGTTATGCTTCGCAGTAATAAGTTACGAGAGTGTTGCATCCAGCAGTATTTTACGTTAAATTTGTCATAAGGTAATTGACATCAGTCCAAGAAAAATATTATTTGGGGATTATAAGGATTATGCTATTTCACAAGTGATTAGTAAATTCATGAAGGTGAAAGGGGAGAAAGTCTAAGAAAACGAATTTTGTCAAACTTTGTCATTTTGGGATAAAATACGGCCCGAGCTAAAATACCCGGTATTTATGGACTAGTGCCACACAAGGTACTACATGGCCATGATAGTAAAGTGTACAAGGTATGTTAAAAGAGAGTAGTACTTAATTAAGTTGAGACAATTTTTAAATTATGCGGGTAATTGATTAATTACCGGATAACCGAATATTACCCAGTTAACTAATAAGTGGACAAAACTTAATTAATTATGCCCAAAAGACATGTGGCACAAGGCCACTAACTAGGAAAGATGATTCTTTAAAATGTGATAGGTGTCTATGTCTAATGTAACCTAAAGACAAGTCTTAACAAGACTTGTAATAATCTAATCCGGAAAAAAAAAGACAATAAGTCTTTAAGTTCAATTCATACTTTTGACTTAAGATTATGTCTTATAAAGTAACTTCAACGTTTTATTCAATTCCAATTCTGGAAGCTAGAAACAGAAAGTAACTTCAACGTTCTGTCCTTGATATTCAATCTCATTTCAAAAGCCAGAAACAGAAAGCAACTTCAACAACGTTGGAATAAAATTTGACATTTAAATTGAATCCATTTTGGATTCACAAAGCGTTACAACAAGAAGCAAAATTCTGTCCAAGAAAATTTCAAGCTTCTAAAAAGAATATGGTGCAATCTTCGCCGGGAATATTATACGGAGTTTTCCTATTCCAGGTATGTTAAGGTCCTTCCTTCTTTCTTTTGACATGGTCCAGATTATACGAAAGAAACGAGCAAATACACGGTTTCTATAAATTATTCTATTCATAGAAATAGTAGGGGTGTCTATATTCTTGATTCCCCATGAAAATTATTATTATCTTCTGATCATGGGTCTCAGAATAATACGCAGCTGGAAAAGTTTATCCAGAAGGAATATCGAGATTATTACGTATTTTCATGCATTTTACTCATTTATACATGTGCATTGACCCATGACCACATGGCGTTATATACGCGTATATATGTAAATATATGTATATGGGATATGGTAAAAGGTTACGGCGTTATATACGCACCACCACCTGATCAGCTGGTATATGATGATGATGTTGCCCATAGTGGCTGAAATATGATTCAAACGGCGTTATATACGCATATATGGGTATGAATTCAGATGGCGTTATATATGCCTGAAATATGATTCAAACGGCATTATATACGCATATATATATGTATGTATATGTATATGGGATACGGGAAATACGCACCACCACCTGATCAGCTGGTATACGATTATGACTTTGCCCACAGTGGCCGATATGATATGATGGGATGCCCTCAGAGGCTGATGATTATGTAAATCCATACCTATGCATGGCTTGACATTTATACGCACGTGCATGACGTTATAAACGTTTCAAAATATACAAAGTTATTCAGATTTAAAGATGTGTTTCAGTATTCCATGTTTCATCTATGTCTATAACGTACTAATTTCCATGCCTTATATACTCAGTACATTTTTCGTACTGATGCCCTATTCCACGGGGCCTGCGTTTCATGCCCGTAGGTGCAGGTAGGCAAGCTGACGGTCCTCCTTCTTAGGATCCCTGATCAGTGAGAGTTGGCGTGCTCCATTTGATCCGGAGCTTCTCTTGATATTGGTATGATACGTTTGTACATATATATGTATATGAGTATGACGTGGCTTAGTCCTGTCTTTGTACAGTTATGTTTCTGTTAGAGGTTTGTTGACAGTATGCCTAGTTGGGTTATATGTGGCCTTGCCGGCTTTCAGTTTTTGATGTATAGTTGTCTATAGCAGCCTTGCCGGCTTGCCCACGGTGTTCTGCCTGTATACGTACATATGCCTTGATGGCATGCTTCTTTCACGAATGTTAATTTTTGTAATGCAGTAGATGTTATTCAGATTCATATTTTAGACGCTTGCTTAGGGGTGTTTGATAAGTAAGACTCATGCGCCCGTCGCAGACCATCGGTTTGGGTCGTGACAGCCATTACATGTTTTCGCAATTGATGTGTGTTAGATGGATTTTCAAGAGAATCAGTTCAGGTATTTTAAGGCTATTCCTTCTTTATTTTTGGCATGACCTGTACGATACAAACAAAACAAGAAAATGCACAACTTCCAAAAATGACTTTATTCATAAAAGTATTAGAGGTGCCTATATTCTTGAATTTTCATGTGTCATAATAATTTATCATATGTTCATGGGTCTCAGAAAAATACGAAAGTTGAAAAGAGTTAACTTTATGATATTACTCAAAGGTAAAATGTTCTTATGACATTCTGAAAGATTTTATTAATGTACTTTTCATGCATTGCATTCATATACATTGACTTGTGACCAGATGGAATTATATACACGTATATATGTATGTATATATATGTATATGGGATATGGGAAAGGTTATAGCGTTATATACTCACCACCACCTAATCAGCTGGTATGCGTTGATGATTTTGCCCACAGTGGCCGATATGATATGATATGATGGGATGCCCTCATATGCTGATGATATTATGAAACATGTACCAATGCACAACATGATATTCATACACATATGCATGACGCTAAAAGTAATTTATGATTTATAGAGTTATCCAGACTTACAGGTTGAGTCAATTACTCTATATTTCTTCCATGTCTGTTATGTACTTATTTATGTGCCTTACATACTCGGTACATTTTTCGTACTGACGTTCTTTTTACCTGGGGACGCTACGTTTCATGCCCGCAGGTCCCAATAGATAGGCCGAGAGCCCTTCAAGTAGGCTATCAGCTCAGCGGAAGATGTTGGTGTGCTCCATTTGCTTCAGAGTTGCTTGTTTGGTTAGTATAATTTAGACGTGTATTGTTTGGTATGGCGAGACTCTGTCCCAACATTTATGATATTTATGTACTCTTAGAGGCTTGTAGACATATGTCGTGTACGTGAAAGATTGTAAGGCCTTGTCGGCATTGTTTTGAGTTTATAAATGATTATGTTGGCCTATTAGGCCCGTATGTCACGTGTATATGATGATGTAATAATAAAGATACGTTACATTGGTACTCGGTTGAGTAAGGTACTGAGTGCACGTCGCGACCCATCGGTTTGGGTTGTGACACAACATGGGTGTGAAAGTTAGCTTTGCTTGGTGAAAGATAGTTGTGCATGAAAGGGGAGGAACAAAATCAAATTGATATGTTGTGTTGTGCATGAAAGATGGCTCTACTTCGTAGGGGGAACGTTGTTTATAATATGTTGATTATAGGTCTGATCGGCAGAAAAACATGTGAGGAATATGGTTCTCAAGAGGAATAATAATTTCGGGTTTGTCATCATAAAAAAGGGGGAATTGATCTAAGTTACACTATATCATGTTTTGCTGATGACAAACACTCTCAACGAACTGGGTACGGACCAGATGTGATCAGTGCATGTAAGGAATTTGATTCTCAGGGGGAATAATTCTGGGTTTGTCATTCATCAAAAAGGGGAAAATTGATAAGTTATGGTACTTTGAGTTTTGATGATTTGCCAAAAAGTCTGGAGGAACCAGTTGTGATCAGCTCCTTAGGTTCGGTTCTCATGGGGAATATGGTTGATCCGTAGGAGGAACAATGTGGAGATCTAGTTCTCAGGGGGAATATCAATTCTAAGTTTGTCGTCATCAAAAAGGGGAAAATTGATAGGTTACAAGTACCTTGGGCATAAGTACTTTACTTTATATTTTGATGATCTAACAAACTAACCATCCCGAACCAGATAAGGAACCTGTTACACATTTACAAGACCTTGAGATCACAAAGTTCCAGGTTGGGATCTAGCGTGGGATATAACTCAACTCTTCAGAGTGGAAGGAACAGCTGAGGGAACAGGTCCCTACCAGTTCCTGAGGAGACTGTATGAAGTCAACTCTCTAGTAGGAAAGTTGCTGTCTGCACATGCTACTGCACAGGAACAGTGCAGCAGTCAACTTTCTATGGAAAGCTTTTTACCTACCTTGCTTACATCATTGTATGTGATGCCACTCACGTATAAATACAATCAAGAAAGGTAAAGCAACTTACTTCTTGAGAGAACCAGATAAAAGACATGATGCATGCCTGGTAGAATCATTCAAGTTAATCGACTCAAGATAATCTGGGCAGTGTGTCTTTAGATTCACAGGAACCAGATTAGGGACCTGATACCTTGGTGTTCCCCTGACAGAAGTACAAGTCAACAGTACAGCTGGAAAGCAACTTGCAGAAAGTGACTGCCTGCAACTGTACATGCAATAGTGTAGCAGACAGTTCAGCAGTCACTTCCCATTAAGAAAAGGCATGTACTAAGCAAGATTTGACATCACTAAGGTGATATCTTTTGTAATATAAACCTAGTTCAAGACACAAGGCATATTCCTTCAAAACTTGCAACATCAGAAATGAAAATATTCTCTCAAGTCCTAAGAACGACCTCTCTTAAGAACATAGTTGCTGCAACCTCAAGGACTGGATCCAAGATTGAAGATTGCTTAAGTCCTTAAGTTTGTTGAGTCTTTGTTATTTGTTCTTCATTTGTAACTCCTATCTTGCTTTCTTAGAAGCTGTGTTTTAGGAAACCCAAAATCACAAACCCTCTAAGTTTGTGTCTTGGCTAGAGTTAGTCGGGTTGTAAAGGCTTTGTAATAGAATTATTACAAAGTGGCTTGTAATAGTGTTATTACAAGTTAGAGTGACTGAAGTCTTTGTAATATAGTTATTAAAAAGTGGCTTGTGGTGAGAGTATCACAAGTTAGTTAAAGTCTTTGTAACTAGAGAGTCACAAAGTGGCTTGTGGTGAGAGTACCACAAGTTAGTTGACTTGAATCCTTTGTAATAGAGTCATTACAAAGTGGCTTGTAATAGGTGTTTACAAGTTAGTGAAGTTGAAAGCCTACAAGTGTAGGTCGTGGTTTTTGTCCCCTTGAGTTGGGATTTTTCCACGTAAAAATCCTTTGTGTTCTTTATTTACAGCTGAACTACTGTGGGAACAATTAGAGAACCTGATTCCCTATACTGGCTGGTTTTACAGTATTTTGCTTACAATGGGAACTTATAGAGAATCTGGTTCTCTATATAGTGGGAACTTATCATGTGTCTCATTTACATACTGGTTCAGTAGTTAGCACTGTACCAAACTGATATAGGACCAGACGCCATACAGTTTGGTTCATTAGTATTTTCAGTGGAAACTCATAAAGAACCCGATTCTCTATACAGTCTGGTGGACGTTTAGTTTGTAATAGAAGTCGTACCGACCAAATGCGCAAAATCCTATGGGCCAGACTAACAAGCCTCAGGGTTGATTTGTAAACCTACGGGTTTTTCTCGGAGGCCAATTTATCTGGCTAATCATTGATAAATATCAAAACTCAAGACAAAGAAACACATACACAAGCAAATGGAAATTCATGAAAGGAGAAAATCGAAAGGTTTCTTTATATATGTATATATGAAATAATGCAAGGCTACATTTGCAATGCTCTCTAAGATCCCTATACACAGAATTAGAAAAGAATAGCCTATTCTACGTTCCCCTTAGGGACTGCGGCCCCGTAGGCCTCTCCCTTATTATCTTCGGCATCAGCTATGAGGAACTTGGCGTCATATTCATCCGCCTTGGCCTGCTCAATCTCTTCTGAGATATCAAATCCCCTATCATAAATTTCCTTGAGGGTTTCCCTACGGGATTTGCACCGGGCATACTTATTGCTTCTTCTCTCCCGATCGGAAGCCCCTCTCAACTCAGCTCGAGCGTCAGCAACATCTTTTAAATAGACGACCACTTTCTTATCAGACTTAGCTCGAATCTCTTCAGCTTCAGCACGGGTGTCCACAACCTCCTCTTTCATCTTCAAAAGGTCAGACTCGAGACTTGCAATCTTGCTCGTCTGGACCAAGCTGTTGGCCAAAGCATTCTTATTGGCCGCAACTAGGGCATCTATTTGAGCCCTTAGCTCATTACATTTGTACTTGGCCTGGCCAACTTCACCCCAAAGGCATTCTAGGTCCTCCGTCTTCTCTGCAACTGAAATATCAAAATGTTAATCTCTGAAGTTAGGAGAAGAAGCATGCATCCCCTCGAAACAAAGGTTACCTATTTCTCGAGGTGGCCTTCGTAGTTCAGGCTTTGATTCATCTCGTACCTAAGGTGTCTCAACTTCTTTCCCCTTTTATTTTAAAGAAGCCTGAGGGATTTCTCTTCGTCCAAGGCCTTCCGCAGCCTAGCTTCATGGCGGAGCAACTCAGACTTGATCTTGTCAAAGGCCTATGAAAAAGAAGCTCAATAAGAACATGAAAATGTAAAATAAAAAAAACCAACAAAGTCAACCAAAGCTCACCATAGAACAAAGCCGCTAAGCCTCCTCAAAAGTTGAGCGTGCATCTACTGCCTGGTTTTACCGGCCCCAGTTAAATCGATCTCGGTGGGGACATGGTCGCTCGAGACCTCGCTTGATTCAGGAGGCCCCTAGCCTCAAACATCCCTCGAAGTACCTTCAACAAGAGGTGAAGACGATAGCATAAAACCCGTATCCCTCGAAGTACCTTCGACGGGAAAAGAAGACGGCGACAAAGGAGGAGCCATTTTTCTGAGGCTATAAGCCTCAGGTGTTGCAAGCTCAGCTGGTACATCTCTTTTGAGCCTCCGAGCAGGGGTTGCCTCTCTATGAGCATCTTCATCATTCGAAAATTCCTTCTGTTTGTTATTATTCCTCGGCCCCGAAGCCAACAATCCTTCCTCCTCTCCTAGGGGGCACGGTCTCATCTCAGCAAATCCTCCAATGCCTATAGTGGCGGAGTTAATGCACATAAAATAAAATACCTTTCAAAGGGAATAAACCACATAGCACATACCGTGGTGTTTTGCCTCCCATGTACCCTTTGACAACTCTTGCCACTTATGCCTATCGTAGGTCAAGCAAACTACTAGCTTCCAAGTCCAATCTGCCAGGTCGGGGACGTTGTATGGCATCCACGGGATTGCTACAAAAAAGAAAATGAAAATATATTTATGGAGTACGCCTCTACCATGAACAAAAATTATAAAAACACAAGTGTACCACTTACGTGTGAAATTCCATTTCTTAGGAAATGGCAGGAACTCCACGGGGATAATATCGACAGTCCACAGTCGGGCAAATTGACTCGTCCACCCTCGGTCCCCATTTTCTTCATCGTCAGCAACAAAGGGACTGGTGGATCGACATCGTAAAGCTATCAGGCCTCGGTAATGAAAGGGCCAGTACAATCTGATGAGATAGCTAAGGGTAAACTCAAGCCCGGATCCCTCTGCAAATAACCTCATCATCAATACAATCCTCCAGAACGACGGGTGAACCTGTGCCAGGATAGCCCGATATTTTCAAAAGAAGTCAAGCACGACTCTATCAAGAGGAACCAACATGAAGGGGTACGTGTATACGTTCAAAAATCCCTCTGCATGAGTCATGATGTTCTCTTCAAGGGAAGGTACCTGCAGTATCACTTTTCCTCCCCATCTGCAGTCTATCCTAACTGCCTTGAGGTGTTCCTCTCCTATTGATGAGATGAACCTCGATGCATGCTCCCAATAGCCCTGAACATTAGGAGGTCTCGCTAATATAAAACCCCTTCTCAAGGCAAAGCATCTCGAGGTTAGCTCGTCAGACGCCAGCGATACCACCGACCGAGCGGGAAGCAAAGGCAGAACCCTCCTCTTCTTGGTGAATGGATTTGGGCGTAGCAGCCATAGCAATGGTAAAACAAGAGAAGGAAAATCAAAACTTATGCTAAATCTTTGGATTAAAGTGGCGAAAGAGCCGACGCGAGGAAGGAGAACACTATTAAAAGGATAGCTGCTCAAAGTGACGGAATCCTCAAATAAAAAGAAAGCAAACTCATATATAGAGCAAGCGGTAAATGTCTACCTACTCTAAAGGCCAATCAATTTTGGCTAAGACATTATCACTTTTGGGGAAGTGTACTGGCAGGACCTTCTTGGTCACTTCATGACCGCGTCATACGAGTGACGATGTCGTACAATGTTCGAGGGGTCAAAAGTTCCCACATCAACCTAGCCTCGAGATGGTGCCTGATCTCGAGGATCTCTGCTACCATAACGATGGGTTGTAAGGAGTGATCAATATAAATCTAGCCTCGAGATGGTGCCCGATCTCGAGGATCTCCATCAATATAAAATTGGGCTCTAAGGAGCTATCGGCATCAATCTAGCCTCGAGACGGTGCCCGATATCGAGGATCTATATTACCATAACTATAAGCTCTAAGGAGCTATCCACATAAACCTAGCCTCGAAATGGTACCCTATCTTGAGGATATCAGCTATTACAAGTGCGGGTCATTCACCCGATTCTTTGGCCCTCAGGCTACCCGAGCCCGAGTCAATTTCTCATTAGAAGGTTATTAACAAGGCCTCAGGTATATCTTCGCCTTCAGGTCAATTTAAATGTTCTCTCGATTATTTTAGCCCAGGGGCCATCTAAGTTTGAGTGTATCCTCGCTCAGGGGCCATCTATAATGCCATAGGGATATCTTCATTTTTAAGTTCAAAGCAAGTTTCCGAGGCTGCCAGAGTTCAAGCGAACTCTCACTCGGGGACTATTTGTCAAAAGTCTAAGGGCTACGATGCTCGGCTCTAGTGTTCGGACCAATCAAAAGTAAAATAGAAGTTCAGCACAAGCCAAAGACAAATTGAAGCAACTTTTATATTGATAAAAGACGATTACAAAAAGCCCATGAGAGGTCCTTACACAGAAACAAAGAAGCAGAAAACAACAGTCTAAAAGCCTAATCTACTTTCGGAAATATATCTTCGGGAGCGACATCTGCGAGAACCGTTTCCTCGGGGACCCTAGTTCGACCCTCTAAATGACGTCTTCGAGAATCTCCTCCGAAGCAGCAATGGATGAGGAAGAGGTTGTAGCCTATCCAAAAGCAAAAGTTTTTAATAGGCAGGGAAAATCGTGGCTTGGTAAAAGATTTGGCGAGTATGGGTCTCGCCAGCACTACTATTGGGAAGCCACTTCTTGAGACATTGTACCGGTGTGGGATGAAAAAGTTAGTAGATGGCACCACCTCACTCCATGGAAAGCAAAAGGGATGAAGCGCCACACCAGGTTGAAGTTAAAAGAGATGAGCAGCAGTTTACGGTCCACATATCCTCTGATATGGGGAGAATTTGAGATGCCTCTCTGTCATTATTTCGGGCCAAAAACAACAACAACAACCCAGTATGGTTCCACTCAGTAGGGAAAAGCTCTGAAAAAGAGCCATGGCATAATTGGAAAAACTGTTGTTGTGTGACCTTACGGTCACGGGTCCGAACTATGGAAATCAGAATTTGGATAAGGATGAAGATAAGAAAAGGATTAAAGGCTATTAAAGACTGACTGGGTGAAATCTTGGTTCAAGTAACCTTCGATTTATAGAAAGACGGTAGCGTAATCAACGGCGCAATCAATGCCCTTTGGAAGACGTAGTAACGGCGCAATAAATGCTCTTTGGGAAACGGATCGGCGGCGCGATCACCGCTTTTGGGAAAGCGAACTAGTTGTATATTGAATGCTTCTAGGGAGACGGACCGATGGGACGTTCGATTCACTTCAAACCCTTACGCCACAAGCATAACGTCATCACGTGATGTTCTAGAAAGTCGAGGTTAAGATCATTCCTTATCATTTTATTCTAAGAAACGCTGGGACTATCTGTATACGGTTGAAATTGAAGAATCTAATTTCATGATCGTTATGACATTCCAAGGCTCATCTTTAGAAGGCCCGAGGCAAAGCTCAAGGGTCGGCCCCGAGGGTTTCCAATGCCCGACCCCAGGGCAGCACAAATCGATGACTATCATGAATGAGTGGGAGGTTCCCAAGGCAAGTGGTTAAAGCTAGCCAAGTCTTCAAGATAATGCAAGTTCGTACGGTGGAATTAGATGTATTAGTCATATATCTTTGTAATAAATGCACATGTACTATATTAGGATTCCCTCTCCTATATAAAGGGGGGCCTTGTTTTTTTCTAGATGTTCAGAGAAATCTGAAATCTTATTCTCCTAAGAAACTCATGTCCTTGGCAAATGTGTTAATCGATGCATATCATAGTCTTATAAATTACAAAGATGTCTTAACAGTTGAACTAGGAGAAGTAGAATAGTCTAGAGATGACCTAGTAGTAAATGTAGTTGATTTAAGGAGACAATCGAGAACCTGAAGAAAGAAAGAGATGTCTTAGATAAAAAAATTGCATATGTAGAACAAGAAAGAGATGATCTTATGGCTGTTGTGGTGGACCTAAAAGAGACCATTAAGAGTGTAAGTATGAAAAAAATGCCTTAATTGATAAAGTTGTTAGTATTGAGCATGAGAGAGATGACCTCCTAACGGTGGTAATGGATTTGAAGAAAACAATTGGGGAACTTTAAACGGAGAGTAGGTCTGAAAGTTCTCAAAAAGGAAAGGAAGTTGCAAGCGAGGCACACATTAAGCTTGAAAGTGAGTTACATTCAGTGAAGTCTAGTTTGTGTGTTGAGTTTGAGAGAAACAAACAACTTCAAGAAGAATTAGATAGAGTGAAGAGTGATCTTGAAAAATTACTCAAATTGACCTGGTCTTCTGATGCTATCACTGCCCTGTATACCAACCATGGGGGAAACAGGTAGGGGATTGGGTTTCAAAGGGAAAAGATTCCCTACAACCCTTATAATAAGTACGTTACTGTACCTAACAATTGGCTTTGCACTCACTGTGGTAACAATGTGCACCTTAAAGAAAATTGTAAGGCCAAATTTCAATCACAGCAGAAAAACAAATCTTTTGTTGTAAAAGTAACTGCTGGTAGAGAACCTAGTTCCTTATATAAAAAACGCATAATGCCTGCATGGACCAAAAGATCCTTTATTCACCCCTTTTCTTATTACAAGGGACACAAATTAGTTTGGGTTCCTAAAGCTAGCTCCTATTTTTTCTTATGCAAGGAACAGTAAAAGGAAGTAGCCTACAATGGTAAATGGACAATGGTTGCTCCAATTATATGATTGGAAGTACAAATGATTTCCTTTCACTTAAGTCCCTACTAGGAGGGAGTTTATCCTTTGGAAATGGCAAGAAGGGATATATTTTGGGAGTCAGAAGGATTGGGAAGTCTCTCTCTTACTCAATTGAAAATGTGTACTACGTGAACGGATTGAAGTATAGCCTGCTGAGTGTTTCCCAAATCTGTGACAAGGGAAACAAGGTGGAATTTGTGTCAAAAATTTGTACAGTCACAAACCTGGTAACTGGTGAGGTGGTACTAGTGGAAAAAAGATACAAGAATATCTATGTAGCTGATTTTGAGTCCCTGAAGAATGGTGATCTAAGCTGTCTAAGTGTTTTTGATGATGATGCTAAATTATGGCATAGGAGGCTCGGTTATGCAAGTTTCACATTATTGAACAAATTAGTCAGGAAGGACCTGGTTCGTGGTCTTCCCAAGTCAAGCTTAGAGGATCACAAAGTATGTGGTGCATGTGTAAAAGGGAAGCAAGTCAGATCCTCATTCAAGCCCAAAAAGGAAATCAGCACCGTAAGGCCACTTGATCTCTTTCACATGGATTTGTGTGGACCTATGAGGGTGCCAAGCAGAGGAGGAAAGAAGTACATCTTTGTGATAGTTTATGACTATTCCAGATTCACCTGGACTTTGTTCCTCAGGACCAAGGATGAAACTTTGAAGTATATGTTGCCTTTGTCAAGAAGATTCAAATGAAAATGGGTAATAAAATAGCCTGCATCAGGTCTGATCATGGGACGGAGTTTGACAATGTCAAATTTGATGAGTTATGCACTAAAATGGCATCACTCACAATTTTTTATCTCTAAGAACACATTAACAAAATGGTGTTGTGGAGAGGAAGAATAGAACTCTTGAAGACATGGCAAGAACAATGCTTATTGACAGTGGGATTGCAAAGTATTTCTGGGCAAAAGCTGTCAATACTGCGTGCTACTTAGTGAACAGGTGCATGATCAGGTCACTTCTGAACAAAACTTCATATAAGCTACTAAAAAGGTTTGATATGGAAACATCAAAAGTCATTGACACTCTCATTGTCATAGCCACCCATCTAGACATGGATGAACCTGGTTCCCCTATAAATAAGACCATGTATAGAGGGATCATAGGGTCACTCGTGTATCTCACTGCAAGTAGACCAGACATTGTTTTAAGTGTGGGTCTTTGTGCAAGGTTTCAATCCAATCCAAAGGAGTCTCATCTGAAGACTGCCAAGAGAATACTGAGATATCTTAAAGGAACGCAGGACCTGGTCCTTTATTATCCCTCAGGTGATAGCTTTAATCTTATTGGATATGCTTACACTGATTATGCAGGATATCTGGTGGACAGAAAAAGCACTTCTGGAATGACACATTTTATAGGCTCCTGATTAATCTCATGGAGACAAGGAAGTAGAATTATATGTCACTCTCCACTGTAGAAGCTGAATATGTAGCAGCTGCCTGTTGTTGTGCTCAACTTCTATGGATCAAGCAACAGTTGGAAGACTTTGGAGTGTTCTCGGACTGTGTGCCTCTCTTATGTGACGATACAAGTGCACTCAACATGGCAAAAAATCAGTTCATCATAAGAAGACCAAGCACATTGATGTACGTCATCACTTCCTGAGAGACAATATTGAAAAAGGGCTTATATGCATGAAATTCTGCAGCACTGAAGATCAAATTGCAGATATATTTACCAAAGCCCTGAGCAGAGAACACTTCGAGCAAAATCATCTAGCATTGGGGTTGATAAAACCAGATTGAGAACCTGGTTCCTCAATGATTGGCTATGAAAGAAATGTTCATGTAAACTCAACTAAGAGGTGTTTTCTGACAAAGTCTAACTCATCTCTATACCGTTACAGGTAGACACGAATAATGATTATAGAGTAAATAAGTAGTTGAGGCTGTATACACTGGTAAAAAGGGCAAAGCTTATAGATAAGAGATCAATCAGGGACCTGGTTCTCCTAACACAAGTTAGTAGTTTCTCTATTCTCCCATGCACAATTCTGAACAATTAAAACAAGTGTCACATCATCAGCATGTCAGTTTTTTTTTTGGTTTTGTGTCTTTTGAACACAAACTTGCCACCGGTTATTAATCGACCCAACTCCCTAAAACTTGCTGCCCTTTATAACCGATCCCTCTTTCATCATAAATACATCTATATCTGTCATCACACTCCACACATCAACACTTCAAGACATGTTTCCTATTCTTTCTCTTTTTAGTTCACTAAATCTTCTCTCTTCTTTTCACCATGGCTGAAAATCAAATAATTTCTAGTGTCACCAAGTCCTCACTAGTTGAAACACCAAAGCCAGACCCCCCTGATAACCCAAAACCTAGAACGGAGTCATCCCCGCACTTTGTCTCCTCTCCTACCCATTCGAGTTCCAGGTCTCAAAAGAATCACAAAGAATTAGCTCCCACAAGAGGTATTTCCCAGAGCTCTTCTCTTACCTCGCTAGAAAAGAGGATGAAACAAGTATTAACGAGAATGAAGAAAATCGGGAAATTTCAAGTTCTCCAATAGAAGAAGGGTCAAAGGTAGACTATACTAAGGGAAATAAAATCGTTGACCCAACAAAGACTGCTCATGATCCCTTGTCCACAGGTATTGCTCCTACTTCTCCTGAGGTTCTCATGGATCTACAAGAAAAGGAAGCCATAGAAAATATCTTGTCCATCGCCAATGAAGGGTTTTTTGTCGAAGGAAGCGAGGATGGTCTTAAGACTTAGGGGGAAGCATCTGAGCCTATTGGAGAGGATAATGAATTTGTGCCTGTTGAACCTTCAACACAGGAAGGTGCTACTGGGGACCCTACTAGAGGACTTGATCCGCCTTCTGAGGATCCAACTCCGGGTCTCTCTTAGGAACCCCAAGTCAGTACTGACCATGCTTCCTCTCCTCATTTAGATGTTGAGCCTCTAAGTGTGATTATACCTGAGACAAGCCCTGGTTTTGAATAACAAAAGGAGGATAGTGAAGAAGATTCTGATAATTTACCAATCCCCAGTCTGCCTAGGCGTAGAGTAGTTATTGGTGAAGAGCCAATTCCTAAGCGACCCACAACAATGTTGCAAAAGAAGGAGGCTTTTGAGTTTGCGCCTAAGAACAGTCAAGCTAAGTCAATGAGAAGAAAATTAGTCAAAGATGGCAAAGTTGTAAATGAGAAGATAGTGTCTGTTGTGAATGTGGATGAAGAAGGACCAAAGGAACCTAGTACGTTGACTAGGAAGTTATCACAAAAGCATGGTCTTTTCAAGCCAAAAGGGGGATCTTTTATGCTTGCTAAGAGTCTGACTAAATCTGGTGATGATGTTGCTACTAAGAATGTGGTGAAAGGATTAGGTGAAAATCTATAAAGTTTGATATAAGGGAGAAGAGTGCTCGCAAGACTGCTAAGAGAAAGGTTGATACTGATGAGGAACCTGGTTCCTCAAAGAAGGCCAGAGTTGGTGATCTGGGGAGTGCTGCGAAAGAGAGATTGAGAAGTCAAATGGTACTTTGGGGATGCACATTTGACTCTGATGTCTTGGAGGAGGCTGATATGAGACAATTGGTTGAGATTCGTTATTTACAACAATGGGCACACTTGTTCACAAGTGATGCTGCTAGAGTATATGAGGAGGAAGTTCAAAGTTTCTATGCCGGCTTGTTCAAGAGTGAAGATGGTCACATTTGTGCCTTGGTAAACGGAGTTGATATGGTAATGGACTCTGCCTTGCTAGGATCTATTCTTGATGTGCCTACTGAAGTGCTATCTAGTGTTCAGGGTGCTTTTACTCAGAACTTCAGAAACACAATCTTGAAGGACAGAGCAGTTCAGCAGGGGGAACGGGTTCAGAAGAAGGCTTTCCTTCATGTTTACCAACTACTATTTGAGATGGTAAACAAAGTCTTGTTGTCTCGAGCTGATCGAAGATCCAGCACCTCTCGTGCAGGCCTGTTCCTCATGGAAGAACTAGACAATTTCACTACCGTCAATCTGCCTGGGATCATGATAGAGCACATGAATAAAGTGGCAGACTTTAAAGATAGTAATCATGGGTTGTCGTATGGGTTCCTTCTTGCCAAGGTCTTTGAGCACTTCAAGGTTCCTCTCGGACTAGTTAAAGTGGGTGCCAAGAAGAAAACTTTTTCAAAAGGCACTCTTGAAGAATGTGAGTGTATAGAGTAATTGGGAGGGGTTGCAAGCACGTCTACAATATCTCAGTTAATAAATGCTGAAAACAATACTACTACTGAGATAAGGAAATTAAATGCAAGGAATGCTATCCTTGAGACTCAGATAAGTCAGCTACAATAGGCACCTGGTTCCACCCGCTCTCAAAGCGAAGAAGTTGCTCGCCTGACAAAGGAGAACGATGAGCTCAAGAAACAAGTGCAGGGCCTGAAAGAGAGACTGCTCAATAAGCAAATGTCAGTAAATGCTCAAATGGATCTAGTCCTCCAAACAATTTCCTCTGCCTCCAAACCTTCTCCTCCCAGTGCTTCTTAAATTCAGTCCCCTCTGTGTCAAGTCTATAATCTAGTTTCTGGTCCCGTCTCTCAGTGTCAGTTATTATGATGATAACTTGTGGTATTTTTGCTGGTTGTTCTAATTTGTGGATGTGGTAGTAACATTGACTTTGCTCCTACTGTAAAATCCAAATTATGTTAATGCAAGTTTTTCCCTTGTTGCTGTTTATACCTTGCTTTTATGCTTTGTTCCTAATCATAACTGTGTGCACATAAGTGGCATGAGTTAACTTAAAACTAGACTTCTTCTTGCTTAATTGCCTGCTATTGATCTTTTTATGATGCTTAAAGGGGGGAAAATAATTGTACTGATTAAGGGGGAATGCAGAGATTCAAGGAGAAACTTAAGGTCTTTCTGGTTCGCAGTCTAGTTCTATGTGGATCTTTCTGGGATTCTCAATTATGAGTTTGTCATCATCAAAAAGGAGGAAATTGATAGGTTACAAATACTTTGGTCATAAGTATTTTACGTTATGTTTTGATGATCTAGAAAACTTACTATCTAGAACCAGATAAGGAACCTGTTACACATTTACAAGACCTTAAGATCACAAGGTTCCAGGTTAGGATCCAGCGTGGGACATGTTTCAACATTTTAGAGTGGAAGGAACAGCTAAGGGAATAGGTCCCTAACAGTTCCCGAGGAAACTGTACGAAGTTAACTCTCTAATTGGAAAGTTGCTTCCTGCACACGCTACTATACAAGAATAGTGCAACAGTTAACTTTCTGTGGAAGGCTTTTTACCTACCTTGATTACATCATTGTATGTGAGGTCATACATGCATTAACATCAAGGGAGGTAAAACATATTCACTTGAACACTTAGATATTTCACTCAAGCTCACTCACATGACTATCCATCAAGAAAGTTTCAAGTGCTTCAAGAACAAAGCAACTACGGACCAGTTCTCATATCAAGTCATTATATGTCCTTAGTTGAGTTGTAACATTGTAATAGTTCTTCACTTCTATTTCCTACTTAGCTTGTTTAGAAGCATTCTGTAGGAACCCCTTTGAAAACCTTAAACCTGTGTGTTTGAGTCTTGGCTAGAGTTAGTCATGTTGTAAAGTCTTTGTAATAGAGTTATTAGAAAGTGGCTTCTAATAGGTGTGTTACAAGTTAGTGAGGGATTAAGAGGTTAATTCCTAGGTTGCATAGGTTATAATCTAAAAGTTGCTCTATAGTGAAGTTGAAATCCTATAAGGGTAGGTCATGGTTTTTAATCCCGTTGAGCTGGGAATTTTTCACGTAAAATTCCTCTTATCATTTAGTTACTGCCTTTTGTGTGTGTACTATTGAACCTGATAGAGAATATGGTTCTCCATAGAGTTTGGTGGACCCTTATACTATCAGTTCTTGAGTTAGATTTTTGAGGTTTTGAATGGGATTTTATTATCGGATTTGAGTAAATTTCTTATGGTTAGACTCATGAGTAAATGTGCTTTCGGGTTTTGTGACATTTTTCGGATTTTGAGACATGGGCCCGGGGGGCGGGTTTGAGCTAATTTCGGATTTTGGCTATAATTTCACATTTTTCTTATGGGATTGATTCCTTTAGCCTATATTGATTGTATTGTACTACTTGTGGCTAGATTCGGGATGTTTGGAGACCGATTCGAGAGGAAAAGGAATTTTGGAGTAGAGTTTTACCCGGATTGAGGTAAGTAACACTTTTAAACTTGGTTCTGAGGGTTCGAAACCCCGAATTATCTGTTATGTGATTGGCATTGAAGTGACGCACATGCCAAGTGACGGGCATGCACCATGAGACTTGTGACCTAGTTGATTCCATGGCATTGTATAGTGGTTCTATCTTATTAATATCCATGTTTTCATCATATGATAAAGCAATTGAGCTATCGATCATGCTAGATATCATGTTTAGGCTTTATGCCGATACTGTTAGGACCCATAGTGGTCGTTTCTTGCTGTCATCTTACTGATTTTATTGATATTTTGTACTCGGTCATATTCATTCATTTCATATCATACCACAGTCTCAGTTGTTATTTATTGATACATCATATCATTGTTTTCGAGCTAGTTTCGTGACATTGTGATCCTGTGAGTGAGACTGGAGAGATTGATGACTGAGGGAGTCTGAGAGACTAATTATGAATGATAATTATGGGATCGGGTTGCATATGTCGCAGCAGTTATACAAGATTTATGATAGCGCTTGGGCTGAAGGAGCCCCTTCGAAGTCTGTACATACCCTCAAAGAGCGTGGTTGATATTATTGAGGGATGGATCTTCCCTAGACATGGATCTTGTCCGAAGCATTATATACCTGGACATGGATCTTCTCTACGGGCTAGATTGGCCTTACTCGGTACTGGGTAACTGATGGTCAGTGATGTATATATTCCAGGATGGATCTTCCCTGAGCTGTATGGGCCATATACAGTACCGAGTGATTGAGCATTTGCGAGCGTGAGCATATGAGACTGTCAGCATGGTGCATCACATATAGCATGTGCATTGGCATGTAGAACTAGAGGACTTATATTCTTCACATTGTTCAGATTTAATCAATTTTACTATTTTGAGCTATTTATTTAACTTGAAATCATGCCCACATTTTTGCACTATTATTTCTATTTTGAATTGTGCCAGTTGAGTTCGTCACAACCTTTTAGTCCAAAGGTTGGACTTGTAACTTACTGAGTTGGTTGTACTCATGTTACATCCTGTTCCTCGTATATAGATCCAGGTGCTTCGGATCACGACGGCTGGTGATCGAGGAGTCAGTATTCGGAGACTATCGAGGTAGCTACATGGCGTTCGCAGGCCTTGACTCTCTTTTATTATCTGTAACGACCCGACTAGTCGTTTTGAGCAATTGCACCTGGTTCGGTAGTTTGAGGTCTCGAGCAGCTTCATAATATGTGTATCGACTTGCGCGCGTGGTTGAATTCAGTTAACGAATGATTCAGAGTCAAATTGGAAGAAGGAAACTAGTTTTGGTAATTTAAACGGTGAGAATTTGACTGGAATTGGACTTTTGAGTAAACGGTAACGGAATGGGTCGTGGGTGATCTCAAGAGCTTTATATGGTGATTTTGTACTTAGGCATGCGTCCGGATTCGGATTTGGATATCCGTAGGATAATTTGAGGTGTTTCGGAGAAAGTTGGAAAAGTTGAAGTTTGGAAAATGGAGAGGTTTGACTCATAGTTGAATTTTGTGATATCGGGGTCGGAATGCAATTCTGAGAGTTGGAACAACTCCGTTATGCCATTTTGGAGTTGTATGCAAAATTTGGCGTCATTTCGGGTTGATTTGATAGGTTTCGACATGAGTTTTGGAAGTTGGAAGGTTTGAAAGTTCCTAAGTTCGAATCATGGTGTTTGATATGACTTGAGATCTCTAGTGAGTCCGTGTTAGGTTATATGACTTGTTTGTGTGTTTAGACAGGGTCCCGGGGGACTCGGGTGTGTTTCAGGTGTGTTTCAGGTGTGTTTTGGGTCATTTTAGGCTACTTTGGATGCTGATTATTTGATATCTGGTGTTGTTATTCGCATTCGCGAGGAGCCTCTCACGTTCGCAAAGAAGAATTTGGCTTCTGGATGTTTGTTCTTCGCGTTCGCGAAGAAGGAAATCTCGGTTGCATAGGTCTGACTTCGGAGGCGCATATCTCACAATATGTAAGGAATTTGGAGATGATCCAAAAATGAAAGTTGTATCCCTTTTTATCTAGTTTTCATAAATGTAAATTAATTGGCATTTATATTTATGTAAAAAAAGTTATGGTAGTTACACTACAGGCTGTCCGGGAAGAGTTCGAAAATCTCTACTGCAAAAGATTGACTTTGGAAGCTTATATCTCGCAATATATAATGACTCAGGAAATGATCAACCTATGAAACAATAGTCCTTGGTGTCTAGTATTTAGAACATCAAACTATTTGTCATTTGTAGTTGTGTGCAAAAAGGTTGTCTGGAATGAGTTTGGAAATCGCTGACAAGGAATTTACTCAGCACGAACGCGAGAAAAGGATCTCTAACGCGAAGAACAACCCCTGGGCAGGCAGAATATATTCCCAAATCGAGGATTAGACCATTTTATTCATATCTTGACTTGTGGAGCTCGGTTTTGAGCGATATTTTGAGGGGTTTTCACACAAATCGATTGGTAAGTGTTCTTCATCTAGAATCTAACATATTCCATGATTTTGTCTTCTTTTTCATAATTTAATTTGTGTTTTGGGTTGGGAGAAATGTTGGTTTTTTAAGGAAATTTCAAAAATGAAAAATTATGATTTGAGGGACCAAATGGTATCGGAATTTGATAAATTTTGTATGGTTAAACTCGTATCGGAATGGGTATTCGGTTTTTGTAAATTTTATTGTGTTCTGAAGTGCGGGCCCGGGGGTCGACTTTTGGACCAATTTTTAGATTTTATTAAAGATTGAGACTTTATGGTCTGGAATAGCTTCTTATGTGCTTTATTTGTGCTTTAAAGTTAATTTGGTTGAATTTGAGCCGTCCGGAGGTCTTTTCACCCGAGAAGTGCATTTTAGGGTATCGGTTTGTCGTCTTTGAGGTAAGTATCTTGTCTAACCTTGTGTGGGGGACTTCCCCTTAGGATTTGAGTCTTCTATGCTAATTGTAGTCCGTGCATGCAAGGTGACGAGTGTGTGCTCGGACTTATTTGTGGGAAATTTTCCTTTAGGGTTCTTAGGTCCTTATGTTCATTATGTGGAAAGTATCCCGTTATGATTGGGTTTAATAATTGCTTAAATTGCCTCTATATGCCCCATATGATGTTGTTAGCTTTCCTCTAATTCTTACGTGTTATATTGACCCTTAATTGCCTTAATTGAAGTGATTGCCTTCCTTATAGTTTGATACTCCTTGATTGTGAGTTCCTCTATGAGTTCGTGAAAATATGTTACATGTCCAATTGTTGTGGTTACCGGTGTAGTTATCACGTGCTTATTATGTCTTGTTGTTTTGTTGAGGTTATCGTGCTTCTTGGTTTTTCCATGACCCTTGTTATGTACTTGTTGATTCCCTTGTCGGGATATTATTGCTTATGATATTGTTTCTCTTGCCAGGATATTGTTGTTATACTATTGTTCCCTTGCCGGGATACTTTTGTGATTGGTGTTGATTTGTATATTGGGATCGGATTGCACGCTGCAACAATATTATATGGGATCGGGTTGCACGCCGCAACAAGGAGTAATAAGGGTGGACTGGTGGGGTCGGGTTGCACGCCGCAACATCATTATATGATTGGGATCGGGTTGCACTCCGCAACAGTATTATATGATTGTGATCGTGTTGCACGCCACAACACGAAAGAACAAAAGTGAATATTGATTGCATGTTGAGGATTGAGAGTTAAAGCACAAAGGGTGATGTCGTGCACTTTCTGTTGCTGTGTTTATTTGTTGTTATCAATTCAAGTGTTCTAACTGTTTAAATTCCTTTATTGTTGTGATCCCTTGTGTTGGAACCTACAGTGTTTTCAATACTTTGCCGTATTTATATATATACATTCCAATACTTCAAACTTCAATAATTGTTACATCTTTAATTCAATTAGTTTCTCAATTATATCCCCTTAAACCGTCTGAGGCTGTATTTTACTTAAAAAGGAATTTCTACTAAGTTTTAAGTTATTAACTCCTATGTTAAAAGTAATAATCCATTCGATGTTGTATTTTAATTGAAAGTGGTATTTTCTTTACTCAAATGATTTCAAAAGAAATGACCTCATCTTTTCTCGATGGCTTTCCTAATTAGTTTAGAAATTGTAATTTACTTATATTAGGTAAATGAGACTTCCTTAACATCTTGAGTGCATTTGTACAAACATTATGTATTGTATAGCATGTGAATTTTGTTGTTAAAAGTGATATGGAAAATATGGGGGCATGAGGTGCCATGTGGGTCGAAGGCTCAGAAGTTGAAATTTTGATATGAGAAACCGAGGATTGAGATGGTCGGGATTGTGTATTAGACATGATGTGATTGATTGAGTTGGCATTTCCTTCTTTATTTGAATACATTCTTACTTGTCTCTGTTCTTGTTATGTCAGTGTTGATTTACCTAGTTATCTAATCTAATTGATTATCTGATTTACTTGGTTATCTGGTTTACTTGATTATCGTTCGTTACTACCCGTGTTCTCCCTTTATTGTTCCTACTGTTTGTATTTTGATTTCTCTCTATTGTTGATATTACCTAGTTATCTTTATCTCGATATTTTATTATCATATCATGTTCATTTCATTTGACCAGTATGTGTCTTGACTATTACTCGTCACTACCCCACCGAGGTTAGTCTTGATACTTACTAGGCACCGCCGTGGTATGCTCATACTATACTTCTGTACATTTTTTGCATACAGATCCCGGTATTGATCGATAGTAGTTGTGCGGGTCATCGCGGTGGAGACTCACGGTAACCTATTGCTGCGTTCGCAGGCCTCGGAGTCATCTTCGTTTGTATTTACGTTCCATTGATTCCTTCTTGTTCTGGAATAGTATTGTACTTATTTTGTATAACCACTCTTAGAAAGGCTTGTGACTTATACCACCGATTTTGGGAATTGTGATTTATTGAGAGTTATTTAATTTGAATTCAGTAAACGTTAATGTTATTTCAATAAATGTTAGGTTTACCTAGTTTAGAGACTAGGTGTCATCACGACTCCTTCGGAGGGATTTTGGGTCGTGACAATATCTATATGTATATGAGTTCTTATTACCTAGACATTGTAGCGGACTGTATTCTTGTATAGATGCTCATGTACTCTATAACAACTTCAACCTCAATGTGATAATGGCTTCAACAACTATAACATCAACAAGAAGATATTCCACGAAATAATAACTTCAAGTAAGAGTAATTTAACAATAAAGGAGTAATAAGACAATAAGAGAGGTAGTAACTTCAACTAAGCATATAAGAGCAATTATAACAATAAAGAGTGTAACAAATGCTAACAACTTTAATTAGAGCATGTGAGAGTAAATTTAACAATAAAAGATGTAACATGTTATATCAAGTTCAAATAGATGCGTGGAAGAAGTCTAAACTGTTAAAATACCACATATAGCATGTATACACACTCTTCACCTTATATACACAACTTTCACATAGTACAATTAACATAAACAACCCAAATCCTAAGAGGTCGTTCCCCCAGACAAAGTTAGACAAGATGTTTAACGCAACTAGGCCAAATTAACCCTCAAATATAGTTTTCCCCCTAAAACTTGCCTTCACACGGCTCAAATCTAACCAAAAATGACTTATTATCATCAAACAATGCAAGGGAAACCAATCAGAATAGATAAAGCTTTGATCTCTACATAATTCTCAAAATGTCATTAAAAGTCAACCTTGGGCCCACCCCGCCAAAACCCGGGTCTAAGGGTATATTCCGACTATCCATAGCCCCACGAGTTTATATATGTAATTTTTTTCAAATTCGAGTCCAAATTGACTCTCAAAACTCAAATCTTCATTTTTCTAAACTTTGACAAAATTCTCAAATTTTACTCTTTGATTCTCATACATTTGATGTTAAATCTAACCCAGTATTTCTAGATGAAAATCCCCTCTCCAAATTGCCTTATATCGAGTCTAGGGTTCTAAAATGAGAGAAAATGATGTAAAATTCCGACTCTCAACCTTTTTGTTCAGTTGCAGATGTCGCAATTGCGACACAGGGTTCGTAATTGCGGATACTGCCACACTGAGGAGATGTCGCAATTGCGACACAGAGAATTGCGAAGTGAGAAAAACATCGCAATTGCGAACTGCCTACCCAGGCCCATACTTCGCAATTGCGAACAAGGTATCGCAATTGCAATACATGAGCCTCCTCTACCATGTTCGCAATTGCGAGGCTGGTGCTTGCAATTGCGACATCAGAGCACCAACATACCAACAAGTCCAGTTTCAGTCCAAACCTTCCCGAATCACGTCTGAAACTCATCCAAGCCCTCGGGACTCTAAACCAAATATCCACACAAGTCTAAAAATATCAGACAAACTCGCTCCGCATTCAAAACACAGAAATAACATATAGAACTACGAATCGAACACCAAAACATATGAATTTCAAAGTAAAGTTCAAGAACCTTTAGAATTGCAACTAAGCGTCTGAATCCTATCAAACTAACTCCAAATGATGCTAAACTTTACAGACAAGTTCTAAATAGCATAAAGGACCTATTTCAAGCCCCAAAACCAAATTGTGATCCCGATAGCCAAAATTCAATCTATGGTCAAACTTAGAAAATCTTTTAAATCACAAATTGCCAACTTTCAGTAAAACAACACAAATCAACCTACGAACCTCCGAATTCAATTCCAGACATACACCCAAGTTTAAAATCACAATACGAAGCTATCGAAGCCATTAAAATATCGTTCCAGAGTTATTTTCACAAAAGTCAAACTTTGGTCAACATTTCTAACTTAGGTTTCTAAGCAAGATCTCAAAGGTTCAAATCAACCTGAAACCTTTCCGAAACGAAACTAACCAACCCTGCAAGTCATAAAATCACAAATACACATGTGTGAAGTATCAAAAGAATAAGCGAGGCGCAAATACACAAAACGACCGGTCAGGTCGTTACATGTATGGTGTAAAAGTTGATTTAGAAAAAAATATTTTTTATGATTGGTTACTAAAACATATGTTCCAACGAAAGAGAACAATGGCATCCCTCATCTATGGGTCAAAGTCATTTTTTTATAACTAATTTACTCTATGTCACCCGTTTCAACAGACACTCGATCAATCTTTATTATTAAAAGTTTCATCGAAACAGTATACAATATGCTATAATTATTAGAGAGTGCTGCCATTTTGAACTTTTAAAATGGAAACGGTTTACTTAGGTATTGGATGTGGCATTTATGATTTTAAATTGTTAAACGATTTCCTTTAATATTGGTTGCGGCATTTAAGGGATTGCAGTTATTTTTCTATAATGATGTATTTGTAATAAAATCTGCTATTTTTGGAATAAACGAAGAATACTATTAGTTAAGAAAATAATTTATATAAAGAGATCATCCATGTAAAAAAAACTCTAATTAATATAGATCTTTGAGAAAACATATTTTTCACAACTAATCACATACTGAAAAGTAAGTGGAAAAATCACTTAGTCGTATGATAACATTTTCAAGAAAACACTTTCTTGTAAAAATATTTTCTTTCATACCCAGTACTTATTATTTTGTTCTCTTTTCTCCATCTGATCACTGTTTGCTCATCAAATGATCAACATTTTTTCTGAAAGCCCAAACTTTTAAAAGAGAGTCCAAATCGACATTTTCATCTTAATGTAAGCCCAATATATATATGGGAAATTTTCATAATTACTTAGGAATTTATAAAATATTTCATAATCTACAACTAATAATAGAATAACATATTCTACAATAAATATATAAAAATAAACCTAAAAGTACGCCAGATTTCCTATTAAAGGGGAATAACATATCCCATAATTAGCCCCTAACATTCTCTATTTTGGTAATTATTGATGACAATTATAACAATATTTCATAACCACGTTGATACATAAATAAATCTCATGTTTCTCTAACTGTGCAAAATTAATCAATCAAATTAAGAAGACCCAAAATTTAATTGGATATATTGAAGGAATCATTATCCAAAAAAATATACACTAATACATAATGTGTGTATATATTAGTATATTATACTAGTATAGTATATTTGTTAATAATATTTCTTCTTCTTTTTTTCCAGTTCAATATTTGTATACTATATATATAAAACACAGTAATACATAGTGTGTGTGTGTATACTAGTATAGTATATTTGTTAATAATATTTCTTTTTTTTTCCAGTTCAATATTTGTATACTATATATATAAAACACAGTAATACATAGTGTGTGTGTGTATACTAGTATAGTATATTTGTTAATAATATTTCTTCTTCTTTTTTTCCAGTTCAATATTTGTATACTATATATATAAAACACAGTAATACATAGTGTATATATATATACACACACAATAATACATCATATAAAAACTTTGGGGAAGTAAAGACATTTTGCTGATGGAGAGATTAAGAAATTAGAGAGACCTAACTTTTGAGCCTATTGCAAGGCAGTGCGAGCCCTGCTCGTGTAAAGAATCCATTTCCGTTAAAATAACTCTGGGCTAGCCAGTTTTCGGACTGACCATTCAAAAATAACCAGCGTTTATAAAATCATTGAAAAATAACCATTATTTTGCTACAATGAGGACCGGTCCAGCATAATATACTGGAGATCGATGCACCGGTGTATAAACTTCCAGCATATTATACTGGACCGGTATATTATACTAAAACTCCAATATATTATGGTGGAATTCCAGTATACTTATACTGGATCTCTATTATAATATGCTGGAGTTCTAGTATACTTACGTTGGAACTTGCTGGAACTCCAGTATATTATGCTGGAGTATTTTCCGAATTTTGAACAGTGTTTTCGTTCAGATTTATCTTCATATGAAAAGCGACTAAATTTCGATTACTTTTAAAACTGTGGCTATTTTTAAATGACCACTTGTAAATGTGGCTATTTTTGAATTTCTCCCCCCATTTCCTCTTGAAGCTCTGTTGAAGAATTATCCTAAATAGTTGTTATCCAACTGCTTAAACTAAAAATATTATACATGAATTTATATATATATATATATATATATATATATATATATATATATATATATATATATATAAAATTCATGTATAATATGTATATATTCATGTATAATCTATATATACCGTCTAGAAAAAGTAAACGTTAAATCTGGACCAGTTATTTGTGTAAAGATGCCATTTCTTTCTCCTTGGCGACCCAATTATAGGTTAGAAGAGTAAAATACGGTGTTATTTCGTATGAAGAATTAACCCAAATAATCACTCATCTAATCTCTTAAATAAAAAATATTTTTTGGTACATTTTTAAGGGTGTATGTTCTCTTGATAGATCGAGGGGTGGAAAGGAAGAAAGAGGGAACAGTGGGATACGGGAGAAATGATTTTACCAGAATTATCTATTATATCTTCAAGACTTTAAACGACGGACATACAAATATCTTGGAGTGTCAAAAAGAATATGCACAATGTTACCGATCAAACTTAACCAGAACTGATTGTTAAGTGTGAAAAGTGTAAACAAACTAGCACATAACTTAGCTAGTTTTTCTATTACTTTGTTAAAGAAAGTATCTTAGGAAAACTATTTCCCAAGTTGGACTGTAAAGGATGCCATGGTCACCTTTGCTTAAATTGTTTATTTGCTGCATTAATATAATATCTACCTTTAAAGAAAAAAAATATAATTATTTTTTATTTATAAAAATGGTGCAGATATAAATCTATATCTGTACCAAAATAAAGAATAGTTTTAAGACATTAAAAAAAATCTACAGATTGAACTTTGTAAGTGCTGTAGGCATATAAATAAATAAAGTATATATATGGTGTATATGAATTGAAATTCAAAGCACACAATGCACATATGAGCAGCATTTGGATAATGCCAGAGCCTTTTCCATTTCTGCAAGAAATGGCGTGTCCATTACAACTTAAAATTGTTATAAAAGTACTTCGGTAGATGATATTTATTTATGTATTTAACACTCATAATATCGCAAAATTCAATTTTCCCCTCCATCATTTTCTGTTTATATGTCTGTATACGGTCAAAGTCGAGGAGTCCAATTTCGAAGTCTTAAATTAGGATATGAATCTGAGTCCGAGCGATTCGAAGTAGAGGTCAGACCCGGTTGGAGGACACACACCTCGTGGAAGCAGATCGAAGGCCTGGCACGACATACATCAAGGACAGTACAATCTCGAGGGCACTCAAGAAAGAGCGGAAATTTTTCAAGGACACGTGGGTCAAGTCATAAATTAAAGGATAAGATTTGTACGAAATGGTACAGGTCCGTACTAGGTTATTGTACACCTGTACCAATGAGATTCTTTACTACAATTAGGAATGTACTATATTGGGGTTTGCTCCTATATAAAGGGAATCCCCATCATTTTGTAAGGATATCACACATTATTCACTGCAATAGAATATTTTACTATGCTTTTCTTGTTTACCATGCTCACCAAGTATTCTTCAGCTTTATTGCTTTTACTTTACTATTCATATTTCATTGCTCTTAGCTCACCTCGAGCCCCCTATGAAAATCGAGTTAGAGGTCCTTATTGCTCTAGCGACACTGGTTAGATTCATCAATTCTTCTTACTTAGATCTAATATTATTTGTATATTCATTAGTATTAGAATAAATCACATATCTTTAAAATCACAAATAATATTCAATTGTTACTCCCATTTTTTCGAGGTAAACAGTTTGGCGCCCGCCGTGGGGCTAAAGATAATAGTGATTGTTTTAGTGCTATTTTTCTGATAACACACGTTATTCTTTACACTTTTTCTTGTCAAAGATTCTTTGATTTCAGTCTTAAACATATCTAGCACATAGAATGCACCCATTCATGAGGATGAATGTCTAGGAGAAAACAACGGTATAGGGGTCGTTGTACCACCCATAAACCCTGAGGGAGTGTCGAACGTGGAGCCAGTTGATATCAGTTCGCATAACGCTCTAAATGCGGATGCAGGCACAGACCCCGTAAGGAATGCACACAGGGAAGCCCGGCCCGACGGCCAAAGAATACGAGGAATGGAAGAGGGAGGAGTCAGCCTCCAGGTGATATTCGAAATGTTACAATCCCAGCAAGTCGCCATCGCTCAACTTCAGAGTCAGAATATAACTCGAAACACAGCCGAACCTGTAAACTCGCGGCGTGTTGAACCAGCGATAGAGAGGCCCGATGAAAGTGGCTTGGGGACTGACCCCACAATTATGAAAATGCTCGAAGAGCTCGCCAAAAGGATTGAGACCGAAGAAAAGAAGATTGAACAAAATGACAAAAAGGTGGAGACATATAATTCAAGGGCCGATCAAATACCGGGAGCACCTCCAATTTTTAAAGGACTAGACTCGAAGAAGTTCGTGCAAAAGCCATTCCCCCAGAGTACAGCTCCGAAGCCCATCCCGAAGAAATTTCAGATGCCAGATATCCCGAAATACAACGGAACCACTGATCCTAACAAGCACATCACCATATACACTTGTGGCATAAAAGGGAATGATTTGGAAGACGATGAGACTGAATCTGTTTTGCTAAAAAGGTTTGGGGAAACTTTGTCTAAAGGTGCCATGTTTGGTACCATAACCTACCCCCGAACTCTATTGATTCATTTACCATGTTGGCAGACTCGTTTGTGAAGGCACATGTTGGTGCCATAAAAGTTGCAACAAGGAAGTCCGATGTATTCAAAATAAAGCAAAGGGAGAACGAGATGTTGAGGGAGTTTGTATCCCGTTTCCAATCAGAACGAACGGAGTTATCACCAGTCTCCGATAACTGGGTTGTACAAGCTTTCACTCAGGGGTTGAATGAAAGAAGCTCGATAGCTTCGAAGCAGCTGAAATAGAAATTGGTTGAGCATCTCGCTGTGACTTGGGAAAATGTGCATAACGGGTACCAATCCAAGATTAGGGTTGAGGATGACCAGTTGGGAGACCCCTCGGGCTTAGTTTATCCAAACATTTTACTAGCAAGGGAGTCAAGAAATGTATACAGGGGGTCAAGATCGAATAAAGAAAGATATCAGCTATACATCAAGGATCTAAGGAACATGTCAAAGCGTAAAATACCTCGGAATGATCGAAGAGCAGATCGAGGTCAAAGTTCCCAGGGACTCATGAGCAAAACCGGGTTTGATAGGCACTTGGGATCGGCAGAAGCGCCAGATTATCGAAGTACAACTTCAGTGTCTATGCCTTGGGGATCGTCTCAGCCATTGGAAAAACTAGAGATACTAGATGGCCCAAGCCTATACAGACCGATCCTTCTCAGAGGAACCCCAACTTGATGTGCAAATATCATAGTACTCATGGGCACAAGACCGAAGATTGCAGGCAGTTAAGGGAAGGAGTGGCTAGGTTATTCAATAAGGGCCACCTTTAAGAATTCCTAAGTGATCGGGCTAATAATCACTTCAGGGAGAGAGATGCAAGCAGGAAGAATGAACCTGAAGAACCTCAACATGTCATTCACATGATCATCGGTGGAGTCGACGTCCCATAGGGGCCTATATTCAAGCATACTAAAGTATCCATCACAAGGGAGAAACGGACTCGGGATTACATGCCTGAGGTCACCCTCACATTCAGCAAGGAAGACATCGAGGCCTTATCTCAGCCTCACAACGATGCACTAGTAATTTCTATCCTTTTAAATAAAGTTCAAGTTAAACATGTTCTCGTGGATCCAGGTAGTTCGGCAAATATAATCCGGTCAAGGGTCATGGAGCATCTTGGGCTGCTCGATCAAATCATACCAACATCTCGAGTCTTGAATGGCTTTAACATGGCAAGTGAAACAACAAAGGGAGAAATCATCCTCCCAGCCAATATGGCCAGAACCATACACGACACCAAATTTCATGTCATCAAAGGTGACATGAGGTATAATGCTTTGCTTGGAAGGCCGTGGATCCATAGCATGAGGGTGGTGCCATCGACCCTCCATCAGATGATGAAGTTCCCAACAAAAGATGGCATGAAAATAGTATATGTAGAGCAGCATGCAACTAAGGAGATGTTTGCAGTGCACGACTTAGCACCGGTATCGGCACCATCCACATTAGAAAATTCGAAGGACGAACGGGTGGCCAAATAGCAACCACAGCTCTTGTCCTCGGTTGAGCCCGGGGGACAAGTGTCTGATGAACAGGTTGCTAAGGACGAAGAAGAAGATTTTCTCACCCCCCCCCCCCCCCCCCGAGCCTTCATTGATCCCGAAGAATCGGATGCGACGAAGTCCACGATCGAGGAACTCGAGCAGGCCATATTGATCGAGCATCTTCCAAAACGAAAGGTATAGTGGGGACGGGGTTAATCCCCGAACTCAGGAAAAACCTCATTCAATTTCTTATCGATAACATTGATTGTTTTGCCTGGTCCCACTTAGACATGACAGGAATCCCACCGGAGATAACTACCCATCGACTAAGTGTCAATCCCAGATTTAAACCAGTGAAGCAAAAGAGGAGACCTCAGTCCAAGGTAAAGCATGCATTCATCAAAGAAGAGGTATCAAAACTTCTCAAAATAGGATCCATTAGGGAAGTGAAATATCCCGAATGGCTAGCTAACATAGTGCTAGTCCCTAAAAAGGAGAATAAACTTAGAATGTTGTAGACTACAAGGATTTGAACAAAGCATGTCCTAAAGATTCTTTCCCACTGCCCACCATCGATCGATTGATCGATGCTAGCCCGACCACGAGATCCTTACCTTTCTCGATGCCTACTCCGGGTACAATCAGATTCAAATGAACCCGGAGGACCAGGAAAAGACTTTGTTCATCACGAAGTATGGTACATATTACTATAATGTAATGCCCTTCTGGATAAAGAACGCAGGAGTCACCTATCAGTGCCTAATTAATAGAATGTTCGAACACCAAATAGGCAAATCTAGTTAAGTCCCTGCGCAGAAGACCATTTGACTCACTTGTAGGTGATGTTCGATATCCTAAGAAAGTACAATATGAAGCTCAAACCTGAGAAATGCGCTTTCGAAGTCGGCTCGAGCAAGTTCTTGAGCTTCATAGTGTCGAATAGAGGGATAGAGATCAACCCCGATAAAATCAAAGCCATCGAGGAGATCACCATGGAGAACAATATGAAAGCCATACAACGGTTGACCGGGAGGGTAGCTGCCCTAGGCTGATTTATCTCGAGGTCATCAGATCGGAGCCATCATTTCTTTTCCCTACACAAGAAAAAGAACAACTCCGTGTAGACTCCAGAATGCCAGAAATCCTTGGAAGAATTAAAACGGTTTCTCTCGAGCCTGATAACTAGGGATTATGATGCATTTTACACTCCTTCTTACTTGAGTTTTGATTAGAAATGTGTAAAAAATAGTCCCAAAAGGTTTACATATTGTACTTGATTGTAGGGTTTGGTCAACGAGGTGACAATTCATCAAAACCAGCTCAAAAAGGAGTGAAACATGCATAAGTACCAAGAACAAGTCCAAGCATAGTGTAACAGGACCAATGCGGTCGCACTCCATTCTGTGTGGTCTGCAAAGAGGAAGTTCATATAGGTGCTCATTTCAGACATTCAAGCAATGCGGCCGCAAAGCATTTCATGCGGACCACATTGGCTTCATTGCGGCCGCACTCGATTTTGTGCGGTCCGCAAAGCTGGAGTTCAAAGAGTTGCAAATTTTGGGAATATTACCAAGCGGTCCGCGGTCCTTTTTGTGCGGACCACAATAGAAGCCACCACGGCCGCGGTGCATTTTGTGCGGCCCGTGGTGGCCAAGTTCAAAGAGCAGAAGTTATAAGCCAAGAGCCTCAGTGTGGCCGCACTCGATTTTGTGCGGTCCGCACTACCCTCACAGCCCCCCCCAGGGGCATTTTTTTCCAAAAAAATCGGCCTAGTATAAATAGTTTCTTTTCCCATTTTTAAGTCGTCATTTGTAATTTTAGACAGAGTTGCGCTCGTGAATAGTGTCCTTTTACTATTTTGAGTAATTTTACAATAGTTTTATCATTGAATCTTCATGTTTTAGCTAGTAATTAAATATTATGGGTTTTTCTTCATCTATTTTTTTATTTTCTTCTATTATCATGAGTAACTAGACCCATTAACTAGGTTTGTGGCTCAACCCTAGTGTGGGTAATTGATGGGTCTTGTGTTTTAAGACTTGAATGTCTATGGGTGTTTGATATTTGGCCTAATTTATGGTTTTAATGTTGAATTAGTGGTTTAAAATACTAGTATATGCCTATTTGTGACTTGGGCTCTTCTTGAGAAAGAGAGCCTAAGTCTAGGAAAATTAGTCCAACAAGGAATTGGGGCGTATTCAAGAGTTTGATATCCCCAATTAAAGGGTTAAACTTATAGATAGTAATACCCGACTTGAACCTCGATTGCTTGCACAAATTATCATACCCAATTGGTCTTGAGAAAGTCAATTAGGGCAAAATCACTCAATCTACCAAGAGGTATAGAGTGAGAAGTATTGTGCAATGGTTATATCATAATCCCCAAATATGACAACCTAGCCTTAGACTCGAGAGCCTGTCAGGTATCCACCTAGGAGAAAGTCACTTCCCTAGTGCCTTTTAACTATTTAGACAACCTTCAATATCTTACTCTTAGCTTAACTTAGTTTAATTTAGCATCTTAGTAGTATAAATTTAGAAGTAATATCAAAACCAACTATGTTTAGAAGTGAAATTAGGAACAACTACGCAACTCCAATTTAGATAGAAACTCAATTCCCATTTCTAGCTCCCTGTGAAAATCGATCCCGACCTTCTCGGGTAAAAGCTTCTTCGACCACTCTTGCTAATTTGTAGTAGTGTAGGGTTGGCCTCGATCACTTTTTGGCGTCGTTGCTAGGGAGATAACTGTAAGGCCCCGTGAAATTTCTACTCAAAAACCCGAATCTCGTGGTGCCAAGTTAGGATCATATGTTAGAAATTCATAAAGTTCTTCGTTGTGAGCTTGCTCACCGCAGTTCGGACCCTTTTGGATTGATCTGTACATTAAAAAGTTAAAGAATAGTGTTTTCCAGAAAAAGTACGATTCTACGGTCAATTATGCGTTCGCATAATAGCTATGCGGACCGTATAGTCGTCCCAGAGTCAGGCAGTGTGATGGTTAATTTTGAGGTCAACTATGCGACCAATTATGCGATCGCATAGTCGATATTTGGGCTGCATAGTCATAGCATAATCCCCTTAGAATTTTTGCGAGGGGCAGTTTTGTGGTGCATTGTGTGACCGCAGAACAGGTATGCAGACTACATTATTGTCGCATACCCAGGCAATTTGTTCAGGTTTTTGGGAGCATTTTTACGGTCCATTCTGCGGGCCGTATGCCAACTTTGCAATCGCATATTCTACCGCAGATTTGAGTTGGGGCTCCAGATTTCTAAATTTTAAACACGACCCTCCAGTCATTATATCCTGTACAATAGCTCATTTTGAGCCTATTTCCTGCTGCTTTTAGAGGGGGGGTCTAAGAGAGGGGAAGTGCCTTTCATCAAAATTGCTCCACAAATCCTTGTTAAAACATTGAAGATAATCAAGTGGGGCACCTAAACATTCATCCCGGGAGGTAAGACTTCATCACCTCAGCTCTTGATTTTATACATAGCTATAAGGGGTCATTAGTGCTGTAATTCATGGGGATAAGGGTGATTGCATTGCATGCATGTGTTCTTAGAAGATATGGGGAAATTATAAATAGAGAGGCGTGGGGAATGGGCTAGTGTAATCTTGCATAAAAGGACCATAAGGCCTTAATGAACACTCAATGCTTGATAAAATGCTCAAGTGAGCTTAGATTATGATCTTTTCCTGATTATGGGTTCAATTGTGCTACATTGCTTAAATAGATTGAAGTGCGAACATTCCGGAACATTATAGGATTAAGGAAAGCTTTATTGAGGTATGTATGGCTAAACCCTCATTTTATTAGAAATTGAGCTCCGTTGGCGTTTACGTAAATGTGGTAACACATGAATTGGTTTGCAATTATATATATATATATATATATATATATATATATATATATATATATATATATATATATATATATATATATATATATATATATATACATGAAGGGTGTGCCTCAATGTGTGTAATGTACTATTCTTGATATTTAGAGATGTGCGAAGAATACGAATCATGTGTTGAAATGCCTAGGCTATAAGACAAGATTAAAACTGAGATTGTCATGCTAATTATGTGAAATCTTACCTATGCTTGCAACTTGAATTGCTTTTGTATGTGCCTATGATCATAAATTGCAAGGTTGATATTGAAAGTGAAAATGATGTGATAATTATGGCCCTAAGTGCCAATGAATCGATATGATATATGTAAAATAAAGATTCAAATGAGATGATTGATGAGAAAGGAACAACGCCTAGGTAAGGCGGCCTAGCCGATCGGATACCATGCCGCACATATGGTGGTAATGTGCTAATATTGAATTTCGGAAAAGGGAAATGAAATGGTAATTGAGGTATATGTCTCAAATGAGGCAACCTAGCCAATCGGGTCATGATCGGACTCCGCTCAAGATAGCGGTGGTATTGAGAACAATGTTGAACATATGAAAGAAATGCCCCAAACTAAAGTTATGGAAATTGTGTGAAAGATTATATGATCCTCTTATTAATGATGTGTTGTCCGGTTAAAACCTTTGATCGTCTCTTGTGTTTTCTTTGTTCTTGCATGATATCTTTCTAATAAAATGGTGTTTAGTTATACATACTAGTACTATTCCATGGTACTAACGTCCCTTTTGCTGGGGGCGCTACATTTTGAAATGAATATAGGTGGCTTCATAGCGGATAGTGTCGATCGTGTGTAGCGGAGTATCCTCTTCTCAAAGTCTTGGTGAGCCCCTTACTCCTTTAAGGGGTTATGTTGTACATCTTTTGTTATAGATATCCACTTTTGAGGTACAGTTGGGGCCTTGTTGCCGGCATTGTCATACTTGTCTTTTGTATCCTTAGAGGCTCCGTAGACGTTTGTGTGGGTTATGTAGGGGTGTTGGATGGGTCTATGAACTATGTTGTAATTCTAACTTTTGCTTCTCTAAAAGTGTGATTGTATGGAATCTTGGAACTTAACTACGGTTTAAGGTTGTGATATAAAATGAACTAACAATGTTGAATGTACGATCTTTCCCATTGTCTAAATAAACGAAAGCATGGTTTTCTTAATCGTATTGATTTGGATAGAAAGTGTTTGATAAGGCTTGCTCAGTTGAGTTCACTCAATTGAGCGCCGGTCATGCCTCCCGAGGTTGGAGCGTGACAATAATGGTTTTGGCTATCTATCTAAATAGTTTTGTCCATTGTTCTTCTTTCCTTCTGTGTTACTAATTTGTATGTGTCACAACTTTAGGTACAAAAAGGCATCAAACAACGCACCCCTTGGAGATATTCCGCCGGGGGAGGAGGTAGATGACAATATTGACGACGAGGTCCCTGTAGTAACTCAAGCTCAAAGGAGAGGCCGACAGGCCAATGATAATATTTCAGACCCTCCCCCACCACCTCCAAGAGTGGCTCCTCGAGTGCTTCCAAACCAAGGCTATGCAAGTGCAATTGTCCCACCCCGGATCCGGGCGGGCAATTTTCAAATTACCAATGTGATGCTGACATTGCTGGAGCAGCATGGGTATTTCACGGGCGTTGCCAATCAAAATGTTTACAAACATCTCAAGGGTTTCGTGGATACCTATTGGGGGAGCAAGCAAACTAATGTGTTCGAGGATGCACTTCGGTTGAGACTCTTCCCACTTTCACTTAGAGGGAAAGCATTGGATTGGCTTGAGCGATTTCCCAACCATTCCATCACTACTTTGGATGAGTTGGTGGATAAGTTCATTGCAAAGTTCTTCTCACCGGGGCATATAGCAGTATTGAGAGATGATATCTTAGCCTTCAAGCAGGAGCCCACCGAACCATTACATGATATTTGGGAGCGCTATAGAACAATGGTAAAGGAGTTCCCCAACAATGATATGACTGAGGCGATGATCCAACAGACTTTCTTTTGGGGTATTAACACAACAAACCAGTGCATAGTGAACCAACTTGCTGGGGGCAACTTCATGAAGTTGTCTTATGATGAGGCTTGTGACATTGAGGAGATGGCTGACACTTCCTCCGCTTGGCAAAGTAGAGCCAATGTACCACAGGGTGACCCCATGGTCACTCATTTGCACAAAGAGTTACACTTCCTCCGCAGGCTATTGTAGAGCTAATAACAACAATGAACCAACTAGCAAAGGCGCAGTTGCAACAAGTTCAAAATCCTTCCAAGTGAATTCCATGGAGGGTGTCAACTGCTAGTGAACAAAAGAAGACAAAGATGTCAACAGAACCAAGGGAGTTCGGAGCAATATGACAATGATTGTTGTGGATTCCAAGATGATGGTTATGATGGGCAGAATGAAGAGGTGCAATACATGAATAATTATCAAGGCCAAAGGGGAAATTCTTCCAACCAACAACACTGGAGACCCCAAGGCAATTGGGACAATCAACAACAACAAGACAATTATAATTGGGGGAACAACAACCAAAATTCCAACTGGGGCAATTAGAACAATAATCAGAACAATCAAGGTAATTGGAATGGCAACAACAACAATTGGGGTGGTAACAACAATCAGGGAGGTTGGAACAATGGCAATCAAGAAAATCGGGGGCAAGGCTTTTAAAGGCCCCCAATGTATCAACAACCGAACAATCCACCCCCATTTCCTTCCCAAGGTCCTAGTTCTTCCAAAAATGATATGGGGAGAATTGAAATGATGTTTGAACAGATGATGAAAAAGAATGCAGACTCTGATGCTCAGTTGTCTTCCCACAATACTTCAATTAGAAATTTGGAGGTGCAATTAGGCCAAATCTCACAGTCCTTGAATACTCGCCCTAAGGGGGCTCTACCAAGTGATACGATAGTAAACCCGAAGGGTGGGAATAATCATGTTATGGAAGTAACTAAAAGGAGTGGACGAGGTGGTGATGTGAATGCCTCCATACAAAAGCAAATTTTGAGTGATGAAGTTGAGTTGCAAGAAGATGAAGTTCCTTTGGTGGTTGAAAATGTGATTGATGAGAATATGAATGAAAAAGTGAGGATTGATATTCAATATGTCGAGGTAGAGACTCATAATGACGTGAACCTGTCTAAGGAATACGTAATAGACATGCCGGAGCCAGTTGTGCCAAAAGACAAGTCTCCTTTGCCAAGGCCACCTCCACCTTATCCTCAAAGGCTCGCGAAGCAGAAAAATGAGAATCAGTTTAAAAAGTTTATTGACATGATGAAGAGCTTATCCACTAATGTACCTTTGGTGGAGGCTTTAGAACAAATGTCGGGCTATGCTAAATTTATGAAGGACTTGGTGACAAAGAAAAGATCCATGGATTGTGAAACTATAAAGATGACCCACCAAGTTAGTGCAATAGTGCATTCAATGGCCCCGAAGCTAGAAGATCCCGGTGCTTTCACCATTCCTTGCACCATTGGGAGTGCGGACTTTGCCAAGGCTCTATGTGATTTGGGGGAAAGTATTAACTTGATTCCCTACTCAGTTTTCAATACTTTGGGTATTGGGCAACCGAGGCCGACTTCTATGAGATTGTAAATGGTGGATAGAACAATGAAGAGACCAGTGGGTATTTTTGATGATGTGCTTGTCCGAGTGGACAAATTTATCTTGTCAGCTGATTTTGTGATTTTGGATTGTGAGGTAGATTATAAAGTTCCAATCATATTGGGGAGACATTTCCTTGCTACTGGGAAGGCCTTAGTTGGTGCAGAATTAGGGGAACTCACCTTCCGGGTGGGTGCTGAGAAAGTGGTCTTTCATGTGTGCAAGTCATGAAGCAACCCAACAGTTCTGAGGTATGCTCTTTATTGGACCTTGTCACGGCAGTGATAGTTGATGATACAAGTGCAATGATCAATCTGAAGGACCCTCTAGAGACTGTATTGTTGAATCCTGATGTAAATGATGATGAAGGGCGAGTGGAGTGTGTGAATGTTTTACATGGGATATGCTCTTACTCTTATGAGCCTAGGAAACTATCCTTGGACCATGAGAATAGGAAGACTCCACCAATAAAACCTTCAATTGAGCAACCTCCGGTGCTGGAGTTGAAGTCGTTGCCTCCACGCCTCAGGTATGAGTTCTTAGGACCTAGTTCAACTTTGCCAGTTATTCTTTCCTCTTGTCTTACTAACATACAAGTTGATGCCACTTTGACCAGGGCTCCAAAAGCGGAAAAAGGCAATTGGATGGACTTTAGCTGATATTAGGGGGATAAGCCTCGCATTCTGTATGCACAAGATTATTCTGGAAGATGATGCGAAGCCCTCCTTGGAACATCAAAGGAGGTTGAATAAGGCAATGCAAGAAGTTGTGAAAAAGGAGGTGATCAAGTGGTTGGATGTCGGGGTTGTGTACCCCATCTCTGATAGCTCTTGGACTTCGCCAGTGCAATGTGTACCGAAGAAGGGTGGCATGACTGTGGTTGCAAATTCGCAAAATGATTTGATTCCTACCAGAACCGTCACCGGTTGGAGGGTATGCATGGACTACCGCAAGTTGAATAAAGTGACCTGCAATGATCACTTTCCATTGACTTTTCTTGATCAGATATTAGACCGACTTACTGGGCGTGCCTTCTACTATTTCTTGGATGGGTATTCTGGATACAACCAAATCTTGATTGCTCTGGAAGATCAGGAGAAGACCACATTCACTTGTCCATATGGCACTTTTGCCTTTTCTCAGATGCCTTTTGGGTTGTGTAATGCACTGGCTACATTTTAGCGGTATATGATGGCCATTTTCACCGATATGGTGGAAGATATTTTGGAGGTGTTCATGGACGAATTTAGTGTTGTGGGTGATTCATTTGATAAATGTTTGAAAAATCTTGATAGAGTGTTGGCCCGTTGTGAAGAAACCAATCTTGTTCTTAATTGGGAGAAATGCCACTTTATGGTGGAAGAGGGCATAGTTCTTGGGCATAAAATTTTAAAACATGGTATAGAGGTGGACGAAGAAAAAATTGATGTGATTTCAAGGATCCCTCCCCCTACCTCTGTCAAGGGAGTTAGAAGTTTTCTTGGGCATGCGGGGTTCTACCGGAGATTTATCAAAGACTTTTCGAAGGTAAAGAACCCCTTATGCAAGTTATTGGAAAAAGATGCCAAGTTTGTGTTCGATGAGAGATGTATGCAAGCCTTTGAACTTCTTAAGCACAAGTTGACCACCACACATATCATTACCGCACCTAATTGGAGCTTGCCCTTTGAGCTCATGTGTGATGTGAGCGATGTTGCGGTTGGGGCGGTTTTGGGTCAAAAAGTGAACAAAATGTTTTATCCGATGTACTATGCGAGCATGACAATGAATGATTCTCAAGTGAACTACACGGTGACCGAGAAAGGACTTTTGATTATTGTGTTCGCAATGGAGAAATTTCGGCCGTATCTTATGGGTGCCAAGGTCATAGTCCATACCGATCATGCCGCACTCCGATACTTGATGACGAAGAAGGATTCCAAAGCTAGACTGATGCGATGGGTATTGTTACTTCAAGAGTTTGATTTGGAGATTGTGGACAGGAAGGGTAGTGAAAACCAAGTGGCGGACCACTTGTCCCACTTGGAGGAGGAGGGGAGGCCTCGTGATGGCCTAGAGATCAATGATTCATTTCCTAACGTACAACTCCTTTCGGTGTCGGTGAATGGTATGCTATGGTTTGCGGATGTCGCTAATTTCCTTGTGACTGGTATAATCCCGTGTGAGCTCTCTTCTAACCAGAGGAAGAAGCTCAAACGGGATAGTTCGGACTTCTATTGGGATGATCCGTACTTGTTCAAGATTTTCACGGATGGGGTGATCCGAAGGTATGTCCGGGAGGAGGAGCAACTGAGTATCTTAGAGGCTTGTCATTCCTCTCCCTATGGTGGCCATCATGGCGGGGCGAGGACGGCTTCCAAAGTTCTTAGTTGTGGGTTTTATTGGCCAACTTTGTACAAAGATGCAAGTGAACTTATGAAGAGGTGTGACGAATGTCAAAGAGCGGGTGGAATTTCGAAGAAAGATGAGATGTGTCTCAATACCATTCTTGAAGTTGATATTTTTGATGTATGGGACATTGATTTTATGGGCCCGTTTGTTAGCTCATGTGGGAACACATACATTCTTGTGGCGATTGATTATGTTTCAAAGTGGGTTGAAGCTGTGGCTTTACCCAACAATGAGGCCTGAAGTGTTGTTGCGTTTTTCAAGAAGAGCATTTTTATAAGGTTTGGCACTCCTCGTGCAATCATAAGTGATGGGGGGTCTCATTTTTGTAATATAGCTTTGACACTTTGCTTGTAAAGTATGGTGTCAACCACAAATTTTCTACTCTTTATCATCCTCAAGCGAGTGGCCAAGTTGAAGTCTCAAACAGGGAAATCAAGAGTATATTGTCATAGACGGTCAATACAAATAGGACCGATTGGTTAAAGAAGTTGGATGATGCTCTATGGGCTTATAGGACTACTTACAAGACTCCAATTGGTATGTCTCCGTATCGGTTGGTGTTAACGGTTGAGCTAGAGCAAAAGGCCATGTGGGCCTTGAGGAAGCTGAATCTTGAATGGGATGTGGCAGCAAATCTTCATGTGGAGCAGCTTAATGAACTTGATGAGTTCTGATTACATGCATACTCCAGTTCGTCCTTGTACAAGGACAAGATGAAGTACCTTCATGATAAATATGCTCACGGCAAGGAGTTCAAAGTGGGTAATTTGGTTCTCTTGTTCAACTCTTGGTTACGTCTATTTCCGGGAAAGCTTAAGTCAAAATGGAGTGGACCTTTTGAAGTGGTGTTTGTGACTCCGTTTGGTGCACTTGACTTGAAGAACAAAAATGGTGAGGTTTTCAGAGTGAATGGGCACAGGGTCAAGCACTACCTGGGCAAGATTGATGAAAGCTACGTAGTGGCACTTCTTCATCTAAAGTGATTTGATGGTAACCTGCGTCGTGTCGCGATGTTAAATTAGGCGCTTCTTGGGAGGCAACCCATGTGTCTTTCTTTTTGTTTTTCTTTGATTTTCTTTGTAGTGTAGGATTTATTTTTGGACTGACTGGTTATGAGATGTTGTAGGATTGTGTTGATGCAGTGCAGGACCAAGTTGAAAAATGATCACCCTCTGAAGTTTGCAATGCGTACCGCACTTCATTTTGTGCGGCCGCAAAGGCATTTGTTTGGGGGCAAGAAATCAATGCGACCGCAGAGTGATTTGTCAAAAGTGGGGAGTCTCTGAAGTTTTCCACTGTGGCCGTATTGCATTTTGCGTGGTCCGCGGTGGACCACGGCGGTCACACTGGATTTCTTGCGGTCCGCAGTGGCCAATCTCCCAGTGCTTCAAGGGTCTAAGCACCGCGGACTGCGGTGCCATTGTCTGCGGTCTGCGGTGGGTAGGTGAGCTGGGGCCCAGGACCTTTTTCTATAAATAGGACCTGAGGCCCTCCATTTGAACTTTTCGATCTTTTTACTCACAGAAGCCTAAAAATTACTATTCACTCTCTAAATTGCACGAATTCAACTGCTTAGTCTCGATTAATCATCAGTGCTTCTCATTTCTAGTAACTTTAATTCCTTTTTAGTTTTTTAATTTTGCTATTTTCTTTTGATTTTCATTTTTCTCGTAGTTTTTCTTCTTTTCTTCCCGTTTTTCATTTAATTTAGTAGAATAGGTTAGTTAATCCTATTTTAATTAGGAATAATTAGTCGTAACACTGAGGCAACACCTAGGGAATCATTAATAGGTGAAAATTTGGACTAAACATGGACAAAACTTGAACCCTAGGTTGATGTTGCTGGTGGGCACTCACCACGGACCGCGGTGGATTTTGTGTGGTCTGCAGTGCCTCTGTGCGGTCCGCAATGCTATTTTGTGCGGACCGCGGTGGGTTAAGTTTTGAAAGTTGACACTTGAGGATCGCGGCCGCAATGGATTTTGTGTGGTCCGTGGTGCCTCAATACGGACCGCAATGCATTTTGTGCGGTCCACGATGCATAGATTCAGAGAGTGGGTAGTCTGAACCCCACCTCTATGCGGACCGCAATGGATTTTATGCGGTCCATAGTAGCCTCTTTGCGGCCGCACCTCATTTTGTGTGGTCCGCAACAATTTTTCTGCAATTCTGAATTTAATTGTTTCTACTGATACTAACAAGGCTCAAATGAATGTTGCTTGCAAACAATGGTTCAATCACGAGGCGGTGGTAGAAAACAATAGGGAAAAGGCGAATCCTCCAGGGGTAGAGGAAAGGGTTTGATCAAATTAACCCCGCAAGTCCGACAAAACATAAAAAATACCAGGAGGCTCATAAAGGCTGCTGACAGAGCCATTGACCAATCAGGGAGTGAGTATGCACCTTCCCGGGAGGCATCATCAGACTCCGTGCCAGAGTATGTTCCTGATTGGACGGAGAGGAACAGGTTGAGGGATACACCTCTAGTCTCTCCCACTGCCCAAGCATCAGTGCATATATCTTCTGAGTCGTCTGAGGGCTCAGCTGCAAGTAGTGGAAATGAATATTCCACCTCTCCTACAACTTCACTATCCGGAGAGGGTCCTGTAGCAGAAGAAGGGGAAGAATTAGAAGGGGGTGATCACCAAGTAGGAGGGGTAGAGAAGACCAGAAATCGGGAGGCATGGCAAGACCGGTTTGTGAGTGAGGTTGCCTATCACAAGTTCAGAGAGTGGTGGCCCGGGAGGAAGCTAATACCCGAGCGTAAATTCATCACCCGGGACCTTTTGCCTCACAACCCCAATGTGTTGAGGCAGTTCAGAGAGAGATGGATGGGATTATTTCATAGGCCACGTGGAGGAGGCCAATGAGAACTTGGTGAAGGAGTTCTACACAAATGTGGCCCATATCAAAAAGGGCACCACAGTGACCAAAGTGCGGAACATGAAGGTGAAATTTGATGGCAAGACCATAAATGATTACCTGGGCTTCCCGGAGGAGGATGAGTCATTGTATTTGTAGTAGATGGCATTGGGTGAGGCTACTCATCCTTGGCTGGCAGAGTACTTGGCAATCCCAACCCCGATTGGTTGACTACAAAAGTGAAGATCCAGAGAAGGACACTGAACTTTGAAGCAAAAGGGTGGGAAACATTTGTGTGTAGCAGGCAAGACCCCACCACCCATGACAACTCACTCCCTATTCACCGGGCTATATTGGTGGCATCTATCATGGCAGGATACCAGATTAACATAAGGAATGTGATATCCCGGGTTATTACACGGGTGGTGAACGAATGTGACAAATCTTATCCCTTCCCCAACTTCCTAATCATGTACCTTGAGGATTTAGATGTGGGGAAGCGAAAATTTGATATGAAAGTGAAAGCAAAGGCACTGTTCTCCTGGTACAGCCTGCAGGTGATAATAACCCTAAAGGCAAGCACTACAAGGGCAAAACCACTACTTCAACTGGCCAGTCTGAAGAGCCAGTAGTGGTAGTGGCTCCTACTCAGCCTCCTTCTACCTCAGCAGACATGGACCTAGGTCCATCCACTTCTACAGCTCCAGAGATACCCTCCTCCACTGCATACCCCCTAACTGCCCACCGCCTGAGCCAGACCCTCGCCAGCATCAACAACTAGATGCAGATAGCTACTTCTAATCTATCTGTAATATCTATTACGGTGGCAGCCCCGTCAGTACACCCTTCACCACAGGTCCCACAGTCCGTTGAGGACACTCTGAAGGAAATTCTGTACAACCAAAAAAAGCTTATAGATGTCATTGACTCTCGTGGAAAGGCATTGAAGGAGCTTCCTATGGAGGTGAAGAAAATGAGGAAGACTCGGGCTTCAAAAGAGTCGGTGAAGGAGCTAAGGGTCGAGGTAGAGAGGTTGAAGGCAGATCACTTGCCTTTAGATTTGTTATTGCATGACCCGGCGCCAGTAGCCCAGCCCCAGCCAGAGCAGGAGTCTGAGAGGCCACCGTAGAGGAAGAAGGTGATTCCCCATTCTGACGATGCAGTCATACAGTTGGAGGACTCGCAGGAAGGTTTCTCCAGCCAGCCCCAGGACTCAGCCCAGGTCCTAGCAGAGCCACAGGCAGATCACTTGCCTTTAGATTTGTTATTGCATGACCCGGCGCCAGCAGCTCAGCCCCAGTCACAGCAGGAGTCTGAGAGGCCACCCTAGAGGAAGAAGGTGATTCCCCATTCTGAAAATGCAGTCATACAATTGGAGGACCCGCAAGAAGGTTCCTCCAGCCAGCCCCAGGAATCAGTCCAGGTCCAGGCCCAGGTCCCAACAGAGCCACAGATCACAGGGAGCCTGTAATAGGTTCCCGAGCAGACAGAGCAACCCAGTGACCCAGACTCGGGATCCTATGCAGACTGAGGGCCATAGGGAGTTTCATTTTCCTCTCTTCTCTATTTTGTGCTTATTGTGGTTAGTTGGCATTGAGGACAATGCCAGCTTTCATTTGAGGGGGTAGCTCTATTTGGATATTTGGATGACTGTATATATGACAGTATTTTATGCTTTCTTTCTTTTTATCTTTGGTATGTATATAATTTTATCATTTCATTGCACTTTACGTACTTTTTACTTTGGGTCTGTATATAAAGTTACGTTTTTATGTATATATTCATTCTCCCTACTATATATAAATCCCCTCTTGTACATATTCATTTTTACTTTTCGCATTTTTCCTTTCTTAGCTTCTTATTTTATGTTCATAGCTTCTGGTTTTGATTTTTTGCAATAAGCCTTTGGTTTTCTTAATGCCACGGTTCTTTTCAAAGGTGGAATTTGTGTGAACCGGGTGGCTCTTCCCGATGATGGATGGTATGACAACCTTCTTAAGGGTTTGAGTCTATTTTCTTTTTGCTTTTTAGTAGTTAGTTGGTAAGGGTGCCTCAAGCAAAGCTTCACTTGGGCCTAACACATTTGCCTTTGATCCTATGGAAAAAAATAAATCATTGTGTATAGGATGGTGAAAGTTGTGACCTTGAGACTCTTGTGTTGGCCGATAATCATCAAGTGGTTTTTTCGGGACCATTGTGTTGCTCAAATCTTAGCTAAGGTTGTTGTGGGCTCCCAACTCTGTGTCTTTAGCAATCCCATAGCTTGTGTGGTGAGAATTTGAATTGCAAGTCCAAGTCCCGAGTCATTGGTCTAGAACTTGCCCTGAATGTTTGTATAGGCAAAATCCTAAGTGTAATTTGACTTGAGACGTGATTATAGGCTCTCCTTGATTTGAATGATATCTTGAACACTTCCATAGCCTACCAATGATAAAATCCCTAGTCAACCCTTTTGAGCCATAGATCTTTTTCTTTCATGAACCACGATACAAGCCTGTACCCGTTCTAAAAATACCCTCTCTTGGCACCCGATCTTTCCTTAGCATATGACAAAAGCATAAGTTTGGGGGGAGAGATGAGGATTGCAACAAAGTGGTAAAATGGTACAAAAATGAAGAAAAGTAAAGGCAATGAAAAAGGAAGAAAATCAAAAAGACAAAAAGAATGATCAATGTAGAAAAGAATGAATGGATTCAATAAAAGTAAAGAATGAAAGGTATGGAAAGTTGAGAAAGGAGAAAAAGATTTGAAATGAACAAGAAAGAGTGACAGTGTGTCTCTCTAACCCCTTAGAAAGAAGTGAAATGACTTACAAAGTCAAGTGAATGTGTGCCAAAATAAAGCAAAAGAAGTGCTAAAGGAAAGATGAGACCTACTTAGACCAAACATTTCCTGCCCTGAACCAAAAGCCTTCACTATGTCTCCACAAAAGCCCTATATGATCTTAAGTTGAATGAAGCTTACATTAGTGGTGACTCACATAAGGGGCAAGCATATGGTACTTAGAACCAGACTTGTGACTCTTCTTTGAGAGAGATGAGTGTATTTCCATTAAACTTGTTCTGAGTGCTACAATCCTAAAGGTGAGGTTTGGTTAGGGAGAGTTGAGGATGTGTGAGTTTGGGTTCCACAATGACCAAAGTAATAGAAAGAGTTTCTTTGATGTGTTGAGTCAACTCTTGAGGCTCTTGTGTCGCACTAAATCCATGGTGCTTAAAAGAGTGAATGTTGTTAATGATTCATTTGAATTGAGGGAAATTATTAGTCCCAATTGATGCTAGATGAGGTCACTTTAGGTCAGCTGGATTTTCTTGGATTTACTCTTAAGGAGTGGGTCTTATTTTGTTTGCTTGAGGACAAGCAAAAGCTTAAGTTTGGGGGAGTTGATAATTAGGGATTATGATGCATTTTACACTCATTCTTACTTGAGCTTTGATTAGAAATGTGTACAAAATAGTCCCAAAAGGCTTACATGTTGTACTTGATTGCAGGCTTTGCTCAACAAGGTGACAATTCGTCAAAACCAACTCAAAAATGAGTGAAACATACAGAAGTACCAAGAACAAGTCCAAGCATAGTGTAACAGGACCAATGCGGCCGCACTCCATTATGTGCGGTCCACAAAGAGGAAGTTCAGAGAGATGCTCATTTCAGACATTTAAGCACTGCGGCCGCAAAGCATTTCATGCAGACTACATTGGCTTCATTGCGGCCGCACTCGATTTTGTGTGGTCCGAAAGCTGGAGTTCAGAGAGTTGCTAAATTTGGGAATATTGCTAATGCAGTCCGCGATCCTTTTTGTGCGGACCGCAATAGAAGACACCGTGGCCGCGGTGCATTTTGTGCTGCCCGCGGTGTCCAAGTTCAGAGAGCAAAAGTTTTAAGCCAAGAGACTCAGTGCAGCCGCACTCGATTTTGTGCGGTCCGCACTACCCCCGCAAGGGTATTTTTGTCCAGAAAATTTTGCCTAGTATAAATAGTTTCTTTTCCCATTTGTAGGTCGTCAGTTGTAATTTTAGACAGAGTTGCGCTCGTGAACAGTGTCCCTTTACTATTTTGAGTAATTTTACAATAGTTTTATCATTGAATCTTCATGTTTTAGCTAGTAATTAAATATTATGGGTTTTTCTTCATTTATTTCTTTGTTTTCTTCTATTATCATGAGTAGCTAGACCCATTAGCTAGGGTTGTGGCTCAACCCTAGTGTGGGTAATTGATGGGTCTTGTGTTTTAAGACTTGAATGTCTATGGGTGTTTGATATTTGGACTAATTTATGGTTTTAATGTTGAATCAGTGGTTGCAAACACTAGTTTATGCCTATTTGACTTGGGCTCTTCTTGAGAAAGAGAACATAAGTCTAGGAAAATTAGTCCAACAAGGAATTGGGGCGTATTCAAGAGTTTGATAGCCCCAATTAAATGGTTAAACTTAGAGATAGTAATACCCGACTTGAACCTCCATTGCTTGCACAAATTATCATACCCAATTGGTCTTGAGAAAGTCAATTAGGGCAAAATCACTCAAACTACCGAGAGGTATAGAGTGATAAGTATCGTGCAATGGTTATCGCGTAATCCCCAAATATGACAACCTAGCCTTAGACTCGAGAGCCCGTCAGGTATCCACCTAGGAAAAAGTCACTTCCTTAGTGCCTTTTAACTATTTAGACAACCTTCAATATCTTACTCTTAGCTTAACTTGGTTTAATTTAGCATCTTAGTAGTATAAATTTAGAAGTAATATCAAAACCAACTATATTTAGAAGTGTAATTAGGAACAACTACGCAACTCCAATTTAGATAGAAACTCAATTCCCATTTCTAGCTCCTTGTGGAAATCGATCCCGACCTTCTCGGGTAAAAGCCGCTTCGACCACTCTTGCTACTTTGTAGTAGTGCAAGGTTGGCATTGATCAGAGCCCACCCCTGCTCCATACTTTGAAGGAGTATGAAACACTCTACTTGTATCTAGCCGTGTCTGAAGTAGCGGTAAGTGGCGTGTTGGTTCGAGAAGAGCAAGGTATGCAATTTCCTATCTATTATGTGAGCCGGACCCTAGGAAATGCTGAAACCAGGTACCCCCATTTGGAAAAGTTAGCTCTTGCATTTATAAGCGCATCTAGGAAATTAAAACTATACTTTCAATGCCATCTTATATGTGTGCTGACTACATACCCACTTTGAAATGTCTTGCATAAGCCCGAATTATCAGGTAGATTGGCCAAATGGGCCATCGAACTTGGAGGATATGATATTGAATATCAGCCTCGAACGGCTATCAAGTCTCAAATTTTGGCAGACTTCGTGGCCGATTTCGTGCCTTCCCTTGTACCCGAAGTAGAAAAGGAAATCTTACTAAAAATGGGTACATCATCGGGGGTATGGACCCTCTTCACAGACGGTGCCTCGAATGTGAAAGGGTCCGGGCTCGGCATCATTTTAAAACCACCTACGGGTGGTGTCATCAGGCAGTCCATCAAAACTTCTAAATTGACTAACAATGAGGTCGAGTATGAGGCCATGATTGCAGGTCTCGAACTAGCCAAGGGCCTTGGGGAAGAGGTCATCGAGGCAAAATGTGACGCTCTTTTGGTAGTAAATCAAGTAAACAGGAACTTCGAGGTTCGAGACGACTGAATGCATAGGTACTTGGACAAACTCCAAGTGATATTGCACCGCTTCAAGGAGTGGACGCTGGATCACGTACCTCAAGAGCAGAATAGCGAGGCCGATGCACTTGCAAACTTGGGGTCATCGGTTGAAGAAGATGATATCGTCCCGGGGACTGTCGTCCAACTATCAAAGTCGGTGGTCGAAGAAGGCCATGCAGAATTAATTCAACAAATTTAACATGGGATTGAAGGAACAAGTACATCGACTACCTGAAGCATGGGAAGCTCCCCGCGGACCCAAAGGAGTCGAGAACACTTCGAACCAAAGCAGCTCGATTCTCACTCGATGAAAATGGAACGTTGTACAGAAGAACCTTCGATGGACCACTGGCAGTGTGTTTAGGACCCGGGGATACCGATTACATACTATGAGAAATCAATAAGGGTACTTGTGGGAACCATTCTGGTGTAGACTCTCTGGTTCGCAAAGTGATCAGAGCGAGGTACTATTGGGATACCATGGAAAAGGATACCAAGAAGTTCGTTCGAAAGTGTGACAAATGCCAAAAGTTTACACCGATGATCCATTAACCCAGTGAACAACTCCATTCGGTCCTATCCCCATGGCCATTCATAAAATAGGGGATGGACATCGTCGGCCGCCTACCAACGGCGCCAGGTAAAGCTAGATTTATTTTGTTTATGACTGACTATTTCTCAAAATGTGTAGAAGCGCAGGCCTTCGAGAAAATAAGAGAAAAAGAAGTCATCGGCTTCATATGGGACCACATCATATGTCGGTTCGGGATACCCGCCGAAATAGCATATGACAATGGAAAGTAGTTCATCGGAAGCAAGGTAACAAAATTACCCGAGGACCATAAAATCAAAAGGATTCTATCAGCACCTTACCACCCGAGTGCAAATGTCCAGGCTGAGTTCACAAACAAAACCATCACTTGAAACTTAAAGAAAAGGTTAGATGATGCTGAGGGGAAATCGAGAGAAGTGCTGACCGGGGTGCTATGTGCGCATTGAACAACTTCGAAGTCGAGAATGGGGGAGACCCTGTTTTCTTTGGTATACGGATCCTAAGCATTGATCCCAGTCGAAGTCGGGGAACCTAGCGTCAGGTTTTAGCATGCCACCGAGGACTCGAATCACGAAGCTTTGAACGTTTCTCTCGAACTACTTGATGAAAAACGTGAGGCCGCATTGATTCGAATGGTCGTGCAAAAACAAAGGATCGAAAGGTATTACAACAAAAGGACGAACCTTCGATATTTCAGAGTCGGGGACTTGGTCCTAAGGAAAGTCACTCTCAATACTCAAGACCCAAACAAAGGGAAGCTAGGTCCCAATTGGGAAGGACCGTACCGTGTCCTCTGAATCGTAAGGAAAGGATCCTACAAACTTAGCACAATGGAAGGCGAGCAACTACCAAACAATTGGAATGTATCGATGCTAAAGTGATATTACTGCTGAGGTATGACCTTTTCCCCTTTTCCATTTGTATTTAAAACTAACTCCTTGCAGATGTTCGATTGGAGATATCGAGGCATCTTTCAGCTCGAAGGCCTTGGGTTTGAAAGCATGCGTTGCACTCTTTTTCTGGGTTTTATCCCAAAAGGGCTTTACCTATAAGGTTTTTAACGAGCCAACACCTATATACCACTTAAGGAACATTCAACAAAATATTCAAGGCTTCTTTTCGATCAACCTCGAATATTGGGGGCATCACCCTTGGAGGTTACATTTTTTGAGAAAGATATTTCACGCCTAAGAGGGCTTCGATAGGAAAATTTTGTAATGGGCCAAACGGTCAAATGAACTGTGTCCATATATAATAGATGAGCCCCGGCGGCAAAACATGTACACATGTATCTACTTAGAGAAGCATTCTAGTGATATCAAAAACACTTTGTATCTCATACGAGCTCTACACTTACAATCCTAGGCTCAGGGGCCAAAGCACCCCGAAATACCCAGGGACTGTCATCGACAGTCAATATATCCAAGTCATCAAAAATTTGGACTCATAAGACCTCAAAGAGGCACCCCCTCGAAACAAAGGCCAAGGCCAATATACCCGGGGACTAACTTTCCGAACAAGTTCGGAAAGTTATCGGGAAACAAGTTCAAGTAACAAACCCGAAGGCTACGGCCATATTAAAGACTACGGTCACATAAAAGGCTACGCCAAAATAATGCGATTCGGAGACGTCCAACTTCCGCTATAAAATAAAAGGCCTTCAAACATTGAAAAACCAATTAAGTCAGGCTACCCCCGGCAAAAGCAAAATATAAGAGGCTTCGATAAATTCGGCCCCCGAAAAATCTAAGGGCTTCGATAAACTAGCCCTCGAATAATCCAAAGGCTTCGATAACACCAGCCTTCGAAAAAACCTTAAGAGGTATTCGATTATGTCATGACTAATAAGATTCCAATACATTGAGCCTTTGGAAAACCCAACGGGTACAAAAACACAATCTAAGGCATAAGTAAAATTTCACTAAGTCTTTTAGCCGAAATTAGGGAAATTATATAGCCATTTTAGAGGCCGAAACGGCCCAATTTAAAGAGCCTAAGGGCCAATTCTAAAAAGAGCCTAAGGGCCGATATACAAGAGCCTAAGGGCCAATTCTAAAAAGAGCCTAAGGGCTGATATATAAGAGCCTAAGGTCCAGCTTAAAAGAGATATAGGACCAAAAGCTTATGAGAATCCGAGACTCTGTTCTTATTATGAGTTCTAAGTCTATTAGATGTTTTAATTTTAATAAACAGAATTTTAAATAGGTAGAGAATCGGAATAACCAATGTTATCATTTTCTAGCATTCTACATCTGTCTTCGTACTTTTGAGGGTGTTTGGATTGACTTATTTTAAGTGCTTATTGGCTTTTAAGCACTTTTTTAGTTTATGTGGTGTTTGACAATGATAAAAAGTGCTTAAAAACACTTACTTTTAGGCATAAAAAGTACAAAAATAAGCCAAAAGCCAAAAGTTAAGTATTACCAACTTATAACTTTTGGCTTTAAACTTAAAAACTACTTTTTATAAGCCAATCCAAATACCCTTTTTATTTCTCCATTAAAGATCAAAAGAGTAATTCTAAAAGTTAGTATGGGAAGAAGGAGAAGTAAGGGATTACTTATATAGAGGAGGAGAGTCAAGAAACAACTGAAATTGTGAAAAATAATTAGATTTTATGAATAAAGATTGTGATTATTATAAAATATTCACAAAAAATATTTGATTAATGCAATAGCAATGCTCTCGCCTCAATAAAACACGTTTCTTTGATGTATGAAGAAAGAAGGAGATTTGGATGCTCTACCGTTTGATACTTCATTTGCTTTTTAACGGCACTGTTCATTCTTTTCGATTTAAGGTCATAACGGAAATAGCTAGAATATTAAGTAAGTAGTATTATTTTAATATTATTATTTAAGATTGCGTGCAAAACAAATGGGAGTTAACTATAATTAAAAATCATTAATTATAATTAAATAAGATAACAAATGTCATTCATTTGTTGAGTTAGTGTAAACACCCGATGCAAATAAGTTTTTACCTTTCAAAGGGTTAGGGAGACGGGGACAAAATGTTTGCTAAAAGCTTATTATTCACCTCAATTACCATCGACGCAACGTGTTCCACTCTCTATGATATTCTCTCTACTTTGTCCACGTATCACCATAATTTATTCAGGCTAATATCTTCTCCATTTAGTGTAACGATGATTTATTTAAATAAATAAAAAAATATGTAGTAATGAAGAAGAGAACAAAACAAATACTAAAAAAGGGTGAAGAAATAAAAGAAGAGAAAGCAATGACATAAATAAGAAAGTCCACAACCTCTCCATTTTTCTCCTTTTTTTTTTTTTTAAATAATAAGATTCATCATTTGCCCCTCCATTTTCTTCTCAATGCATCATTTGACTTAATTATGGCAAGAATTTTTTATTTTGATGCGCTGGAATTGCTCTGCCATTAAACCCACTAAACTATTATGCAAAGTAGATAATAGATATGACCTACGCTTTCCTATTTTTGCACCTGACATGTTTCCTAGAAGGGGAAACTTGTACTACTAGCAACTGAAATTTTCTATGATACTCTTAACGCCAGAGTCGACACGCCATTATGAGATAACTAACCTTTGACCTCATATTCACCTGAACTTCAACGATACTCCATCAGTAAACAAGTGTCACCACTCCATTAATGCATGAATTCCCCCATAAATCACATAGACAGATCACCTACTAGTTCAATAATTCAATTGAAATTAATTGTGATTCGATTTAAATTGTATGAAAAAGTGAATTAAAACGAATACATATAATAAGATTTTAAATCCTAAATTTAATTTGTATTTGCCTAATAGCCCGTTTGACCAAGCTGCAAAAATCAGCTTATTTTGAGAAGTTTTTTTTTTTCAAAAGTGTTTTTCTCAAAAGTACTTTTGGTAAGAAGCAGTTTGTGTTTGGCTAATTAGTTTGAAAAGCACTTCTGAGAAGTGCTTTTGAAAAAAGTACTTTTGGAGAGAATCAGTTTGTGTTTGGCTAATCAGTCTGAAAAGCACTTTTGAGAAATAATTTGTGTTTGGTCAAGCTTTATAGAAAGTGCTTTTAAGTGTCAAATTACGAATAAGGACATGAATAGATTTACTTAATAATTAATATTATAAGTAAATAAATAATATCAAAATTTTGTTATTACATGCAATAATTAAAAAATCATTTTATTTAAGCAAAATATGAAAATAAAATTAAAAAGTACTTAATTCTTTTAATATAAGTTAAATATATTAAAATTCCTTCAACAAATATAAAAGCATTCACCCCTAAAGTCACTATATATTAGAAAGTTTCCTAAAAATAAGAAGAAATATTTATAAATTAATATCCTAAGTATTAGGTTTAAGGGTTATTTTGGTATATACTATATTTTGTTAAGGGTATTTTAGGTAAGAAGAAAAGTAAAAATTGCTTCTGCTTTTGGAAAGAAACTATTTTTTTCTGCTTCTCTGAAATTGCTTCTGCTTCTTCCCAAAAGCATTTTTTTCCCCAAATAAGCTTGGTCAAACACCTCAAATTAGGAAAAAAAAAGGCTTTTGGGGAAAAAAACACTTTTTTGTCTTGAGAAGCTTGGCCAAACATGCTATAAGTATATGTTTTTCAAAAGTGTTTCTCAGAAAACTGTTGTTGGAGAGAAACTACTTTTTTCTGCTTCTCCAAAACTGATTCTGATTCTCCTCAAAAGTACTTTTTTCTTTCCAAAAGCTTGGCCAAACACCTTAATTTTTGACCAAAAGTGTTTTTGGCAAAAAAATAAAGCATTTTTGACCAAAAAGAAGCTTGGTCAAACATGCTATAAGACTGGTTGAAAACAACAGACGCAAGGAAAGAAAAAATCTAATAGACTGGCTAGCTAGCACGGAGCCAGCTAAAAGAAGCAAATTTTGTTAGGACCATGAACTTACACATTTCTCACAAATAGAGACGGCCACATCAATTGGCAGTAGTGGTTGCTAAATGGATTTTAAAAAAAATCGTTATCCATTTATATTATCTACTAAAAAATAAGTTGGATAATGAAATTTTTAAAATAGATCAAATATGGATAAAACTCATATTATCCACTTAAAAATAGATAACCAATAGTTTTAACTTTACATTTGTAAGGACTCAAATTAGGGATTCCTCAAGCTTGGAAGAGTATGAATACAAAAGTGATTATATTCAAGAAGCCATAAATAATATGGATATCCATATTATCCGTTGGTTAACCCATTTTCTATCTGTATTAAATATGGGTAGGGTCGAATATTTTATCCGTCTATATCCGACCGAACCGACTCATTCGTTTGACACCCCTAACTGGCAACAACAATCTTTACCGGCAAAAGTAGTTATAAACGGCCACTTCAATAAAATCTTGATTCTGGAGTAACTGGCATTTCTACTTTTAACTGCTTCATCATCAAGACAGCAATCTAAAAACCACATAAACAAAATATTGCAACATTACTTAATGAGCAATATATCACCGAAAACGAGAATTTACAATAACCTTGAAAGACCAATAGACTTGACCAAAATCTTCATAACCTATGCCTGCATTTGGATTCCAGAGAAAAACAAGACTGAGAAGTTGAGATGTAATAAAGGCAGTGGAAGGGAACCAGTAATTCAGAATGTTAAAGTAACCAGAAACACCAAGAAGCGATTTTCTGACTCGACTCTTGAGTGCTTCACAAATCTATTCTGTCAATTGCAAAAAGTTGAAATGACATTTAAAATCCTAATATGTTATGACTAAATTTACACAGAAAGGGACTGGAATATTGGTTCCAGAAGAAAAACTACCAAAGATTAGCCAGTCGATCCATTTAGCTGCTTTCTTCATTGAACACTTCAGAACCAACTACACAGAGTCAAGAAATATAAGTTAAATAGTAAGAGTAGTAAATAAAACAATGTAGGTCCATACAAGATTTTATATGATCCAGCAGATGAACGAGTTTTTGAAAAATTGCACCAACTAAATTAGTCTACGGACTTCTAATAAGGGCTCGAATCCAAGAAACCCAACCTCTCTGCCAAGACATTTACATCTTCCTCTTCACCATCTTCATTTCCAGACACGTCCTCCTCGTTAAATAGCTCTTCCCAGAATCCCTCATCGAGTTCTCTATCCGTGTTGCCAAATTGCTCGAGCCCTTCTCTCGTCTCTTCTTCGTGTTGGTCCCTTCTTGCTCTACCAAATCCCTGCATTTCTAATGCAAGTGCTTCAAGTTCGGATACTTGGAATCCACTACCCTCTCCGAATTCCAAAGGCTCTGATTTTATGGGACGGCTTGATCCTCCAACATCTAATGTACTAGGCCCCTGATCAATAGGTCGTCGCCTTTTCTTAGTTATAGCCTCTTCTAGTTCTTTTCTTTTCTCTTTTTGTCGGATCAACTGTTGGACAAACTCGGGATTCTGCAAAGCTCTTGCTAAGAAATTCATCATTTGTTGTTGCTTCCTCTCTGTCCCTTGTAACCTAACCTCCAACGATCGAAGGTAAGATCGAGTGTTTTGTTGTTGCTGTCTAAGCTTCATTAATTCCATCATTAAAACTTGCTTGTCGCGCCTCAATCGATCAACTTCTTCGTCAAATCCGAACCTTCCTAATTCAACACAAGGACCAAGTGCTTGTTCTGTAGGAAGAAGCTGAGAATTAGTTGTTTTTCGTCTCCTGATATTCCTTAGAAGCTGCTTGTTTCCCTTTAGAAATGCCTCGTTTGCAAATTCCCATTTCTCTGGATCAATCTTTCTAAATCCCTGCAACAATCAAATTCCATCTACAGCTCAGTATTATCTTCCAATTTTGCAAGAGCTATCTTATCTTTTTTCTTTTTCTTCTGATAGCAAACCATTCTTGAATCTTGAGACTTGTGAATTTTTTTTTCTTCTTTTTGGTCCGCACAACTTGTGGACCGTATGGTAAATATTTTACTACTAATAGGTTTTACCAACCAGCTGACAAGTTGAAGGAAGCATCATTTGAACATCCAGATCAGAGAGGACCTTTTTTGAATATCTTAATTCTGTCTGAAATTAAGAACACAATTCTAAAAGGTAAGTTTCACATAGGCAAGTAAACGGTAAAAGTGGGAATTTTGTTTTGAGATTTTCCTTCCTACTAATAACCTTGTAAACACTGAAGCAGGCCATAAGGTGGATTCACTTGTGTGTTCACAAAGATTTAGCAATCAGGAGCAACTTTTAATACACCAAAAAACATAACAATAATAATACTAATTTGAAAAATAAATTTCCCACTTCAAGATGCATTATAAAGACTAGATTGACAACTTACATAAGTATTTAGCTGTCTGACAAAGCTAGAGAAGTTGTTGTGTTTGAAGAATCTGGGGAGTAAACTAGTGGAGAAGGCATGAGGATCCCAAACAACAAAGCTTTGACCACCTCTGTTCCAAGAAACAACATGATCTGTGCTTGAATCATCCACCATTTCATATGTCTTTGTCAGGAATGGTGGTGGACCGATGTCGTGTAGCCCCTCCATTGGCTGTGGTGGTGTCATTACCGGCGGCGGTGGCTCACCGCCGCCACCTCCCGAACTTGATCCGGCGTACTCCTCTTTCACCGAGTACAATGGATCCATCATTGTAGTAGTTGTTGTTGTTGTAAGTACCTAATATCGTACAGTAACAGTTGAAGTTAGGATGACTTGGACAATCCAAAATTTAAGGGAGTGTTTGGCAGTGAAAAATAGTAGAAAAGATTGTACTCCCTTTGGGAAGAAAATGAAGGATGTAAACTGATCAAGTACTATGATTCTGTATAAATCAGGAAAAGAAGTTTGGATTAGACTTTTGGAAATCTAAAGTAGTTTATGCCGTTAAGCAGTTGAGTAAACAAGAGACACCATGGATAAAAGAAGCTTTGGAAGTAAGTGTTAAAAGTGATATAAATAGAAAGAATCAGCAACTCACCTCCTATTTTAAGAAGGGATAATAATAAGTAAAATTGTTTTAATGGAAGTTTCTAGACTTCTAGACATTTGGGGAGTGAGCATCTTCCTCCTTGTGCTTCTCTTCTATTCAATATTTTAATATGTAATTATCCAAAAAAAAATTATCAAAAAAAATTATACAATTATTTTAATATGTAGTCTCTCATTGGGAAATTGGGAGGAGGGGAAGGTTCTCTTCAGAATATGAGAGGAAAGTTCTGGAACTTAGGTATGGTGGAGGTGTGGTTTGGGTCCACAGGAGTTGCAAGTTGCAAGAAGTGGTTTTGGATTTTGATGCAGCGGTTTAGGAAATTTGATTGGTGGGATTGTGAAACTCTCCTATTATTGGCTGACATCATTAAAAAATTTGAAAACTATCTACCATCAAGACAAAAGAAATGAGAAGAGAGGAAAGGGGGAGTTGGAGAAATATCATGCAAAATGTTAAAGAGATATGCCCTTTCTAAAGCCATTCTTTATATTTTTCCATAGACCATACATAATAACGTTATATCTCATTACCAACAAAAAAAAAACCATTATATCTCTTTAAAACTATTCAAATAATATATATCTACACGCAAGATTAAAAAGTCTCATGATATAATGGTTATTAAGTGTATTTCCAAAAGTAAGATTGAGGATTCAATGTTCATGTCCATCTTTTATCTCAAATAAGTACTTTTTTTTGGTTTGATTTACTCTATCCCCGAGTAATCTCTAATCTCCTTTTGTAATTTTAAAATGTTATACAATCAAATCAAATATCTAGTAGCAGTGAAAGATGTATCATATAGTTAATAAATATAAGTAATTCTAACATTTTCCATATTTATGTAAAAAAATTATAAAAAATTTAACAACAAAAAAGATTCAATATATAATTTCAAGAGTGTAATTTGTTCAATAGTAAGAGCAGGTTGATCTATCAAATTTAAATCCTGAATAAGCTTAATTATTTGTAATAGTGCACATATCTATATCTATCTATCTATTTATCTATATCTATATCTATATTATATTAAAAGCACGAAGGCCCTTAGCGAAGTGTCGTTCGCTTTTTTTACCCTTTTAAAACATAGAGTTCACATTGGACGATATTATTTGATAAATTTTTGCCAGAATTATTTATTATTAAATTTTGTTTTACTTATTTGTTATAATTTTTCTTCATGCTTCTTACACAAGGAAAGTTAATAAATTCTTTTTCCTAAACTTTCGCTTCCCTTGATTCCACTGTAAATGACTTCTTTTGTTTGCATTAATTATTTGGTAAAAAATTTCTTCACGTTTCTTAAACAAAGAAAGTAAATAAAAACAGTTTCCTACACTTTAGCTACTTCGTTCAATCTCATTAACTAACCGTATGTGTATTTGACTTTGGTTATATTCCCTACTCTTTGGAGTAGTAAATGTTTGGTAATTTTTTTGTACACTAGAATAGTTAACAACTTTTTTCCTAAACTTTTACTACTTTGTTCAACTCTCAATAATGACTTTATTTGTCATACAAGGAAAGTAAATACGCACGTACACTAGGAAATTTTGTAATTAGATTGTCCACGAGCATATAATTTGTTTTATGTGTAAATTGTGTACCAAAATACTTCTATAAAAGAAGCTACAATGTCACAAATTAATCGTCAAATTTCGCCCTATTCCAACACCGCAATTCCAGGTTTTGTTTCTATTACTAATATCAACTTTTTTGTTACTTCGTATTTTGCAACACGTTTGCATGCACCAGTTTTTATTGTTGCATCAACAATTTATCTTTATTGTCGCATTAACAACTTTTTATTATATAATTTTTGTTTCATGTTTTGGACGTGGCTAATTTCGCATCTCACGTAATTTACAAATTTAATACAAATTATTGAACAATTGCAATTCATTCATCACATAAAATCGTTTAGACATTCAATCTAAGTCTTATTACTTAAATTAGTATCGTTTTTTCTTTGTTGTATGATTAAAAATACTTATTGTTATGCCAGCTAAAGTTTCTTATTTTAAATAGAATTAAAAATTAAACGATATGCTTTAATTCTGTGTAATATTAATGATTTGCGATATTTGCAATTGCCATGCTTGAATCACTCAGATTTCAACAATTACATTCGTTCAGGTAAACAATCTTCCTTATATCATAAAAATAGCCAATTATTAAATTAGTCAATTTGATAACTTATAAAACTCTTATGCTTTATTTTAGGTAGACTTGCGATAGCCAGTGAAAAGGAATTGTCATACCAATGTGTCCCAATAAATAGTCTAAGAGAATCTGATTCATGTTAGGTAATACGAGTGTTAGTGTTTGGGAGTGGAATAGTAAAAGATTTCAACAATAAAACAAATCAAGGCACCCGAAAAATTTTGACATTAGTTGACAAAGAGGTAATTATTATTTTATATCGATAATAATATAGATTATTTCATGTCTTTTCATATTATAGTTTTAACCATCAGATTAATTTAAAGTGAAACTTTTTATACGGAACAAAAATTCACGTTACACTTGTTAATGGTTATTGAGATGTAAAAAAATTATTTAGAATAAAACAAGATATGAAAAAGCACGAAGGCTCTTAGTGAAACATCGTTTGCCTTTTTTACCCTTTAAAAATAAATATTACATTGGACAAAATTGTAAAAATTTACTTTCCTAATATTTAGGATCTTGAAATAAATTAAGATTTTAGTTATTAAATATCTCTTTATTCAACAAAGTAGGAAGTCCTAATATTTAGAATTTTAAGTCAACCAAGATTTTATATATTACAAATCCGTTCCTTGAAAAGTTGGTTGTCCAAATACAAGAAAAAGAAAAATATGATTGAACCTGATTATAATAATTTATTGTAATTGAAGTTCGATGTAATTTATATTGCTGATCAAATCTCACTAATGAGTGATTCAATGTAATTCAACTAAAATATTGCATATTAAATTATTTCTTTATTTAAAACTTATAATGAGCTAATATTAACAATTTGAATCAACAAAAAATCATAATAATAGTATTTTTGATTGTATATAAATTATAATTACCGTTGAATATAACAACTGTAATTATTCATAAAATATTGTCACACCTCCTTTTTCCGCACCCGCGAGGGGCACAAGGGAGTTTTTTCCAATTAAAGGACAATCGAAAGGGGATTTATTTGTTTATTTCAGAGTCGCCACTTGGGAGATTTAGGGTGTCCCAAGTCACCAATTTTAATCCCGAATCGAGGAAAAGAATGACTCCATATTACAGTCTGCGTACCAGAAATCCGGATAAGGAATTCTGTTAACCCGGGAGAAGGTGTTAGGCATTCCTGAGTTCCGTGGTTCTAGCACGGTCGCTCAACTGTTATATTCGGCTTGATTATCTGATTTTATACAAATATGAACTTATGTGCAAATTTATCTTTTAACCGCTTTATTATTATTGTTTTTAAAAGAAATGTGAACATCGCTTAAAACACGTCTTTGGACTGCGTCACATGAAATGCACCCACAATCCGGAACATGTTTTATTTGATGTTTTGGGATTTGAATTCGGGTCGCATGAAATGCACACCCAGGCTTAAGAAAATAAAATATTAAACACGCGCCTAAAGAGACTATCGCGTTATTATTTTGGGATGACCGTGAAATTCGCTAAACGGTCCTTCCGAATTCTAATTAAACCATACATTTTGTGAGGGCCCCGCAATCTATACGTTTTATTTGGCGAGGCTCGTCTCATTTTTATTTTAAAGGATAAACCTACAATGACTATATTTTCTATTAAGTTCGTCTCTAAAATAAAAGAAAATCTCTTAATTATTTACATGTTGAAAAACGTAACTTATTAGTTATTAGTTTACGGCTAATGCGAATGGAAAATTGCGGTCGAGTTGGTGCAAAGAAAAACTGCTTTCATTTTATATTCTGTTATTCAATAATACTAGAACATGAGATTGACCATAATATCAAAACAGATTAATTATTCTCCGATTAATTTAAACTAACATTATTAGATGAAGAAAGTATACATATGCAACCTCATTATTCATTAATCATTCAACTACATCTTTATACGAAGAAAGAAAAATTATATTCAACCACAAATCTAAACAGGAAGGAATTCAACAGGAACAAAGCCTGATTAATATTTCATTTTTGCTTCAAGCCGAGATTGTACAAATGTGTACCTGGAAACAGCAGTACAAGAACAAAAGAAGTAGAAGTCAGCAGCAATAATACCACAGCAACAGCAGATTCGGCAACACCGCAAAACCAGTAACAACCAGTAGAATAACCCAGCAACAGATTGAAAACTCAGCAATACCAAAGTGCAATCACAATCAAAGCAGAGGAGAGAAAAGATACAAGATGCAGTAATTTCGGATTTTTTGAATAACACTCGAGAAAGACAAACGGAAATTATTCAAGTGAAAGTTCAAATTGCATTTCTCTTTGACTCACAAAATGTTTCAAGTCTTCTAGCTCTCAAGTGTAAAAAGCCTCTCAATAATAACCTCTAAGTTTTTCTCAAATCTGTTCAACCTTTTTTCTCTCAATGTTCAAGTCCTAAAACTCTCTCCAAAAATCCTCTCCATTTCAAGTCAAGAATGACTCTATATATAGCAAGACCTTGTCTTGAATTCCCAACCCCAAATTATTCCCCCAATGGCATGCTTTGTCCCACTACTTAATGTTTTCTTTATTTTAAATATTGTCCCACATGCCTACATTAAATAAATGCCACATTACCAACTCATTACAATATGTCCCCCATGCCTACATTAAACAAGTACAAGATTCCTCCCCATTATGTTTTGTCTTGTCCCCCATTATATTAAACAAGTACATCAAAAACCTCACCCCATTATATTTTGTCCCACATGCTTAACATAAAGAATCAAAATAATGTTCAATTACCAAACTACCCCTCCGACCTTATTGCAATTACAAATCTACCCACGAATGCACTGCAATTTACCAAACTACCCCATCAGCTCTAAACAATCAATTAATCATAACTTAACCAAAATATAGTCAAGATGACCAATTTCTCAACAATCTTCAACAACAATTATATGAACACGATGAACAACACAACTCAAAATTAATGGAAATAAATTAACCATATCGGGAACCAATCCTGGTTAATTTAGACAATGAATGTATGAGCAAGGATACAACAATACGAACAACAAAACACATGATTCAAACTAAATTAACAAATCAAAGACAAACATAAACTCACATTAAATCACTGGATCTAAACATGAACTTCAAACAAAGATGAACATGAATTAAATCTATTTTTAGCAACAAACATGACGGATTCACATGACTCAAACAACATTAATGATTTCTGGAAAATACATAACAACATGAAACAAATTGAAGAAATAACCAATTAAATTTCAATTTGAATCTAACAAACATTAAACTAACAAATATTCACTTAAACAATAATACAAACATGAAATAACATGAAAAACAATTAATTAATCTTTCATTTGGAATCTGAAAAATTAATTTAACAAACAACACATGAACATGAACTAAAAATTAATTCAAACGATAAACAAAACAAACATTTGCCGATTTTAGATTCGAAAACATCAAAACAAAATACGGACAAAATAAAACTAAAAAAATCTACTAAGCGGATCGAAACGACGAACAACAACTAAACAAACGACGTCGACCAAAGCTCGAACAAACGACGATGGAGGCGAATTTAAGAAGCGAACCAAGCAACGCTGAAGCAGTAGCAGCAGTTCGGCGCAGCAGAAGGGACGCAACGAGCTTCTTCTGATGTTCGTAGCCGAAGCAGTAGCGGCAGTGCGGCCCAGCAGCGACGCATCCCTTCAGCAGCGACCAAGCAGCTACGAACCAAGCAGCGACGAGCTGCTGCATTGTTTGGATGGGGAATATGAAGGCAGGCAGAAGCAGACACGGAGAAGACGAAGGTGAAGCAACATCATCAACGGGAAGCAAGAAACCAGAAGAGGGCAATGACCGCTGCAGCATGACGGGTCTGTTTGGTTCGCTTAAAGCTGAAAGCAGAAGAAGCAGCTACGACAATAGCTGCCTGAACAGCAGCAGCAACGGCATGGACGTGACGAGGAGGAAGGCAGCCATTGACGTCGAGCTCAAGCTCGAGCTTGACGCCGGACGACGAAGATGAAGCAGAAACAGTCGCGTGGTCGCCTGGGCTGCTCATAGTCGAAGACTAAGCAGCTGCGACCTTGGTGATAGTGAAGCCGAAGGCAGCGGGGTGGGTCATCGACGGGAAGCTGGGCAGCCATGGTTGCTCGTTGACGATGAGTTGTTCGACTACTAGCGACGGGTGGTCGATGGAGGGGTTGTGCGCGGGTGTGAAGGTGAGTAGCCATGGTTGGCTATGGCAGCCATTGGAGGGGAAGGGCGACGTGCAGACATGGGAGTTGGGTGATTTTGAGATTTTGGAGAGGAAGAAGATGGAGGGGGGCGGGTAGGCTTAGGTCTTTTTTAGGGTTTTTTGGGTTTTTTTTTGTTTTTTTTGTTTTGTGTTTTGAAAAATGAAGAAGGGTGTTGGGTATTTGGGTTAATGGGGCGGACCGGGTCGACCCGGTCTGAAGTGGACTGGGTCATGGAGAAGATTGGGCAATTTTTTGGGCTTTTGGCTTACAATTGAAGAAGTGGCCCAATCCGATTTTCTTTTGTATTTTTGTTATCTTTTCTTCTTTTATTTTTTTAAACTAAATTATAAAAATACTTAAATTATTATTAAGAACTAAATTAAGTTATAAAAGCGCAAATTAACTCCCAATAACAATTAACGCACAATTAAATAATAATTAAGCATAAAATTTTTCATTCGGACATTAAATGCTAAAAATGCAAAAGATGCCTATTTTTGTAATTTTTAATTTTTGTAAAACTAATTTAATTACTAACAATTGTATAATTAAATCCTACATGCAAAATGCGACATATTTTTGTATTTTTTATTAATTTAACAAATAAGCAAACACAGACAAATACAAATAATTATCTAAAAATATCACAAAAGTACTCAAAATTGCACACCAAGGAAAATCATTTTATTTTGCATTTTTTGGGAGTATTTCTCATATAGGGCAAAAATCACGTGCTTACAGACTGCCCCTCTTTGCCCGGAGACACGAAGGGTTTTCGTGCAAAGATAAAGCGAGCGATTTTTGCCCATCCGAGTACTCCGTGTGAAGCATTTTTTTGAAAAAGATTTAACCGAACCTTTGCTTCAAAGGTTTCCTACATATCCCTGGCTAAAGGGGAATCAGGTTAATGTAGTTCGGGAAGTTTTGGTAGCTGGGACTACCGTGGGACTGCAATGTTACTGCTGTTGCCTGCTGTTATCACTGCTTACCGATCTCCTTGTTACACCGTGTTTAAAAGAAAACAAGAAGCTAGGCTAGACTGTAACTTGTTCTTGTTGCCTTGCTTTCTTGTCAGCTTGTGTTTCATCCGGTGCTTTTCTTCCTTGAATTTTGGAATGATACTGGCCATTTGCTTTTCTGAATACCAGTTTTCATCATTTTGCTCGGTCCGCTGGGGACATGGCTTTCTTCATTAAGCTTTTTGGCGGTTCCTCTGGTGGGTACGGCTCTCTTCATCAGACTTGTTATGCTGGGCATGATTTAATGTTCACCAGTTGCTTCTTTCAAGACGCCTTTTTTCTTTCTTTTGACTCATGCGCCTGAATTTGTTCTGGGATCTCTTGCTGCGACCTTCTGTTTCCCGGTGCTGGGGATTTTATTGTTTCCTGCTGGGGATTCTTGTTGTAACCCTCTGTTTTATTGTCTTCTGACTTGATCTTGAAATGTATGCCTCTGTTATATGGGCGGGCTCCCAACTTCAATACTTGAAAATTAAAGACTGAAATGTATGCCTCTGTTATCTGGGCGGGCTCCCAACTTCAACACTTGAATTGTAAAGATTGAATGTATTCCTCTGTTATTATGGGCGGGCTCCCAACTTCAACTCTGGAAATATAAAGACTGAATGTATTCCTCTGTTATTATGGGCGGGCTCCCAACTTCAACGCTTGAAATGTAAAGACTGAATGTATGCCTCTGTTATCTGGGCGGGCTCCCAACTTCAACACTTGAAAGTAAAGACTGAATGTATTCCTCTGTTATTATGGGCGGGCTCCCAACTTCAACTCTGGAAATATAAAGACTGAAATGTATGCCTCTGTTATCTGGGCGGGCTCCCAACTTCAACGCTTGAAAGTAAAGACTGAATGTATTCCTCTGTTATTATGGGCGGGCTCCCAACTTCAACACTTGAAAATAAAGACTGAATGTATTCCTCTGTTATTATGGGCGGGCTCCCAACTTCAACTCTTGACAGTAAAGACTGAAATGTATGCCTCTGTTATCTGGGCGGGCTCCCAATTTCAATGCTTGAAATGAAAAGACTGAATGTATGCCTCTGTTATTTGGGCGGGCTCCCAATTTCAACACTTGAAAGTAAAGACTGGAATGTATTCCTCTGTTATTATGGGTGGCTCCCAACTTCAACTCTGGAAATATAAAGACTGAATGTATTCCTCTGTTATTATGGGCGGGCTCCCATCTTCAACGCTTGAAAGTAAAGACTGAAATGTATTCCTCTGTTATTATGGCCGGGCTCCCAACTTCAACTCTTGAAAGTAAAGACTGAAATGTATGCCTCTGTTATCTGGGCGGGCTCCCAATTTCAATGCTTGAAATGAAAAGACTGAATGTATGCCTCTGTTATCTGGGCGGGCTCCCAACTTCAAAACTCGAAAGTAAAGACTGAATGTATTCCTCTGTTATTATCGGCGGGCTCCCAACTTCAACACTCGAAAGTAAAGACTGAATGTATTCTTCTGTTATTATTGGCGGGCTCCCAACTTCAACACTCCTTAAAGTATAACATTCTGTTGGTGTTATTCTTTCGTGCCTCCTCGGTCATTTTTCCTCTTACTTGAATCATCTCCCTTCAGACTTCTTTCCTCGAAAATAGCATTTCATTCCTCCAAAAATTGCTCGAGATATCACTTATCCAGACCTGCGTTGCCTTCCATCCTTCCCCAAGTGGGTACCTGATTTTTGAGAAAATTTTCGCGATAAGAAAATTTTCTGCCCCGGTTTGATGATCTTCTTTATGGCATGTCCTTCCGCCATCTGTAACATTTCTTTTCCCTACTTCAAATCAAAGAAAGATTTTGTTAGTTAAAAACATGGTGGGTGGTCGTGCCACTCCTGCTGGGGATGTTTGTTTTTTTTTTTTTGCTCGGTGTTCCAGTACACTATCAGAACTTGCTGGGGATGATACTATTTATTGGGGGATGATATTATTGCTGGGGATCACGTCCCTGCTGTTGACCACATTCCCGATGGGGGTGGTTTTCCTCTTCTTTCCTTGCTCCGCGTTGTCTCGACCCCTTTTTCATTATACCCCATTGACATTTAGACCAACTCATCATTCGGTCTTGCAACAAATGTCTTTTCCGTTTCATTGCCTTATCTTTGGCATGTCCTGTTCGCCTTTTGCATCGTACCATTTTGGCAATTAGTAGTAAGCTCTGAAAAACAAAATCCCTCTAAAACACACTACTCGAAAAAAACACTTTGAACCCAAAAATGAAAAGTGATGACTTTAAAAGATAAAAGAAAAAGTTTTTCTGAACAAATGTTGGGGAAAGAAAAGGAAAAGAACTTATCTGAATGGTACAATCAATCCCAATGATTATGTCATGCATTTCCGGATCAACCAACTCAGTCTATTTATATCAATCAATTTTTCTGACGGCCTTACTTTACGGGGGATGCGCAGAAGCCTAACTTTCGCTTGGATGCGGATCATTTTTGCCAATCTTATCTTGTTAGCCCCCTTTATATCCTTGTCGCCTCATAGTGCCCTTCGAGGGGTTTTCACTGATGAGACTCTCTCATTTCTCTCAATTCTCGTCGCCTTATGGTGCCGATATGACTCTTTGCTGGGGATTCTTTAGGTTATCAATTCGTTGCCGACTTTTCTCTGCTTTTATTTGTCTGACTTGGCATTCCTCGATTCTGATCGGGAGGTCTTTTTTGGACATCAACATGGGTTTTTGTTTATGGCTAAAAGAAAAAAGGGGGCATCAAAAGGGTTCAAAATAATTCTGATGGGTAAAAACCATTACAACTCTTGGAATCGAACTTCTTTCCCAACATTACAAACATAACTTCTGCCCCAGTTTCTTGCTTGGGGATTCTTATTTTTGGTTTCACTATGACCGAGCCGTGAGGCGCCTACGTATCCTTCTTTGAGGAATCAGGTCAAACGTAGTTCAAAACTCCCTTTTTTCTTTTTTTTTTCTTTTTTTTGTGACTTTTCTTTTGTTTTTATTATATTTTTCTTCTCTCTTTTTTTCTCATTTTCATTACTGATTCCAAAAGAGGGGTATGAAATAATAAATAAGGCTCAAAAGGGGAAGCAAAGGTTAAAATGTTTGGATAGAAGAAAAAATTGTCTCCGTCATTTCATTCTCCGATGAATGCCAAGTATAAACAAACAAACAACAATTAATAGCAATGTCGATGCATCTTCCCTCGACATCTGTCTGACATAAAGCGCAACTGGATAACATCTTGGTCACAATAGATGGCCACCGCCAATTCGGGACAAATTTGCCATTTTTGCTTTGGCCTGATGTGGGAGGATCCGTTTCAACACTTGTTGTCCCTCTTCAAATTTCCTGATATCGTCTGCATCCCCTAAATTGATGTCTTATGCGTCATTTAAGTTGGGCTTGGATTTCTCTTCCAACTAGCTTAACTCTCTGTTTGTCTCTTTGAAGGCTTTATTATCACTGTATTCCGATTCGTCATCGTGATTGACCTTTTGTACAATCAGTTCGGAATCAGATTGATTTTTAGACTAAGTTGATGATCCGTTGTGCATGTCATGTCATTGGAATCAGTATAAAGAGCATTGTTTAGAAAGAAAAAAGGAAGAAAATAGACTCAAAACAAAATAAGAAGAGAAAAGCTTTCACTTTATAAAAATAAAGGATAACAGAGTTTCACACTAAAACAAAACTGGATCACAACTCTGCAATAATCCAAAACAAGAAAGAAAAATCAGAGCCCACTACCAAGACTCCCTTCGGATAGGTAGAGGAGTAGCCGTCCAATTGTTGATTTTTGTTTTCAGATCCATGAATTTTTTTTTTAAAATTTTTTTTTTTAATCTATTTTTTTTGAACTATTTTCACCGGCACGGATCGTCATTAATGTTTGGCGGCTCTGGAACCTGAACCTCGATCCTATTTGTGTTGATGAGCTCTTGCACGACATTCTTCAACTTCCAACATCTCTCAGTATCGTGTCCGGGAGCCCCCGAACAATATTCACAACTTGCTGAAGGGTCAAGATTTTCAGGAAGAGGATTTGGTAATTTGGGCTCAATAGGATTCAATAGGCCTAACTGCCTCAATTTGTGGAACACGGTAGTATAGGATTCTCCCAGCGGAGTATATTTCTGCTTCCTCTCATTCTTAAAAGCTTGATTCCCCCGGAAACCTGACCCTGGAGGATTTCTATAGGCCCTCGGAAGTGGATATATGTTTGGTGGAGGTGGGTATGTATTTTGGGGAGCCGGCGCACGCCATTGTGCGTGTGCTGAAGAGTGGGTATAGGTTTGTGCATGATGAACGGAAAAATGGGGATCTGGCAGTGAGTAATAATGTCGTGGAGGGCTATATGGAGTGCGGGGGTAATTTTGGTGGTAGGGTCGTGGGTGGCTATAGTAGGGTGACGGGCCTCTAGATCCGAACCAGGCTCCAGACTCAACAGTCGTGACATCTTCTTTCTTCTCCTTCCCCAGTACACCCTCAGTGCCGCTCTGGATGGCCTGAGTGGTTGCTTTAATTGCCGAATAGCTCAGGATTTTGTTGGACCTGAGTCCCTCTTCGATCATACCGCCCATTTTTACTACTTCATTGAAAGATTTACCAACTGTCGTCACTAGATGACCAAAGTAAGTTGGCTCCAAGGTTTGTAAGAAGTAGTCCACCATCTCTCCCTCTCTCATGGGAGGATCAACTCTGGCTGCTTGCTCTCTCCAGCGGAACCCGAACTCGCGAAAACTTTCCCCGGGCTTCTTTCCAGTCCTTAACAACGTGAGACGGTCAGGGACTATCTCGAGATTGTATTGGAAATAACCTGCGAAAGCCTACGCCAGATCATCCCAAGTGTACCATCTGCTGGAATCCTGCTTGGTATACCATTCTAATGCCGATCCGCTCAGACTTTGGCCGAAATAAGCTATCAGCAGCTCATCCTTGCCGCCTGCCCCTCTCATTTTGCTACAGAATCCCCGCAAATGTGCCATGGGATCACCGTGCCCTTCATATAGATCAAACTTAGGCATCTTGAACCCAGCCGGGAGTTGGACATCCGGGAAAGGGCATAGATCTTTGTAGGCCATGCTGACCTGGTTGCCCAATCCGTGCAGGTTCCTGAAGGACTGCTCCAGGCTTTTGAATTTCCTCAATACCTCATCTTGTTCTGGGGCTTTAACCGGCTTTTCAATTTCTGCCGGTGCCTCCAAATGTGGATTGTAGGCATGTGGTTCGGGGGCATGGAATGTAGGCTCAGGGGGATAGTATTGCGTATCGGGAGCCTGAAGCAATGGCTCGCTGTTTGATCTTTGCAGGGTGGCTGATGTGGGTCCCATAAAAGTGGGAACATTTGGTATTGGGAGAGGTTGATGGGGCGGTGGAGCTTGGGAATCATGGGGGCTTCTCTCCTGAAGACAACGGTGATTCGGGAGGCTAGTTGAGGGGCCAGAGTGAGGGTATTCCGACATATGCCCTAGTGGCTCAGAGGTCTTTTGTGCTTTGGCTAGAGCTAGCTGCATTGCATTCATCTCTAATCCCATTCTTTCTATTTTTTCCATCGCTTCCTTTAACAACTGGCTCATCGGCCTTTCTTCCTCGGTACTATTCTCTGAAGTAGTCATGCTTGTTGCTATCAGTCCTTTGGATCTAGTTTGGTAAGGGTGTGTTGCCAGAATTCTTTAACAACTAATTGTCTGGATGTCGGAAAACAACAAACTTGTTAGCGTTAGAGTTTAACAGATTTGATAACAACACATTGAGGATGCAATGCTCCTAGGCAGTTAACCATTTCTAACATGCTTTGCTTCGAACAACATGCGTCATCCCGGCTTGCTTATTTGCCCCTTCAAAGTACTTTGGGAACCCCTGTATTTTATCCTATTTTGTATTTTCTTTTTCATTATTAATGGCGGTCGAATCTTATGTGGATTGCCTACGTATCACGTCCCCGCGTGAATTAGACCTTGCGTAGTTCGGACCAATAAAAGATAAACAATACTCAACATTTTTTTTTTATTTTTTTTTCATATTAAAACAAACTGGGTTTCAAAGGTTTGAAAATGACCTACAAACTCGAAAATCAAACAACCCACGTGTTCTAATTAAAAGATTTACAAACTCCAAAGCAAATGACCAGCTTCCTTTCTCCGTTCGACAAATGCAACCGAACAGTTATTTTTGCAAACGTGGCCCCTTCCAAATTCCATATGAATTTTGAGGCCGGGGAGGATTATTTTATGACACTTCTACAAACTTGTCCGTTCTTTTACGAAAATAGCCTTTCGACAACTGAGAGATACTCTAAGGCTATTTCGGCAAGAACGGTTTAAGACGCGGCCGAAGCTGGCTCGGCTTATTTTGACTAAAATTCAAACGGTATTCACTTGACCGCTGACTCTTTGTTTTTTTTTTCAAATTACAATAAAATCTGGTGTTGCAAACACGGCCCTTCAGCGCCTCGGGGACGAAGATTTATAGGGCTGTGTGGGTCAACTAGACCAAAAATCCTAAACATGACCCAAAAGTGGCGGTTTATGCAAAGTCAGCCTTCCGGCGTCCCTTTCGGGAACATTCGGCTATTTATGACAAAACAGAATCACCTGGCTTATTTATGACTCTTTTTATCGTTTTTCAAATTAGAAAACTCAATATTGCAAACATGGCCTTTCAACGTCTCGGGGACGAAGATTTTTTAAGGCTGTGTGGGTCAACTGGACCAAATCTTAAAAAAAATGACCCGAAGGTGGCTGTTTATGCAAAGTCAGCCTTCCGGCGTCCCTTTCGGGAACATTCGGATATTTATGAATAAACAGCATCACCCGAACTCTTTATGACAGAATTGACATTTTGACATGTTTTTTTTAATTTGTTTTTGGCTATTTTAGCAAAAGGTGGGGTAGGACCCGATGAGGGTTGCCTACGTATCTCACATCCGGTGAGAATCAAACCCGCGTAGTTCGGGCAGGTCATGGATAAAATAAATAAACTAATTTTGATTTTTTTTTTTGGAATTTGTGAAAGAACTGCTTTAAAAGAAGAAAGGAAGTATTATATTTTTTTTTTGATTGATTTCTTATTGAAAAAAAAGACTTGTAAAAATTCCTTTTCTTTTGATTTGAACTTTGAGAATTTCAAAAGTAAAAGGAAGATATTTTTTTTCTGAATTTTCATTTGTTTTTTTTCTTATTCTAAAGAAAAAAGAAAATATTTTTGGAATTTTACTTTTAATAAAAGAAATGCTTCTAAAAAATATTTTTTGAATTTTGAATTTTCTTTTCAATTTTGAAAGAAGAATCAAAATATTTTCGGATTTTTTTTTTTCTTTTTTTTAAAAAAAGAAAACATTTTTATTATTTTTGTTTTATCAACAATGGAAAATAAAGATATTTATATTATTTTTGCAAGACATATCTTTTTGGAATTTTACTTTGAATTTTCTTGGCAAGACAAATACTCTTTGCAACAAATAAAGATATATATATCTTTTGGAAATAAAAAAAACTTTTCGGATTTATATATATATATATATATATATATATATATATATATATTTGCGACAAATAATGAAAGACTTTTTTTATTTTTTTTTGCATTTTCATAAGCAAATAAATAATAAAAAAAACCATTTTAAAAATAAGACCTTTTTTTCATTTTCATTTTCATGGCAAGACAAACTATATATTTTTTCTATTTTTTATTTTTGAAAAACAAAACAGAACAACGACTTTTTTTTTCTTTCTTAGCTTTTAATAAAACAAACTAATAAGACATTTTTTTTTCATTTTCTTAAAATTTCGGCAGAGTTTTGACAGTATTTGGGCATTTGTTTTCTTTCAAAAATAAACAATCAATTCCCTAACCGCTATTTCTTTTTTTCAGTTTCAAAATATTATTCCCGATATTCACAAGTCAGTCAGCACACGAGTCCGAATCAAATAAATGCACATAAAACAAATAAGATGCATCAGGATGGTCATTTTCATTTTTGGTGCACCTGTCCTAGACAGACCCAACCCCTGTGTTGAGCCTCCAAAATCAGATGCACGTGATGCAAACAAACGTTCCTACTAGGGATCCGGCATGTGGCTTTGTTATACTAGGTTCAGAACCTGGGTGTTTGTTCTAGACCTGGCTTACCCGAGCGGACAGCTCAAGCCGAGGAGGAGGCGGCAGTCCGGGAATACAGAAGCTTTACCGGCTTTGCGACTTATCCAAACCTCGTTCTAAATTGGGACTTGACACTATACAGAAAAGAAGTCGTACGAAGTACACCCTTCTTCATGATTCAGAAGACTCGGAGAGAAGATGGGTTTCGGCACAGTTTATATACAGTTCAGATAATATCAAAGCGTTAAAAGCAGCATTTAGCACATTAGGCTCAAAACATGTAAAAATCAGATAAAGCCAAATATAACAATTTATCTAAGCTCGAATTTCTAACCCTGAACCAGTGGTTCTGGGTTTTTATCCCCAGCAGAGTCGCCAGAGCTGTCACACCTCCTTTTTCCGCACCCGCGAGGGGCACAAGGGAGTTTTTTCCAATTAAAGGACAATCGAAAAGGGATTTATTTGTTTATTTCAGAGTCGCCACTTGGGAGATTTAGGGTGTCCCAAGTCACCAATTTTAATCCCGAATCGAGGAAAAGAATGACTCCATATTATAGTCTGCGTACCAGAAATCCGGATAAGGAATTCTGTTAACCCGGGAGAAGGTGTTAGGCATTCCCGAGTTCCGTGGTTCTAGCACGGTCGCTCAACTGTTATATTCGGCTTGATTATCTGATTTTATACAAATATGAACTTATGTGCAAATTTATCTTTTAACCGCTTTATTATTATTGTTTTTAAAAGTAATGTGAACATCGCTTAAAACACGTCTTTGGACTGTGTCACATGAAATGCACCCACAATCCGGAACACGTTTTATTTGATGTTTTGGTATTTGGATTCGGGTCGCATGAAATGCACACCCAGGCTTAAGAAAATAAAATATTAAACAGGCGCCTAAAGAGACTATCGCGTTATTATTTTGGGAAGACCGTGAAATTCGCTAAACGGTCCTTCCGAATTCTAATTAAACCATACATTTTGTGAGGGCCCCGCAATCTATACGTTTTATTTGGCGAGGCTCGTCTCATTTTTATTTTAAAGGATAAACCTACAATGACTATATTTTCTATTAAGTTCGTCTCTAAAATAAAAGAAAATCTCTTAATTATTTACATGTTGAAAAACGTAACTTATTAGTTATTAGTTTACGGCTAATGCGAATGGAAAATTGCGGTCGAGTTGGTGCAAAGAAAGCTGCTTTCATTTTATATTCTGTTATTCAATAATACTAGAACATGAGATTGACCATAATATCAAAACAGATTAATTATTCTCCGATTAATTTAAACTAACATTATTAGATGAAGAAAGTATACATATGCAACCTCATTATTCATTAATCATTCAACTACATCTTTATACGAAGAAAGAAAAATTATATTCAACCACAAATCTAAACAGGAAGGAATTCAACAGGAACAAAGCCTGATTAATATTTCATTTTTGCTTCAAGCCGAGATTGTACAAATGTGTACCTGGAAACAGCAGTACAAGAACAAAAGAAGTAGAAGTCAGCAGCAATAATACCACAGCAACAGCAGATTCGGCAACACCGCAGAACCAGTAACAACCAGTAGAATAACCCAGCAACAGATTGAAAACTCAGCAATACCAAAGTGCAATCACAATCAAAGCAGAGGAGAGAAAAGATACAAGATGCAGTAATTTCGGATTTTTTGAATAACACTCGAGAAAGACAAACGGAAATTATTCAAGTGAAAGTTCAAATTGCATTTCTCTTTGACTCAAAAAATGTTTCAAGTCTTCTAGCTCTCAAGTGTAAAAAGCCTCTCAATAATAACCTCTAAGTTTTTCTCAAATCTGTTCAACCTTTTTTCTCTCAATGTTCAAGTCCTAAAACTCTCTCCAAAAATCCTCTCCATTTCAAGTCAAGAATGACTCTATATATAGCAAGACCTTGTCTTGAATTCCCAACCCCAAATTATTCCCCCAATGACATGCTTTGTCCCACTACTTAATGTTTTCTTTATTTTAAATATTGTCCCACATGCCTACATTAAATAAATACAAGATTCCCAACCCATTACAATATGTCCCCCATGCCTACATTAAACAAGTACAAGATTCTTCCCCATTATATTTTGTCTTGTCCCCCATTATATTAAACAAGTACATCAAGAACTTCACCCCATTATATTTTGTCCCCCATGCTTAACATAAAGAATCAAAATAATGTTCAATTACCAAACTACCCCTCCGACCTTATTGCAATTACAAATCTACCCCCGAATGCACTGCAATTTACCAAACTACCCCCTCAGCTCTAAACAATCAATTAATCATAACTTAACCAAAATATAGTCAAGATGACCAATTTCTCAACAATCTTCAACAACAATTATATGAACACGATGAACAACACAACTCAAAATTAATGGAAATAAATTAACCATATCGGGAACAAATCCTGGTTAATTAGACCATGAATGTATGAGCAAGGATACAACAATACGAACAACAAAACACATGATTCAAACTAAATTAACAAATCAAAGACAAACATAAACTCACATTAAATCACTGGATCTAAACATGAACTTCAAACAAAGATGAACATGAATTAAATCTATTTTTAGCAACAAACATGACGGATTCACATGACTCAAACAACATTAATGATTTCTGGAAAATACATAACAACATGAAACAAATTGAAGAAATAACCAATTAAATTTCAATTTGAATCTAACAAACATTAAACTAACAAATATTCACTTAAACAATAATACAAACATGAAATAACATGAAAAACAATTAATTAATCTTTCATTTGGAATCTAAAAAATTAATTTAACAAACAACACATGAACATGAACTAAAAATTAATTCAAACGATAAACAAAACAAACATTTGCCGATTTTAGATTCGAAAACATCAAAACAAAATACGGACAAAATAAAACTAAAAAAATCTACTAACCGGATCGAAATGACGAACAACAACTAAACAAACGACGAGCTTGATTACGCAGGGGCTGTTTTGACGAGCGTCGACCAAAGCTCGAACAAACGACGATGGAGGCGAATTTAAGAAGCGAACCAAGCAACGCCGAAGCAGTAGCAGCAGTGGCGCAGCAGAAGGGACGCAACGAGCTTCTTCTGATGTTCGTAGCCGAAGCAGTAGCGGCAGTGCGGCCCAGCAGCGACGCATCCCTTCAGCAGCGACCAAGCAGCTACGAACCAAGCAGCGACGAGCTGCTGCATTGTTTGGATGGGGAATATGAAGGCAGGCAGAAGCAGACACGGAGAAGACGAAGGTGAAGCAACATCATCAACGGGAAGCAAGAAACCAGAAGAGGGCAATGACCGCTGCAGCATGACGGGTCTGTTTGGTTCGCTTAAAGCTGAAAGCAGAAGAAGCAGCTACGACAATAGCTGCCTGAACAGCAGCAGCAACGGCATGGACGTGACGAGGAGGAAGGCAGCCATTGACGTCGAGCTCAAGCTCGAGCTTGACGCCGGACGACGAAGATGAAGCAGAAACAGTCGCGTGGTCGCCTGGGCTGCTCATGGTCGAAGACTAAGCAGCTGCGACCTTGGTGATGGTGAAGCCGAAGGCAGCGGGTGGGTCATCAACGGGAAGTTGGGCAGCCATGGTTGCTCGTTGACGATGAGTTGTTCGACTACTAGCGACGGGTGGTCGATGGAGGGGTTGTGCGCGGGTGTGAAGGTGAGTAGCCATGGTTGGCTATGGCAACCATTGGAGGGGAAGGGCGACGTGCAGACATGGGAGTTGGGTGATTTTGAGATTTTGGAGAGGAAGAAGATGGAGGGGGGCGGGTAGGCTTAGGTCTTTTTTAGGGTTTTTTGGGTTTTTTTTTTTTTTTTGTTTGTTTTTGTTTTTGTTTTGTGTTTTGAAAAATGAAGAAGGGTGTTGGGTATTTGGGTTAATGGGGCGGACCGGGTCGACCCGGTCTGAAGTGGACTGGGTCATGGAGAAGATTGGGCAATTTTTTGGTCTTTTGGCTTACAATTGAAGAAGTGGCCCAATCCGATTTTCTTTTGTATTTTTGTTATCTTTTCTTCTTTTATTTTTCTAAACTAAATTATAAAAATATTTAAATTATTATTAAGAACTAAATTAAGTTATAAAAGCGCAAATTAACTCCCAATAACAATTAACGCACAATTAAATAATAATTAAGCATAAAATTGTTCATTCGGACATTAAATGCTAAAAATGCAAAAGATGCCTATTTTTGTAATTTTTAATTTTTGTAAAACTAATTTAATTACTAACAATTGTATAATTAAATCCTACATGCAAAATGCGACATATTTTTGTATTTTTTATTAATTTAACAAATAAGCAAACACAGACAAATACAAATAATTATCTAAAAATATCACAAAAGTACTCAAAATTGCACACCAAGGAAAATCATTTTATTTTGCATTTTTTGGGAGTATTTCTCATATAGGGCAAAAATCACGTGCTTACAATACTACCTAAAGGCAGACTCAACAAGTATTCAAGGCTTCTTTTGCAATCCACCTCAAATACTGGGGGGCATCCCGACCACTTATTAGAAGGTTTTCTTTTCCTTTCCATAAATAGGCTTTCCCAACGACAATAGGGATTCTTACTTGTTTTTGCATGATTTGGAATTGGAGTGACAAATACATGATTTACTTCAAAATTTTAAATAATAACTTATTCAAAGTTTACATTATAGCTTTAACATACAAATTGTAGCTTTATTTAGTTAATCAGATTGTATTGCACAATAGTCTATGAATCTTCACTTAATTTTAACACAAAAATTGTAAATTTTAATTACATGTAATTTATCACATCGTCTTTAATATGAAATAAAAAAAAATCAAAAAAAAATCTTTATAGAATAATGAAGGTGGCAATTACATCCAAAGAAAAAAACTACTAACTTCTAATTTATAATCATAGGCTACTTTCTTCCGTTCTTTAATTTTTATTAAATTATAAATACATTGTTCAGTATTATAGTTAAATAACTTTAAAAATTGTATATTCATTAAATTAGGGTTCACGCGCAAAGCGCGTACCCTAAGACTAGTTATATAAAAAGCACGAAATCCCTTAGCGAAATGTTGTTCACCTTTTTTACCCTTTTAAAATATATTTCACATTGGACAGAATAGTCTTTTACATAATATTTTTTCAAATATTTAGGAGATTAAAATCTACTAAAATTTAACTTCTTAAACCATTCCTTATTTAAATTATATAGACAATCTTAATATTAGGACTATAAGACTAATTAAATTTTTACCCAATAAATTATTAAAAAAAATCAGTTGTTTGAAACGTTATTCGATCAACAAATAGGACAATCTTGAAATTTAGGCATGTCGATCACCCATAGTGAAGTATACATTCGTTTTTTCTTTAAATTAGCCACCGAAACTTTGATCATAAATTAGGACAATCTTAAAATTTAGGCATCGATCACCCATGATAAAGCATACATGAGTTTTTTCTTTAAAATAGCCACCTTTGTTGTTATCTCTTTTTTCTTTAAATTTTATTCTATACCTCCACGCATGTTTTTAATAATACTTATGAAATTTTATTTTCTTTAAATTATTTTTCTTGATGCAACACACACGTACAACATGTACCATAAAACTAGCCTTCTTAAAATCTTAGATTTGCTAGGCACATCTATATTTACGCTCTCCTTTGTCTCCTTATTCTTCCTCCATATCCTCCTTTGTCTCCTTCTGCTTCTTCTTCGACTTCATACTTCTTCTTCATCCTTCTCCTTCCTATTGATTTTCTTTTAGCTTCCAAATCCGGCGATCTAAAACTGAGAATGTCATGAAAGTTACTATAAAAGAACAATGCGATACAAATACAAGTTGTAGCTTGGAAGTGTTGGTGGGAGACTATGAAAAATTATGAATTATCTCCTTTTCTTATATCGTGGAAAGACAGGTAGCAATTTGATTAAATGTTAACTTCGTTTTGGGTAGTCCAAAATTTGTATATGAAGATATTGAAGTTAGACATCAATTATAATTCAACAGATTCCGTCGCTTATTTTCTATCCATTGAAAACAAAATCCATAACTATGAAACGACCCGGCCGGTCATTTTGAGAGTAATAGACCCGATCCTCTATTTACTGTTTTTCCCGTATCTCTTTCTGCTTTTGTGACTTGCCGGAAAGTTTTGATTGTAATTTCGGAGTGATTTGGGACACTTAGTCCCTAAAAAACAGAAGCTTAAATTCTAGGATTTTGACCGTAGTTGGAACTGTGTGAAGACGATTCCGGAATGGAGTTTAGTCGGTTCCATTTGCTCCGTTAGGTGATTTTGGACTTAGGAGCATGTCCAGATTGTGAATTGGAGGTCTGTAGCTGAATTAGACTTGAAATGGCAAAGGTTGAATTTTTGGGAGGTTTGACCGGAAGTGAAATTTTTGATATCGGGGTCAGATTCCGATTCTGGAAGTTGAAGTAGGTCCGTAAGGTCGAATATGACTTCTGTGCAAAATTTGGGGTCAATCGGACGTGTTTTGATAGGTTTCGGCATCGGTTGTAGAAGTTTGAAGTTTCAAAGTTCATTAAGTTTGAATTGGAGTGTGATTCATGTTTTTAGCGTTGTTTGGTGTGATTTGAAGGCTCAACTAAGTTCGGATGATATTTCTAGACTTGTTGGTATATTTGGTTGAGGTCCGGGGGTCCTCGGGTTGATTTCGGATGGTTAATGGATCATTTGGCATTTTGTTGGAATGGCTGAAGCTTTGATGCACCTGGTGTAATCACAGCTAAGCGATGAATCCTTCGCAGAAGCGGATTAACTGGGCAAAAAAAAGAGGAATTTCGAGGGTTTGATCTCGTTTACAGTTTAGGACTTTGAGAGCTCGGACTTGGGCGATAATTTGAAGGATTTTCAGAGAAAGCTGTTGGGTAACGATTCTTAACTCATTTTTGGTCATATTCCACTAATCTATAGTTAATTTTATCATTTAATTAAGGATTTTTGTTGAGAAAATTGGGAAAAAGGTTAGAAAGTTCTTCAACCAAATTTTTGGGTTTTGATTGAGATTTTGATATCGGATTTGAGTAATTTTGGTACGAGTGATCTCGTGGTTAAATGGGTGTTCGTATTTCTGACTTTTACCCGATTCTGAGACGTGAGCCCGGATTGACTTTTTGAGGCAATTTTCTAATTTCTTGTTAAAATCTTGATTTTATTAATTATATTAGTTTCTTATAGTATTTATGGTATGTAATTACTTTTGGCTGGATTTGGGACGTTCAGAGTCAAAAAGTCATGGAAAAGGCATTTTTACTTATTGATTGAGCTTGGTTCGAGGTAAGTTGCTTGTCTAACCTTGTGTGGGAGAAATCCCCTTAGGATTTGGTCCTGTTGTGATACTTCTGTGATATGTGAGCTCTGTGTACGCGAGGTGACGAGTGCATACACGGGATAATTGTTGAAAATCTGGTTTTTACTGAGTAGTAACCTGTTACATCTTAGATGAGTTATACCAGCATGTGTAGTTATCATGTTTAGCCTAGTAACGCATGTTTACGTGTCTTAAATGCTTATTTGAATTCTGTGCAGCATGCTTAGTTGATTTCTTATTTTTTTCCTTGATCTGTATAAGTCTTAATTGTAGAATTCTTGTTGTTAATTGTTGTATTCATCGGTTTCGAGGTGTGTATTTACTTTTGGGACTACAAGGCGGTACCTCCGGAGATCTCCCTACATATTTACTTTTGGGACTACAAGGCGGTACCTCGGGAGATCTCCCTATACATTTACTTTTGAGACTACGAGGCGGTATCTCGGGAGATCTCCTTACATAGTTACTTTTGGGACTACGAGATGGTATCTCGGGAGCGCCTCTGTTGTTTATCCCTATGTGTTGTGCTGTTATTCTTCTATGAGTTTCTCTTTGTTAAATTTTCAGTCTCTTATTACATTGCTATTTTCTTCTGCCTTATTTATTATATACCAGTAGGGCCCTGACCTGACCTCGTCACTACTCGACCAAGGTTAGGCTTGGAACTTACTGGGTATCGTTGTGGTGTACTCATACTATTCTTCTGCACATGTTTTGTGTGCAGATCCCGGTACCTCCTATCAGCCCCGCTATTAGTTGTGTGCTTGTTGCTGCTCCGGAGACTTCAAGGTATATTCCCCCTCTATCCCTTTTATGTTGTTCCTCCTTTATTTCTTCTAGTTACCGATGTATAGAACAGTTAGACAAATTCATAGAGCTTGTGACTTGTGACTAGTAGGTTTTGGAATTTTGTTTATACCCGAGCGTTGGTTATTGTACATACCGAACAGAATTTTATCATTATATAGTTATCTGTTGCAATCTAGTTGTTGAATTCTGTTTTCATTTCTGTTATTTTCGTAATTTATTAGGCTTACCTAGTAGTAAAGACTAGGTGCCGTCACGATATTTTATGGAGGGAGATTTGGGTCATGACAAACTACCTTGTGACTGTGACACAAATATTTTTTAATAATTACAATCACCAAAATTTTAGGTATTAATTACAACTCTATTTAAGTTGTCGCTCCTATTTTCTCTCTCAAACATTGTGTCTTACATGCTTGTGCTGTTTTTTAAAGAAATATCTAAAATTCTAATAAATTATCTGTAATTATTATTTTATCTAACATAGAACATATTTTTGAAGGATATAAAATAGCTGTCTATTTAATTTGAAATGCTTTTTGCCGATGATTTCTTTAGAAAAAAGTATTTTTCGAGAGTAGTAATTTGTGCTTTACCAATAAATTTAAAATATAATTTTACCAATATTAGATCAGAAATTTTTGCTTGGGCGAGATTCTAATTAATTTTCAGCTTCTGCTACTACCCAAAAAATTGTATATTTTTCCCTTAAAAGTTTGTCCCAACGCCTTAACTTTCTAAAATAAGAATTTTAGGAATGATTTAAAAACTAATCTAATCAACGGAATTATTATCCGTTAGAAAGTCTTATTTGAATACTTAGTAATCAAAGATTTTAAATAGATTTTTAACTATAAAGTCTTTATTTGAATTATTGAATATGTAGAATGCCTATTTTGAAGTCAATTAAAAAGTTTATTTAAAAGATCCAAAAGTAAAAAGTCAAATATTCTTTTACCATTATTATAAAATAGAAGTTTTAGTGGATAAAACTATAATTTTATTTAAATATTTAAAATTTAGTACGAAATAATATTAAGAATTTGAAGAAAAGATATTCATTTACTTTAATGCTGAGAACGAATAATTAAGTCGGGATAAACTAATATTAATAATTTGAATCAGGCAAAGATATTTATTTCCTTTAATGTTGAGAATAAATAATTAAGTCTTTGAAAAACTAACAACGAAATTATACATTTGACCGCACGGCTAAAATAGTGTACACCAAATATGTACTATATTATATTTTTCGGCTATTTTCTTGGGTGGACGATTATTTAAGTTAATTTCTCAAACAATTATCAAATGAATTCAATTCAGTTCTTTTCCAAATTCATCATATGAGTAAATTTAATTTTAAGTTAACAAAACTCTTAAAATACATAAACTTAGTTCCATCAGAAAGCATTAAGGTGAAGAAATAAGAAAATAGAGCAAAATAGTTATATTATGATATTATGGGTCAAGTTGGTACAAATACAAATTTGAAGCAATAAGGCAGAAATAATAGAGTATAAAATATTTCAAAATGAATTGTCATTAATTATAAATTATTTTCTTTTTGCATTCAGTCCAACAAATAATGACTCCGTATATTTTTATATCAAGTTATTTGTTATCAACTATTAATTAAATATTACTCATTTTAGAGTTTTTATTGTCAGCTACCTATTTATTCTAGAAATTATAGCCTACCTCTTCATTCACAAATTTTTAAAAGACCGCAAGATTCGATTTTTCAATTAGCGTTATTTGACAAATCCGTAAGTGATAAAAGTACTTTTTGTGTTAGTTTTTTTGTTTTCAGTATTTGATCATGGAAATAAACAAGTTTCACAAGATTTTGTGACAAAACTTTTACAAATCATAATATGGCATCAAAGAACTTTTGAACGACATGATTCTTCTATTGAACTAGCTAATTAGCATTCATCATTTTCAGGAATTTAATTTTTTTAAATTTTTTTTATTGTTATTTAAATATATTAATTAATAATATGAACGTAATTTGCCAAATTATATACTCATCAATATAGGTACATGTACGAAGCGCGTACCCTAAGACTAGTATTATATTAAAAGTACAAAGGCCCTCAACGAAATAACGTTCGTCTTTTTTACCCATTTAAAATATGCTTCACACTGGACGAAAGAGTAATTTAAGTAATTCTCTACAATTTAGGATTAGTCGTTTAATTATTTTTCTAATACAAATTTTACATAATTCACACACATTAGGAAAGTCATAGCATAAAGTTTTGCAAATTATTGAAGACCTATTCCATAAAAACCAACTTTCAAATTTAATAAATTAAATACTCCAAAATAGTAGCGTAGTAGATGTAAAGCATTATCCACGTAAATAGTTTTTTGTGATCTTATGATTTGCCACTCTCATTTTCTTAAAATTGTTACCTTTCTAATCCGAAAAATAAGAACTCTATTTTCTTCTAAAAATAAGTTCCGTCGGAATTAAAGATTACATAGTCAATCTAATTCTTCGAAAGGTAAAAATTCCTAATCTTATTCCAAAATGTTGTTTACCTATTCTTGCAATACAAAAGAATGATAAAGTGTTTATAATAGATTTCTTAGATATATCTTTTGTAGACGAAGAAACTTTAAGTTATAAAGTAGATAATATAATCGGTTAAATAAATATCTTCAACAAAAGAAGGTTGAAATGATTATAAATAGCTAATAAGCTTTTAGTGTGAAAAAATATTTTGAAGTGTAAAATTCGATTTTATGAATAAATGGTTAGGTATTCGGATAGAAGTGTATAATAATAGTTTATCGATTTTAGTTAAACTAATAGTTCTTATAAGCTATAAGTTGGGTGTGACCTGACTTTGACTTTTGACTAATTATGCTTATAAACACTTAACATATAAATATTTTAAGTGTTTACCAAATATATGCATAAATAAATCAAAAAGTATTTATAAGTCAATTTGACATGATTGAAAGATTAGCTGATCAATAAAGACATTCTTTTTGATCTTGGTTGAGTAGTACTTGGAGATAGAAAAATGCTAGAACCAGCCATATAAAGATTTTCTTGTGGGGGGAGAGGGAGTGGCTTCGTGAATAGCTAACAATCCAAAAAAAAATAAAAATAGAATCGACATGTTTTCTTAACAACCTATGATGGGCAATGCTTGTATCTATATTCCTTATGTAAACGTGCTCATTTTTTAGTTGTGTATTCTTTGGATAGTGGTTGCAAGTTGCAACTTTCACCTTACTCAATTTTAATAATTGAATAACACAAATAAGATTTGTCTATTTAGTGGAGACTGAGTTTTGACCTAAAAAGTGACTATGTGAGGTGACTTTCTGGAAGACGAAGGAAAGTGAGTCAAACGAAAAATGAAAGGAAATGATCAAATTAAATCTACTCCTAAAATTTATGAAATGGTCTAGATTACCTCCGGTCGGTGAGGTTCGCGCGGGAGAATCTTTCTGTCAAGGTTGACCAACTTAAAAAAGAACTTGAGTGGTTTCCCTTATTATTGAGAAAACGCATTCTATATATAGTATGAGGAGAAAACCCTTAAAAAGGTCAAAGCGGGTGTCATAGATTTTGACGCCAAAATTGCTAAGGCCCTTGAGTTGGAATTAGCCACAAAAAGAGGTCTTCCGACCAGTCCTGATGCTACCGATTCTTCTGGTTCCGATTCTGAGTTCTCGGGAACTGGAGAGGAACCGGAAGGTGATGATGTTGAGGGCCAAAATTATGAAAGCCAAGATATCAAACCGGCGGCGGATCTTCCCACTTCCTCTGGGGGCGTGGATACTTCTCTTCCTCCGGGTTCCGGAGATGTAGTAGTTTAGGTTTTTATCCTTTTTCTAACTTTTGTACCTGTGCCATTTTGGCACTTTTATTGTGAATAAAAATATCGTTTTGCTCAAGTATTGCATGAATCTTTCTGCGTTCTTTTGTTTGAACATTTATGCAAATTTTAATCTTTGCATTCTTTCTTGCTTAAGTGTTTTGCGCAAGTTTTGCCGTTTGTGTCTGATTATGTAAGTCCTTAGTGTATTTTCCCCAAAAGCATTTGGATATAGGGAACAAGTTCTTCCGAAATCAACCATTATCGTGAGAGTTTTTATAAGAGAGGATCCTTTTATGTTTACGGTGCTCTTGAAGAGGACGTCTCATATTTATTACGACATTAGCATTTGAAGTACTTGTTTAACTTTCAAATGATAAAATCAATTCATCGTTTAGACAAGAAATAAGATAGAAATCAAAGGAATTTACTTTATTCCTTCCATTTTCAAAAGGTACATAAGCATTCGTTATGCTAAAAAGAAATTGTCATTTCTTGTGGCTAACTTATACAACTTGTTTCTACAGGGCTGGCGGCACAATCCTCGGTCCCAATGATACAACTATATTTCCGTTTTTTGTATTCCAATCGACGTGGCAGTCATTGTTGTCGTGTCCTCATATCATCCCCCCCCCCCAATGTGTTTGAATGCGAAGAATGCAAATTGGAACACTGGAAGTTTTGCACCTTTGAGGACTCCTCTAATGAATTGCTAGATAATCTTCAGTTTGGTAACAAACTTCACTTTCCCTTAGGAATTTATGTTATCGAGCCAAAAACTATCTAACAATCCTCTAGTGGTTTGCACTTGTGAACGATTGGGTAACTTTTGCTTGAAAGCAAACTTATTTTCCCGGTGGAAATTTTGCTATCGAGACAAAGATTATCTAACCGCACCGGAGTGGTTCTTTGCTTGTGTTCCTTGCTATTAAAGGTCTTATTACTGTTGTTGAGACCTTCGTTGTAGTATGTTATCCGTTGCTGCTTCGTTAAAACCCTTGTCAGAAAAACTCAATTCGGACAAAAATTGGACGAAGAAAAAAAGAGTGTAGCACATACTTTCAGTACATGTGATGTTTATCAGCAATAATATCTCTTGAGGTGTGCCATTTCCAGTTGCTTGACAACTTTGTCCATCCCGATTCTCCAACTCGTATGGACCTTTTTCGGTGACAGTTGAAACCTGGTAGGGGCCTTCCCAGGTTGGATCTAGCTTCCCTGCGTTGAGTTCCCGAGTATTTTGAGTTACTTTCCTTAGAACCAAGTCTCCCACTTTGAAATAACGGAGGTTGACTCTTCGATTATAATATCTTTCTATTCTCTGCTTTTGGGCTGTCATTCTTATATGCACCAAGTCCCTGCGCTCATCGAGTAGCTCCAAATTGACTAACATCGCCTCGTTGTTTGTTTCTTCACTAGCTTGGAAATATCTCAAGGTAGTCTCTCCTACTTCCACCAGGATTAAGGCTTCTACTCTGTATACAAGGGAGAAAGGAGTTTCTCCTGTGCTTGATTTGGTCGTTGTTCGGTACGCCCCTAGCACTCCAGGTAGTTCCTCAGGCCATTTACCTTTATTCGCTTCCAACCTCTTCTTGAGATATTGTATAATGACTTTGTTCGTTGATTCCGCTTGACCATTTGCGCTCAGATTATAGGGGAAGATGTGATTCTTTTTATTTTTAAGTCTTCAAGGAACTATGTGATCTTTGCGCCTATAAAATGTGGCCCGTTATCGTAGGTTATCTCTTTTGGTATTCCAAATCTGCAAATTATGTTTTCCCACAAAGAATCCACCACCTCACGTACGTCGATCTTCTAATAAGGACATGCGTCAACCCACCTAGAAAAATATTTAGTTTAAATTACAAGAAATCTTACCTTACCAGGAGTCGGCAACAGTGGTCCGGCGGTATCCATTCCCCACTTCATAAACGGCCATGGGGACAAAATCAAGTGTAATGGTTCTATTGGTTAATGTACCAGTGGTGCGTAGCATTGACACTTATCACATTTTTGCACGAAAGCTTTGGCGTCTTGTTCCATTCGGAGTCAATAAAATTTTGCCTTACCAGTTTTAGTACTAAAGAGTCTACGCCCGAATGATTTGCACATATCCCTTCGTGGAATTCTTGCATAACATAATTAGTTTTGGAGGCTCCCATACATCAGGTCAGTAGAGCTTGGAAAGATTTCCTGTACAGTTGGCCTCCTTTGAAGCTACATCATGCCGTTTTGGCGCACAATGCCCGGTATGCCTTGGAGTCTTCAGGAAACTTCCCGTGTCTTAGATAAGAAATGATCTCATTCCTCTAGCCCCAGACCAAATTAGTCGTATTCACCTCATAGTAGCTATCTACATCTAAAACCGAGTGCATAAGTTGCACTACCGTCCCGGAATCTGATCCCTTTATTTTTATTGATGAACCGAGGTTAGCTAGTGAATCCACTTCTGCATTTACTTCTCTCAGGATATGTGTAATTGACCACTCCCGGAATCGAGCAAGAAGAGCCTGAACCTTAACTGCGTATTGTTGCATGCGCTCCTCTTTAGTTTCGAAGATCCCGTAGACCTGGTTTACCACCAGCTGGGAGTCGAACTTGACTTCTAAGACCTGGGAATCTAGTCCCTGGCCAATTTGAGTCCTTCAATAAATGCTTCACACTCTACTTCGTTGTTAGTCAAAGGGACCATTCTTATGGCCTGCCTTAGGGTTCCTCTCGAAGGCATGGTTAGCACTATGCCAAGCCTGTACCCCTTTACATTGGAAACTCCGTCCGTAAATAAGGTCCAAAATCCTAATGTCAATTCTGACACCATCACTACTTCTTTAGTTGCTAGAGGTAGCAATCCCGAATTGAAATCGGCCACAAAGTCGGCCAAAACTTGCGACTTAATCGCAGTCTTAGGTTTATACACTATGTCGAATTCGCTCATTTCGATGGACCATTTGGCCAATCTACCCTAGAGTTCGGGTTTGTGAAGAATATTTCGCAGGGAAAAGGTAGTCACCACAACTATCGGGTGACACTGGAAGTAAGGTCTCAGCTTTCGAGCGACGACTACGAGAGCTAAGGCCAACTTTTCCAAATGTGGGTAGCGAGTTTCTTCTCCCGTTAAAATTCTACTAACGTAATAAGTGGGAGATTGCGTACCTTTATCCTCATGGACTAAAATGGTGGTTATTGCTACCTCCAAGACTACTAGGTAGATTAATAGTGTTTCGCCTTACTCCGGCTTTGATAGAAACAGAGGACTTGACAAGTACCTCTTCAAATCCCTCAAAGCCTGTTGGCATTCCGGGGTCCATTCAAAGTTATTTTTCTTTTTGAGTAGCAAGAAGAAACGATGACATTTCTCTGATGACCGGGAAATGAACCTGCTCAAAGCGACCAATCTCCCTATGAGCCTTTGAACTTTTTTCACGCTTGATAGATGGTCCGGAATGTCTTCGATGGCTTTGATTTTGTTGGGGTTTACCTCAATCCCCCTTTGTGATACCAAAAATCCTAGGAACTTGTAGGAGCTGACCCTGAACGTGCACTTCTCGGGGTTAAGCTTCATGTAATTCTTCCTTAGGATGTCAAAAGTTTCTTGCAAATTCTTAAGATGATCACTTGCATTCAAAGACTTTACAAACATATAGTCTAAACAAACTTCCATGGTTTTCCCTATTTGTTTTTCAAACATCTTATTTACGAGCCGTTCATATGTAGCTCTGACATTTTTTAGACCGAAGGTCATCACATTATATCAATATGTGCCGAAATTAGTTATCAACGAAGTCTTTTCCTAATCCTTTGGGTTCATCTTAATTTGGTAGTACTCGGAGTAGGCATCGAGGAAACTCATTAACTTGTGCCCGACTATTGCATCAATCATTTGATCGATGTTTGGAAATGGGAACGAGTCCTTTGGACATGCCTTATTCAAGTTTAGTCTACACACATGCGAAATTTATTATTCTTTTTAGGAACTACTACTACGTTAGCTAGCTAGTCTGGATACTTTACCTCTTGGATTAAACCAATACCAAGTAAGCGAGTTACCTCCTCTTTGACAAATTTATTTCTGGCCTCGCAATCAGATATTTCTTTTATTTTACCGGAGGAATGCTGGGATCCAAGCTTAGCTTATGTACGGCCACTTCCGTTGGGATACATGTCGTATCCGCATGTGACCATGCAAAACAATCAGCATTAAATTTAAGAAATTCAATAAATCCAGACCTGAGCTCGGGATGCAATCCTATCCCCAAGTGGAATTTCCTCTCTAAGAACTTTTCAAACAATGCGACTTGCTCAAGCTCTTTCGATGTGGACTTTGTTGCATCCGTCTCTTCTGGTACCTAGAAATATCTCGGTACCTGATAAGATTCTGATGCCTCTTCCCCTTGGTTAACTTCACTCGACTCAGGGGCATGCGTCGGTTCTTGTAATTTCTATGTCGTATGCTCCTTCCCTTTGCTACTGGAGACCAAAATTGCATTTATCTCCCTTGCCGCCGATTGGTCGCCATTTATCTGTTTAATCCCCTTGGGAGTTGGGAATTTCAAAAATTTATGGTACGTTGAAGGCACGACTTTCATCTCGTGCAACCATGGTCTTCCCAAAATAATGTTGTAACCCATATTGCTGTCCACAACCTTAAAAAAAGTCATCTTCATCACCCCTTAAGCATTTGTGGGCATCAGGATTTCTCTCAGGGTTGTCATGCTTGCGAGGTTAAATCCGGCAAGGGGTTTTGTGGCCGGAATGATGCTTCCAGTAAGTTTGGCTTGCTCCAATATCCTCCATTGTATGATATTGGCCGAACTTCCTAGATCCACCAGAACACGTTTGATTTTAAAATCTAATACATTTAAAGAAATTACCAATACGTCGGTGTGCAGTAGCAACAATCCGTCTGCGTCTTCCTCCGTGAAAGTGATGTCGTCTTCAGCAACTTCCCGAAGCCTCTTGCCGAGGGTTACTATTACCTTTGTCTTTTTTGTTGCCGAGAGGGTAACTCCATTAATCTCGTCCCCCCCAAAAATCATGTTGATCTTCTGGCACGGGGATCTTCTCCTATTTTTAAGGGCTCCACATTATCACGATTGCGACCGTAATTGCTCTTGGCCCAGTCACTTAAGAATTCCCTAATATGGCCATTTTTCAGTAATGTCGCCACCTCTTCACGCAGATGACGTCAGTCCCCAGTTCGGCGGCCATTCGTCTCGTGGTATTCACACCACAAATTAGGGTCCTTTTGGCTGGGATCAGACCTCATCGTTTTCGAGAATCATGCTTCTTTAATGTTCCTCATATCCGATACCAACTCTACTATACTAATATTAATGTAGTATTCTGATAGCTTGGGATTGGAAGGATCCCGAGAACCTGACATTTCCTTATCCTGCAATAATCTGTTGTTCCGGTCGCGATAAGTTCTTCTATCGGTAACAAACCTGTATGCCGATTGAAAACCTCTGTCGTGTCATTCGGCCCATTCGTATGGCAAAAACTGGCCCTTCGAAGACCGTCTATTTGTGTCGAAATCATCTTTTGATTTTTTTTATTCTTCTCCCGAACTTTTATCGACGCTAGGAAGCCAATCTGATCATCTTTAATCCTCATCTTAAATTCATATCGATTGTGAACATCCACCCAAGTCGTTTCTTGGAACTCAAGCAAGCTTTTCTTCAATTTTTGGTAAGCATCAGAACTTCTCGGATTCACACCCTTGGCGAATGCTTTAGCTGCCCATCCATCTGGAATAGCTGGGAGCAATATTCTTTCCTTTTGGAACCGGGTGACGAATTCCTGCAGCAACTCGGACTCTCCTTATGCAATTCTGACTATATCGGCCTTCCGGGCCTGTACCTTTCTGGTCCCGGCATGAGCCTTAATAAAAGAATTCGCGAGCATCTCAAAGGAATCTATGGAATGCTCGGGCAACAGCGAATACCATGTCAAGGCTCCCCTCGTGAGAGTCTCTCCGAATTTCTTCAGCAAAACAGATTCAATCTCATGGGAAGCTAAATCGTTTCGCTTCATCGCCGTTGTATATGTGACAGTATGCTCCTGAAGGTCCAAAGTCCCATCACATTTTGGCACGTCGAGCATTTTAAGCCGCTTCCGGATCAATTCTAGTGTTGCGCTTGGTTTGTATGGCAACTAAGTGTACTTCTTTGAGTGTGACCCTTTCAGCACCGGTGGTGCACCCGGGTTTTTGTCCATGCGGACGTTCACTTCCCTCATAAACCATAAGAGTTCGCTTTTGAAGGGATCGTTCTCGTTGTTATGACCGGACCCGCTCCCCCGGCCCCACCGAATCTGAACTCGCCCCTCGGGGTGCTGTTGTCGACCCTCTGCGTTGTTTGATTTGCGGGAGCACCGGGAGGAACTGGACCTCGTCCATTCACGTTATTGGAATCACCAACAATGCCTGCTTTAGTTCTGTCATAACCTTATCCTGCCGTGTGAGATGGCCTAGAATGGCCTATTGTTACTCCTGCAGGACCCTTACTACTTCAATAACATGCTCCTCTTCAGCATCATTAAGGGTCGCCTCCCGAACATGACGCGGGTGTAGTCTACCATGGATCGACGTGGCATCACTCTCCTCGTTGCGGGTATCGCTGATTGAATCTTCGCTCTGAGGGTGGTCTCCTTGGGCCTCAAGATTGTGTGTGTTGTTAACACCATTATCTGCCATTTTATGTGATTTTTTGCCAAGGACAAATAATCAAAATACATTAGTATAAGAGGCAAGATTCAACTTAATTACACGACTATCTAGGCCCCAGGGTGTGCGCCAAACTGTTTACCTATAAAACGGTACAGTTGAATTTATACGTTATTTCTAGACAAGTGAATTAATTCGATCCTGAAATAGTAAAAGAATTGAACAAATACTCAATACTTAGTCTTGAGGTGAAGATGAAATAGCAAAAGCAATAGTTCCGGGAGCAGGGCTTTCTGACCCAACAACAATAAAATCAAAAAGCAAGAAGATAGAGGGTGTGTGTAGTATGAAGGAAATATTTTTTGGAAAATATTTTCCAACTTTCCCATGTTTGGTTGGCCTAAATGTTTTGGAAAATATTTTCCTCATGAACTCATTTTCCTCCAATTGGAGGAAAATGTTTCCATATCACGAGAAGGGAAAATATTTTTCAAAACTCCTTCTCAACCTTCCCCACCCTATTCCACATCCCATCAACCCACCCCTACCCACCAACCCCCGCCCCACTCCCATCTACCCACCCCACCCCTACCCTAAATAAAAATATGATTAATAGTATTTTCTTTTCATGTTATAGATTAAAAAAAGTTTGTTTAAACAAATGAGTATTTTTTATGATATAAAAAAATATTTTTTTTTTATTTTAACAAAAAAAATACTTTCTTTTCATGTAGAAAAGTAGTATTTTTTTTCATTTTAACAAAAAAGTATTTTCTTTTTATGATGTAAAAAAAAATATTTTTTTTTCATTTCAATAAAATGAGTTTTTTCTTTTCATGATGCAGAAAAAGTATTTTCTTTTATTACAATAAACGGAGTACTTTATTTTATGTTGTAGAAAGAGTACTTTCTTTTTCAACAAAAAAAAAGAGTATTTCTTTTTAGTTATGGAGTACAAATTTCAACGTTATTTTTGCGTAAAAAAGTAAAGTATCACATTAGTTCCTTTGAGTTTGTGTGAATTTTTAGAGACTTGGGGGAATTGTGAGGGGAGGGGGGAGGGGGAAGGAGGAGAGTAACATAAAAAAATATTTTCTACTCTCAAACCGAACACTAGATAATATTTTTCGAAAAATATTTTCCACTCACCAACCAAACAAGGGAAAATAAGTGATAAAACCACTCATTTTCCATGAAAACATTTTCTAGGAAAATATTTTCCTTCATACCAAACACATTCAGAATTGTATAAATTTTTGAATAGGATATAACGTAAGTTTGCCAGAAAAATCATATCCCTTGCGATGATAATAGAACTCAATATTTATAGCTGCACTTAGGGAATAAAGTCCTAGATCATGCTCTTTTTAATGTCAATTATGAGGGCCATTGAAGAATGTGCAACGGCGGGCATGAATAACAAATTTTTTGTAACGAACAGTGACTAAATACTGTAGAATATTCTCCATTAAATACTACCGGGTGAAAGGCATTTATTGCATCTTTGTGAGCATCACTCTTTCCAATAACAAATGAAATAGTTGTCTTCGATTTTAGCTATTATGTGCCTTCGGTTCTACGTGTCACTCTATATGCAATTACTCAACATAGTATATTTTACCCTAATATATATAGTATACGTGCTTTTGGGCTGTGATGATAACGTAACCCAAAAGATAAATCTACGAAGTTGACTAAAGTGACGATAAGTTCCACGGGACTTGAACTGTGACAATATGTATGCTACTAACGGCTGAGATATGCAGACCACAACTATTAATGAAAAACATATAGAGACTATTTTGCATAACTTAAAGGACGTTTTCCTACCAAATTATAGAATTGAGTATCAAAAATAGGAGTCCGGAATCAAAATGTGATTTTTTTTTACTCAAATTACACAAATAGGTGGTAAAAAAATGACTTTTTTATATATAGCGCCATAATACCTGGCGCTATATACTAACAGTAACGGAACCGTTAAGGTATAGCGCCAGGTATTGTGGCGCTATACTGTTAAAGCTGACATGGCCAGGTATAGCGCCACAATACCTGGCGCTATATATACAGCATTAATGTATAGCGCCAGGTATAGTGGCGCTATACATAGATATTTTATACCCCTCCGTCTTCTTCTCCAATTCATCCATCCACCATTATTTTAAAACTCTTCCCCACTTCTTGGTCCCCCACCGATTCTGCCCGTTTAAATAAAAAAAAATTGGGTCCCCCCGACACATAAAACTCGAAGAAAAAGGGTCCCACATTCGAGTAGAGTTTCGTGCTATTGTTGATTCACAATTCCGGAGTCAAAATTTCAATTTTTTTGCTTTGCCAAAATTCTAAATCGAGGTATTTCGATTTATTTTAAGTTGAAACATTTATAATAATATATATTATTTGATTTGTATATGTTCTATTTCGGTTTGTGTTTTTTTTTTCGAAACTAGCATGTTAAATTTATCTGAATTTAATATTAGTGTTTTCTAATAAAATATAAATTAGTAAAATAAATTTGTCTGTTAATATCCTGATTTATATATATTTTTTATTCCGTTTTGTATTTTATTTGAAATTAAATTTATTTATTATTTATGCTTAGTTTAGATTATTTTTTAGCGTAGTAAAATCCAGACCTTTTTAGCATAGTAAAACGTAGACCCTTATAGCGTAGTAAAATTTAGAGTCTTGTAGCGTAGTAATGTGTAGTATTTTAGCTTAGAATTCCTTTTGTTTAAGTATCTTATACTGGTAGTTGAAAATGCAAACTTTGTACATTAAGTTAATAATTGCATCAACACACATAATTAGTAATTTGTACAATTAAGTAATTAAAAATATGAATTTAAATTATAATAAAAACACATTATATATATATATATATATATATATATATATATATATATATATATATATATATATATATATAATTTGTACAATTAAGTTATTATAAAATATGAATTTAAATTATAATAAAAACACATAATTATATATATATAATTTGTACAATTAAGTTATTATAAAATATGAATTTAAATTATAATAAAAACACATTATTATATATATATATATATATATATATATATATATATATATATAATTTGTACAATTAAGTTATTAAAAAATAATAATTTAAATTATAATAAAAACACATAATTATATATATAAATATATATATATATATATATATATATATATATAATTTGTACAATTAAGTTATTAAAAAATATGAGTTTAAATTATAATAAATATATATATATATATATATATAATTTGTACAATTAAGTTATTATAAAATATGAATTTAAATTATAATAAAAAACACATAATTATTAATGATAGTTTACAGTTGACGACATGGACGCGACTATACATCCCGGCCCTCGGACGTTGGATCTATTAGCTCTACAGCCCCATCATAGATCCGAGTATATATGGGACGGACAGTTGCTTACGCAGACTTTCCGGGCTAGGAGAGTGGATCTATTGTGGGAGTTTTTGAGTCATCCCCGCGTTCTACATCCCCGCATGGTCCATTACTTGAAGGAGATGAGATTTTATAGGATTATTAGGATTGGCCGGATACAACTCGACTATGCCTTGATCACGGCCTTGATTGAGCGGTGGCGACTGGAGACGCACACTTTCCATTTGCCCATCGGCGAGGCCACCATCACACTCCAGGACGCTGAGATTTTATATGGCCTGTCCGCTGATGGCTTGCCAGTTTTACTGCCTGCGACCATGAGATATTATTCGTGGCAGACATATTGGGATATGCTGCACATGCTCACGGGTTTCATGCCGGAGGACGAGGCGGTAGCGTCTGGGTCCAGTCGTATACAGTTGGTCCCCATTAGAGACCACCTGGTGCAGATCCACCATACTATCACCGATGAGTCTGCGGAGGTGGATGTACAGCGATATACGAGGCTGTTGTTGCTCCTTCTATTTGGGGGGGGGGGGTCTTGTTCCCGAACACTTCGGGGAACCTAGTGAGCCTCCGTTTTCTGCATCATATTGCCCGGTTCGAGGATACATCTTTGTACAGCTGGGGTGGTGCTGTCATCTCATATCCACGGATCGGATTGGATCGGATTTAGCCTATTTCGGATTCGGATTTCGGATTTCGGATTCTGGAAAGGGAAATCCGAATCCGATCCGAATTAACATTGGATTTGATCGGATTTTAAACTTTGGATCGGATAATTTTTCGGATTGTCGGATCGGATTGTCACAAGAAATTTCAACAATTTAAAGTTCATTCGGTGTCTCTATCTCATCTTCCATCTACCAAAACAAACAAAAAAATCAAAATAAAATCAAAAGTTGAAGAATAGAACATGAAATAGACATAAAAGAAAGAAGAGAAGAGAAGAGAGGCGGAAGAAAGAGACATAAAATCAAAGTAAAATCGGAAGTTTGAGTCATTGAGACTCTTTTAGTCTTCACTGAAGAGAAGAGAGGTGCAAGAGAGGCGGAAAAATCTAAGTGAGTGAGGGGGTGTGTGAAAAATGAATAAGCATAACCCTAAAATTTTAGTGTGTATTTATATAGGTACATATAATTCGGATATCGGATCGGATCGGATTAAAATCATACCAATCCGAATCCAATCCGAAAATCCGAAATTTCATAAAACACAATCCATATCCAATCCGAAAATCCGAAATTTGAAATCCGAAAATCCGAAATAGAGTGGATCGAATCGGATTTCGGATATCCTATCCAAATGCACGGCCCTAGCTGTCATCTCATATCTGTACAGGCAGATGTGTCGGGCTTGCATCGGCACACAGAGAGACGTTGGTGGCTTTCTGCCACTTCTACAGGTGACAACATATTCAAATAATATATCCATTAGTTACAATTCTACCAAGTTATAGTTAATCTTATACTTTACGTCAACTTTGTATGTTAGGTTTGGGTCTGGGAGCGATTTCTGCAGTTTCAGCCACCTCTACCATAGCTACCGGCTAATGTAGAAATTCTGCAACTCCCTCTAGCCTGTAGGTGGGTTATGCGCCGTACTCTTGCACGAGAGTATGATGCCCATCATAATCTCCCCCTCTGCAGGGATGTGTTGGATCTGCTGGAAGACGCACAGGTGAATATCTAACTAAACTTACCTATTATAGATTAACTTAGTGATGTGCACTAACAGTTTGTGTTCTTATTTGATAGTTCATCTGGACGCCGTACACCGATGAGGTGATAGGTACCCTGCCAGCGTATTGCAGGTTTGGCCGACATATTTGGAGGGCTTTTGTCCCGCTCATATGCCTCGATATTGTCAAGCATCATGCCTCCGAGCGGGCATTTCGTCAGTTTGGCCTGCCGCAGCCTATACCGACTCCGCCTGCATGGCATGCTTTACATTATGAGAGGGATGATCGGTCCAGGGCAGACGACACATTTATGGCATGGCTTAACGAGCAGTTGGGTACCTGGGACCGGCGAGGGGACTTGACCCCACCTCCGCAGCACTTTCCTATTCCACGTTATATGGCATGGTACCGCACTATTTCCCGGCTTTTTATCGGGAACCCAGTTCATCAGGCACACGGTCGGTACGTCCCATACGCCGGGAGACAAGAGGCCCTGGTATGTTTTCTATTATTATTAGTTATATAGCTATAATTTAGTGCCAAATATGTAGTTTATATTATTTACTTTGTGAAGGCGATTGGATTGTATACCGTCTATCATATGGGGCAGCAGATGCAGAGTTATGTCCATGATCCTGTGGCCATGCAGGAGTATAGTCATCGATTCATGGATGTGGCTGCGCAGACACTGCAACGAGCTCGATCGGATCAGCGTTTGGCACACGAAGCTGATTATATGGACCCAACAACGTACCAGCGAGGCCGTGGTATCCCACGAGCTGGTGGTGCTGGACGACGTGGTCGTGGGCGGAGAGGAGGTGGTCCCCAGCAAGGGGGTGTTGAGGCTCCTGCTAATGATGTTGCTGCTGATATGGCAGGTGGCATGCATGAGACGGACATGCCGTCTTACAGCCTTGGAATTTATCGCACTCCAGTGCCATCGCAGGTGACCCCATTGGGTCAGTTATTGATCACGGGCTCGGATATTCAAGGAGTGGATTGGGGTAGATACTTCCCAGGCCCGTCTACCACTGTTGAGGATCGACCGACTCGAGATTTTTATAGTGGGCGCTGACTGAGTTATGGATCCACATCACATGCGCAGGTATGAGTTTATTAGTATTGAATTTGAATTTGTGTTAACTGTAACTTATTTATTTTCTTTAACTTTATTAATTTCCTTTTTAAGGCTTCATGCGATGCAGCGACAGATGACTACATCCAGGATCTAGAGACAATGATGGTAAGACAATATAAATTGTTGTGAATTGTTATGTAGTTTTCTATACTAAGTTTCATATTATTATGTAGCCTTCTACTGGAGCTAACAGCACCACCGATACATGTCATCATGCGCCGCATCCAGCTATAAGGAGACGACTTGATGATGATGATCCTGATAGCGTACCCGGGCGGGAGGGGATGCACCTCAGGCCAGCGGCTGCATTGAGACACACCGGATGCGGGACACATTGACATGGTGTAAATAATATTTTTGTATACATTAACAATATTATTTAATCGAATATGCGCATTACTTTTTTTAGTTCTCCATTTTGTTTGATAGTTTCATAAAATAAAATTTAGTACAACACAAGCACTTAAACTTAACTTTTACTTCAATTAAAATAAAATTTAGTACAACACACAAGGAAAACATTACTACAGTACAAACACAATCACAAACACAAATATCGCAGGCCAACATAATAAAAATACATGAAATATGAAAAATACACTAAACACATACATGCCAATGTTTAGCCCCTGTTGCTATTTATTCTCCGCTCCAACCACTTAAATCGTTCTTCCAGTTGTTCTTTTTCTTCTTCTACCTCTTTCAGTTTCGCCTTCACCTCCGCAAGTTCCAGTTCATATTTTTTTTTCGATCCTTTTGTGCTTCACAATTCCATTGTGTTTTCCATTTTTCTTCTCCCACCTCCTTCAGGTTCGCCCTCAAGTCTGCAATAATTCTATTGCTTTCTTTTTCATGTTTCTGTTATCTTAAACACATATTATGAAGAAACTGGAGTTGTTCTCCGTAACATTCCTGATAACATGGTTCATCAACCCATTCTTGAAAATCACAAATAGGTTCGCCGGGAACCTTGTAAAACTGGTTCATACAGTGCCAGTAGCGGCGTCCAACTTCACCACCTTCCCAACAATTTTGCATCAAGCATGCTTTTCCACAGTTGCACTTTGGTGGACGAAGAGGTTGAGCCATTTGTGTAATATTTGCTTTTAGTAAAAAAAACCTTACCTTTAATAAAATATTTGCTTTTAGTAAATTTTGAGCACACAACATAACTACAATGAGCCCGTTAGTTATAGGCGAGACAACACCCACATAACGTACTATCTAATGGCGCTATACTTTGCGTGTTAAATATCATGATGTTGACAAGACAACTTTATGTTAGCTGGTCGGCTTTTTCAGTTCGACAAGACAACACACACATAACGGACTATCTAATGGCGCTATACTTTGCGTGTTAAATATCATGATGTTGACAAGACAACTTTATGTCAGCTGGTTAGCTATTTCAGTTCGACAAGACAACACACACATAATAAATATACAGATAATTTTATTAAATTATTATTTAAATAGGTAAAATGGGAAAGTACAAATAATAGTTAACAAGCATAATTTTATTTCATAAATCTTGCAACATAGATATAACAACTAATTATTACAACATCAACTCATGGGTAGTTAGGTACACTAGAAGAACACCCACCACGAGCTTGATTAGTTTTGCCACCCAAACCAGCTGAAGGACATTTACGACGGTCGTGTCCTGTTTGCGAGCATATACCACATTTGCGCGCATAAACGGTGTCACTAACATCCATTTGGTTCCGTATATGTGTTCTCTTCTGCACCTGTGTTTTATGCAAATAGGACTTGTTACACACCATTTTAAAGGGTTCCGGAGGCCAATAATGCTCAGCACCCACTGGCTGCAACTGACCACTATATGTGTTTAGGTACTTGGAAACACTATATTGTTGATCAACATAGTTGGTCTCCGCATAACCAACACGTTGAAAATACTTGATGGCATGTGAGCAAGGCATGTGGTAGATGGACCATTTCCCACAGGAGCATAACCTTGCAGATTCATTTACAGTATGTACATTATTACCCTGATTATTATGGATAGCGGTGCGAACTTCAAAAACACCTCTTTCATTATCATACTGCAAAAATGAATGCCAATGTGCTCGCCGTCTGTATTTCTCAAATCTCTTCATAGGCACTGGCATAAATTCAACACCCCTCTCCATCAATTCCGTTGCAGCTGCAGACCGTTGAACAAACCTCTCTGCCATATGCTTGAACGACATCCGCACCATGGCTGTGACGGGCAATCCTCTTGTCGACTTCAATAACTCGTTGAAGGACTCTGACACTTTTGTAGTAAGAATTCCCCATCGTCTGCCACCATCCGCATGCAATGTCCATTTTTCAGGGTCATGTCGCATTAACCAATGATAGGTTGCCTCGTCTTCTTGCCTGATAGAATCCATATGCCTCTGGAATTTATGCTGTTGGTGGTCTGTTGCTGCCATCCACATCAAATCATGTAGATCCTTGTTGGGATGTGCCTTCTGGAAATTGGCCTTAAAGTGCCTCACAATAACGGTGGTATACATAATGTTCTTGCCATGCAGGCAAGTTCTCCACAGAACTTAATATACCACCGTGCCGATCAGATATTAGACAAATACCTGAACGCTATTTGACAACGTGCTCTTTCATGTGGTTCAAAAACAGCGTCCACGTCTCTGTGCTTTCATTGGCACAAACAGCAAAAGCTAGAGGAAATATCTGTCCATTAGCATCTACTGCCACAACTATCAATAGCTTGATATCGTACTTTCTATAGACATGAGTTCCGTCTATGGATATTACTGGCCGGCAATGCGAAAAACCATCAATTGCTGGCTTAAACGCCCATAACACGTAATTGAATATGTATTCTAGTGTTCCCGGACTCTGCTCAAGCTTCCATTCAACAACTGTACCGGGGTTAAAGTGCTGCAATGCGGCCATGTACTTTGGCAGAGATGCAAATGACTTATCCCAATTACCGTAGATAATTTCAAACGCTCGTTTGCGCCCGAGAAATGCCTTTCTTTTCTTAATGGTATGGCCATATTCCTGGTGGACCGATGTAATGCACTCTTTGATTGTATACCTTATGGACGCTTCGATATGCGCAATAAGTACAAGAGAAATCAAGTCAATATCCAAGTTGAAGTGATTCCCGTTGAATGTGTCCATTTCGCATGTGTGGGTGGGAATGTATTTACCCACTTTCCACATACCTGTCTTCTTCTTGGTTGCACGCAACATCCAATTACATGGCCAAAACCACCTGCGGCAAACAACCTTGTATACCATCGGACTTGACTCCCATACCTGCATTCCACGACACTCTTTTACGTTGTGTATTTTACAAGCTCTGATTAAGCGTGTTTTATCAGGAAAAAGCATCCCCTTTGCAAGCACCGTTGGTCTAGACTCATCCCATATTGCTGTGAGGATTTCATCAAAATCCCTTGTTAGAGCTTCCACATCCGGCACGGTTGGCAAGTTATCAATGTAAGGAATCTCCATTGAATGAAACGACACTTCGGACTCATACACTCTTCGTCTAGGGGGGTCTCTCTTCAAATCAGGCCCTTCCTCCTCATCCTGCTCATCACCATCCTCACGAAAAAAGGGTGTCTCTTCTCCGGATTCATCGGCATTGTTATCGTAATCACTGTTCTGTTCCTCACTCTGTGCATCTGCCAGATCCCGATGTAATACGTTGTTTTCGGTCAATTGAGTGAGTACGGGTGGTTCAACTTGCTCGTTTTCACTGCACAACCAACAAAAATATAAGCTACTGAATTAATAAATAATTTCCATATGGCTACATCACTTCACTTACAAGTCGTAATGTGATGAAATTTCATGATGGGCGTTTTCAATTAAGTGATGACTACCGGATGAGCCACTTGTAAAATTCATATCCGGCCGGTACCCCCTATTAAATATATGAGCGTTAATACAAATTCAATACGCCAAAATATACATAATTAACACAAATGAAAATTGAAGTTACCACTCGTCTTGTGAATTATGGAAAGCAGGGTATAAATTATTTTCTCGCTGCTCATTCGCTGGCGGTGATAAGTTTAAATCAAGGAAAACTCTTTCATCCGAAACCTGTCCGGCAAAAACTGCTCCATAATAACCACCCGATGACTGGGGGTTATCTCTGCTACGCACAACCTCGTTTTTTGGAACGTCTTCGACCTTCACGTACATCTCCAACATTGTGATTACAAGAAATTCCCGGCATTCGTCCGGAGTCCTTAGAAAATCACTCAAAGTTTCATCATCGTCGATGTTAAACTCCGAGTAAAAAGCAACCCCTTGCGGAGTGACGGAATACGAATATCTTCCGGTTACTTTAAGTATCACTGAACGTTTCCTCACACTCAGTTTTTTGCATAACAACGATATCAATTTATCGTACTCTATTGTAAGTGACAATTTAACATGACACTGAGCAGGTAAACTGTAGCCCACAGAGTTATTCTCCATCACAACCTCACCCCCCAATATAATAAAACTCTTATTTTACGCTATTCTGACATAATGAAAAAATGCTGGAGAATTTAAGAACAATAAACGTTTCAACAAGAGGTAACAAAATTTTTGAATGAATTTCTATACAATTCTAACCTTTTTATATAGGAAATGGCTAGCCGGGATTTTTTTTTATGTAGGTATAGTGCCCAAAAGGTTGGCACTATACGCTTTTGAATTATTGAAGTCACGTTATTGGTGGGGCCAGGAAATCTATGTATAGCGCCACTATACCTGGCGCTATACATTAATGCTGTATATATAGCGCCAGGTATTGTGGCGCTATACCTGGCTATGTCAGCTTTAACAGTATAGCGCCACAATACCTGGCGCTATACCTTAACGGTTTCGTTACTGTTAGTATATAGCACCAAGTATTATGGCGCTATATATAAAAATGTCATTTTTTTTACCACTTGTTTGTATAGTTTGAGTAAAAAAAATCACACTTTGGTTCCGGACTCTCAAAAATAGCATAAAGTTACTATCAAAAGGTCAGTGATTGACAACCGGCAACAACAACTGTATTTAAAAAGTCATTAATTTGTTGATTCTCTTTATATTTTTATGTTTTCGGGGTTTGCTGCATGGCAAAGTTGGAGACCATGATCGTACGAATATCCAATTACTTTCACAGCGGGATTAATATTGAATTTTTATTCTGACACCACCTAGACGCAAATGCCTAATGCGTTGATTAAATTATATTAAAGTGCCACTTGTGTCCCCAATATGACCCCAAATTTTGCATATTTTGTCCTAATCAGCTGAACAATAAGCAACGCCCGATGTTGGAATATAATAACAGCATAATTGAATTTAATAACATAAAAAAAAGGCCAACTTTGACCATATAGATAAACACCAACTAATCGAGGACACAAGCACGAAGAACAAGTAGGGATATAAAAAATTACTCCTATATTAGTAAAAACTTGACCTTCTACATTGTTCTAGTATGTACTAGAGTTTTCCAGACGAATAATTTTTATTATTTTATATTTTAACTAGAGAACTTGTTCGCGCTTCGTGCAGTTATAATAAATATCATACAATATAAAATAAATATGTGATTCTTAGTTGAGTTATATGTTAAATACATGAATGTATTATATGCATTTGATTTGTTCTTTTCACTAAATAGTAAAACATTTAATAAAAATGAAGTGAAAAGTAAAGAAACTAAAAATAAAAAAGAAAATCTCTCTATTTTTTGTATTGATCTTCTTTTTCTTTCCTTTTCAATTCCCTAATCTCTCTACTATTTTTTTCTCTTTTTCTCTCTTTTTCTATCTTATACTGCCTCTACAAACTATTTTTCTTTTCTTTCCTTCTATTTTTTTCCCTACAGTTGCTTTTTCAATTTGCTTCATTAAATTTAATATTTTGGTAATATATTATTCAAAAACCTTTAAAAAGGGGGAAAATCTTAATTTTTTTACCACATCCAATTTAATTTTTGGGAGTTACTATATATAAAAAACCTTAAATAAAAGAATCGAAAATAATTAAAATTGTTACACTTCTAATTAGGCAAGAGAAAAATGCGAAAAAAGTGATGAAAAATAATTGGTCATTTTAGTTTCGGAAAAATGCCACGTTATATCTCTATAAGTTAGATACAAATCGTATTCTTCACGCAATGACCTATTATCTATTAGTAAAATCCAGCAAAATATAAGAACTTCTATACCATATATTTTCTATTCTCCAAAACAAAACAAAAAACAAATAAGAAAAATTCTTGTAACACCGGGGTTACCATTGTGACACCATGATCCATATACAACATACTCAAAAATAAAACAACAAAGGTGACTTGAAAATAGAAGTTGCATACAAACCACAAAAGTAATGAAAATTCATAGAAATGCTTGCCAAAATTAATCATGTATCATTAAAATAAACGCTTGCCAAATTTCTTCACCAGCTCTTGGAACTTGATAGAAAGATATTTTTAGTATCGTCATCATCTTGACCTTGGTTTATTCCATATACATAAACATTGTCTGATATGTATAAGTGTAGATGCACAAGCATTTGCTGAAATATTTGATTTTACTCTAATTTTAACATGTAATACGGAATACTGTTAAAACGAAAAAGAACTTGAAAACTCATCAGTTATATAGTTCAAATAAAACCAGAGACCACAATATATAGTTGGATTGGAAATTGAGTGGTCAAACAGAGAATTGAAACGATCAAAATATAGATAACAGATTCAATACAATTTAATACTAATAATTGTATAATTACTTCTAATAACGATTGGAAAAATGAAATGAAGAGCTTTCATTGGATTTGTGAAGAAAAATAGAAAGAGTGGGCAGAAACGGTTTCTCATTAGAATGCTAATACTCACTCATCAGCTTTATTTACACATTTTCTTCTTTAAGTCATTAAAGCTGCTTATTTTGTCTAATTAAATTGAATCACTTCCTCTCCCTTATTTAATATTCATAATTAATGTATATAATGAAAGATGTAATTCAATTCCAAAATTTTCTCCTTTTCCGTTATTTAAACTCATAACAATAATTATGTAGGAAAAATATTTTAATAATGAAAATTGTACTAAAATTAGGACAAAAGTCCAAAAAAACAAGAAAAAAGATAAATAAGAATATTGGCTTTAGAGGACTGCAACATCATCTTGCCAATTCCCACCTTTATATTTATATTTATATATAGATGTTTCCAGACATTGCAGACGTATTGCTGTTCTGAAGTTCTGATGTTTCTTTTACAAAGTAACGTCGGCCAGGAATAAACTAATAGTAAATGGAGAATAAAGAGATTCGTGACTCAAGCAGAGAATAGATTAAACCAAACTGCCAAAGTGCTTACTTGTTATAAGGGGAGCTCTGCCAAGTGCCAAACAGCCAACTGCCATATATTTCGGCTCCTCGGTTGATGCTAAAGGCTAGCCTTTCGATCGTGGTGAGATATTATAAAGGCGGTGTCTCGAGAAATCTGATTAATATGCTGGCTGACTGTGTTTTCATATTGTATTTAAGACAGATTCTGCATATGCTAATTTTTTTTGTGATTTGTATTATGTACACATGCAAAATAAATTTTATATATGCAGAATTTGAAATATTCAAAATTTTGTTTTGAATCCCCTTATTCATACTTTTTGTTTTTAGATTTGTTTTATTACATGATAGGATGGGAGGGGAAAGGAAAAATTACGCCACTGATGGAGTTTGTACGATCTCGATCTCAACTGTGGAAGATATGAAGTTCACCAAGTGACAAGTAATTAGTTATGATTTTATTATCGGATTGCTGACTTTAAGCGATTAAGAGTAAATTTGATTTATTTGGATACAAATTCTACGGTAATTTGCAACTAAATATTTGTACACTACATGATGTTCATCAATCAATTTGGAATGTATATACTTCCATAGTATGTTAATTGGAGTTGCTATTAGCTAGAACTAATTATGATGATCGTTAATCTCTGTTGCCTTATGCCTTTGTTTTCCTTTTCGTCCCTTTCCAGTTTGCTTGTTGTTTTTGACAGATTGACCTTATTGATAGCATTAGTTGGTGTTATATTTCCCTAATATCTTATTTTACTAATAATGATACATACTGTTTATGAATAATACAAGCTGTCAGTTGTTATATAATGATTAATCAATAGCACCAAACCATCTTCCTTTTCGCCTTTATACGTCACATTAAATGGATTTTTTGGTTGAAAAGATGATAGGCTATATTATATATAGACTATGCATCAAAATGAAGTGCAATCAATAAGTAACTTTGTTAGTCCAGTTATTCAAACTTGTAGTCCGAACAAAATTGGATACGATGTTCCTATGTTGGAAATTCTTTAGTTATAAGTGGTTGAATGCCATTATAGTTTTGCTTGATGGGTAAACACTAAACACCAACGCAGAGTTGAAGTGTAATTTACTGGATTTCGAGTACTCTATCTGTTCGAGGAAAAAAAAATACTCTATGTTCAAAAACGGGGAAAAAATACTAAGTACTCCAATCATCATTAAAAAAGAAGATGATATTGAAAGTACGAGAACTATACACTACTAAAAATCAGCTTAAAATAGTCCAAAAAAACAATCTATTTCGGTCGGTAATGACCTATAACCGTCCAAAATATGTGGTCGATAATTAAATGGTCGGTAGAGCATACAGACCAAAGTCGGTAGGAAATTACCAACCAACATCGGTCAGTCAGTATAACCGACCATCTGTTGGTCGGTAAAGAAAAATAAATTAATCAAATAATATTTTAATTACCAACTAATTTTGATCGGTAAATAAAAATAAATTAATCAAATAATATTTTAATTACCGACCAACGTTGGTCGGTATAAGAAAATTTCTTTTTTAAAAATAATTAAAATTTAAGATTATTGACCAAAGTTGGTCGGTAATCTTGATTTTCTGGACATTGGTAGCTAATTTACTGACCAATATTGGTCGATATTGTTGAATTTTTGGTAATTAACGTGCATTAATTTACCAACATTGATCGGTATTTTTTAATTTAATTTTTTTTCTTTATCGACCGAAGTCGGTCGGTTTTTTGCGCATAATTTTGATAGAAAATGCCTGGTTTGGTAGCTACACGCCTACACCACCTGCCAAATAAAAACATATATTCAACATACCAATAACCCCCAATTCACATCAAATAACCCTCAATTCACCACAAATCCAATCACCCATACACCCATATCCAACCAAACATCCCAATCAATATTTTAGAATAAACAAGTTCAATTAAACAACACAATTCAAAACCAATTAAGAACTAAGTAATTACAATAAGATCAAAAATGTTCATTCGAATTCAAAACAAGTTCTATTAGTCTAGTTCAAAGTATATCAATGTATTGTTCAAGGTGTATTTCTCACAGCATCACCATTATCTGATGAACTTTCATCTAGAAGACGGTAACAACGGTCTTGTGGATAAGGGGAAGAACAATCATGTGGAGGACGAGCAGAACGATCACGGGGAGGACGGGAGGAACGATCACGCGGAGGTCGGGCCTTTAGCGATGACTCACGAGACCGAGGCAATAGAAAATCTCCAGAAGAAAGGAGAGTTCTGATTTGAGCTTGCATACCAAGGAGTTGTGCATCTCTAAGCTTTCTCATTCATTGGCCGCTTCAAGCTCGAATGTAAGCCTTGTCACCTTCTCCTGCATAGCTGAGAGACTTTTCCTATTAAGTGCATTGCCCTGTGAGGAAGTCCCTATTGTCACACCTACTTTTTACTACACCCCGTAAAGGGGTATAAGGGAGTTTTTCCAATTTAAGGACAATCAAAACGGGATTATTTACGTTAAATTCAGAGTCGCCACTTGGGAGATTTATGGCATCCCAAGTCACCGGTTTAAAATCCTGAATCGAGGAACAGTTGACTCTGTAATACAGTCCGTGAATACAAAAATCTGGGTAAGGAATTCTGTTAACCCGGGAGAAGGTGTTAGGAATTCCCGAGTTCCGTGGTTCTAGCACGGTCGCTTTGATCATACTTGGCTTATTAAAATTGTTTAATTACTGATTTTAAAACCTATGTTCATTTACCTTTCAACGCTTTTTAATCAAGAAAATTATCTTGAAATGGGTTACGCGCACGTATACCCATTTGTTTGGTGCGTCAAAAATCATGTCAGGCGAACGTGTCCACAATTAATAACGCTTTACTAATGTTAAGAAAATTGGGCCAAAGTTGCGCATACTCCGATTTTGCTTTTAGAATCGTAATTATGTCACGCGAACATGTACGCAACCACGATAGTATTTTATTAAGATTAAGATTGTTTCGCCCAACGTTGCGCGAACACATACGTTGGTCTTAATTCTGGAACCCGTAATCATGTCACATGAAATGCACCCGCGATCCGCAACATATTTTATCTAACATTGTTGAGATTTGAATTTGGGCAACATAAATTCACACCCGAGTTTAAGAAGGTAATTTTTGAAATAGCATGCCTAAAACAAGCTACGATATTCATGAATTAATTATTTCCTAAGTTTAGGATTGTTGTAAGTTCAAACAAATCAACTAAAAAATAACTTTGTCATCAACTCTTTTAACTTATGTAGTGTCCAAATCAAATCAAATTAACAAGCATAATTTCAGAATATGATCAGCAAAGAAGGTAACATGATGACAGAAAAACTAATCCTTTCTATTTACTATATTGAACAAGCTTGTACTACAAACCTTTTTGACGTACTTTCTTCATATATTCATGGAGTATTTCATTGTCATGGAGTAAAAATATAAAACACCAATTCAAGCAACTATTATGAAGAAATCTGACTAACAAAACACTCCAATGCCATGAAATAGACTAATCAAACATTTCTTAAATAACAAGAATGAGAGAATATGAAAAATGAGCCGTAAAAGGTGGACATTGATTGCCGGAAATTTATTTAGATACAAGAACTTCTGGTGATGCAACAATACAAGGAATTCTGGTAGTTTTGATTTTTCTCCAAACAAAAGGCGAAACATGGAACTTCTAATAGAACAGAATCGGTCAACCACAAACTTAACAACGACCTTGAACCAAAACCTAGAACAAACCAAAACTTAAAAGATTAAGAACTTGGATTGAGTTAAGTTATTGGTGGTATTAAATGGCCACAATAGGTGGTTAACGGGTGGTCCTGGGGGGGGGGGGAGGCTGTGTTGTAGTTGTTTTTGCTGCTATTTTAGGGTGGAATTTGATGTAGTATTTGGACTGATTTGCAACTGATCTTCGCAGCTGGTGTTGCTGCATTTTTGGAGTGGATATGAGCTCGTTATTGAGTAGTTTGGGGGCTGTTTTGTAGCTAATTTTCACCAAGAAGCAGGGTTGTATTTTAGGTCGTTACTGGGCTATTTTGGGGGTATTTTGGCGATCTGCTTTCAGCATTTCTGGGGCGCTGATTTGGGCCTGCTTTGGAGCTATTTTTCGGCAGCCTTGCAGCGGGTTTTGCTGCGTTTTACTGCTTGTTATGGCTAGATTTTGGAGTGGTTTAAGGTAGCTTTAAGAATTGGATTCCGTGGCGGAAAAATGGAGTTTTCATGGCTGATTTTCAGCAGTAACGCATCTGTCTTGGAGCTAATTTGCAGCAACTATGGATCGCTTTGAACCTGACAGAATATTTCAAGACTAAAATGCGAAGCTGTTCCTACGGACGAAACTCAATTCAAAATCAATCCGCCAGTGACGGACTATCTAACTGAACTAGGATAGAAATGATGTTTGAAATCGTTGAGAGTCAGTTAAATACAAATTTGCATACAATAACTTACCAGCAACATATGAACTACTCCTAGAGCATATCTCTTAGCTTTGACGTTACAAATCCAACCAATCAAAAACTCACAACTAACAACAATGTCCTAATTGAGAGCATGAAATGCGTAATTCACATAAAACATCTCATTTTGAGTCATTTAAACGTTTCAATCAAATTAAAAATATACATTCATGGCACATTAAAGTAACAGAATTCTTAACTTTGGCATATATAAAATAGTTAATTGGAATTCGCCCAATCGTCAATCATTCAACGAAAACATAATACAAGGAATTTAAGAACTGACCTAGCTGAACAGTGAAATCACCAACAAGTTGGGCAAATAAAGGCGAAATCGAAACCAAACAGAGCTCAGTACGGTTGCCAGCAACAACAGCGACAATACAGCTATTCCACAGCTCAAGAACAACTTTTCGAAGCCCAGAAAGAAAGAAATCGAATTTTCAAATTATTTCTCTTCAAATCTTCATCGGAAATTCCAGTTTTCTTTCTATTTTTCTTGGCTTATGATTTTCAGATACGGAATCTCATTTTTTGAATTTTAGAACTTGTTTTCAGCTCTCTTTTTTTCTTTCCCTCTTTGGACTCTTTCCTCTCTATATTGTTCTCTCTGATGTCTCTTTTGACTCTCTCTTGTGTTTCTATCTCCGTCCTTTTTTTCTCTATCTATGAACTCCTTAAATAGGCAATGGAGAATGCCCTTTCATTCACAAAATGCAGTTTCAATATTTTAAAAGAGTATTCCACTCAAACCTTATTGAATTAAATTTCAATAATGAAATCTGAACCCTACCACTACTAGAAGCTTCTTTAGTTGGTTAGGTAGATAATCCCTTTTATTAAACAATTCTTAGGCTATCTTTAAAGACTTTCTAATTACTTTCAACCACAGTTGGAATTTGAATCCTTTTAGACAACTAAATCTCCCAAACTTAGTTCAACACTCTCTACGCTCAGCTTCTCAACAAAATGCAGACTTGAAACCAAAATTACACTCAGAACCAGAAGTTATTCTAGTCTATGCTTAATCGACAACCTTCAATGTGATTACAAGCTTGCAAAGAATTTTTCAACAAGAGCTTACAGAAATCAGCAGTATCTAGTAACCAATTAAAAACTCAAACTCAGTATACTTTGCCCAAAATTTTGATACTACTAGTAAAATGAAGAAAGCATAACAGATCAACACCAATGAATCAGAAATGAAATTAAGCATGATCAGGCTTCAAACCAAGGAGGAAATTTGGACCATGTTATGTAGCCCCAGGGTACAACCAAAACGGAAAATAATAAGAATTCAGTAACTTTTCTCCTCCTTCAACATTTGCCAATTTTTGAAAATGCACTTATTAATCCAAATATACATTCCAAGAAAGCTAACCAGTACTACCAATTGATCAAACAAGAAAACCAATCCAAGCAATTATCAGGATGGAGCTATCAAGCAATAAAGGGAAAATGGGCATATGAACTTTGACAAAGAGCACTAATCTCGTGATACCCTAACATGAAGATCCTAAAGCAATATATATAAATGTATATTTAACTACACTAAACATGAAATTAAATCTTTGAAGATTAAACTAATCTTGAAAATAATAAGAACAATCCATCAACCTTAAGTTGACCAAATTAAACCGTGGATTGAAAATCACATAGAGAGAACAATTAAACCCGCTTCATGCTCATACTTAAAAGAAACAAATTAGCGTATTCCACTTAAGACCCAAGTATATATATGTCCATGATACAAAAAATCACACTCAAAACCAGATGGAAATCAACGAGGAACATATAATCCTACCATATTGAAACACTCTAAGCGTATCCTAAAACACTTACTCAAATGGACTTTCAATTAGCTCGAATGCTCCCCAAATGAATACAATGGAGAAAAGTTGAAGGAAATCAACAATAAAGCAACAAAATGCAGCTGAGATCGCGAACCGGTTGGCAAAACTCGACTTGGCAACGGAAATCTCCTATCGACGAACGAACTCAGAACCAAACCTCAATCGAAATCCCTCTAGAACTTTTCTCCTCTCCTTTTGTCCCGATTTTCTGTCTCTCCCGTGAGTATATGCGTGACTGTTCTTGTGAAGAAAATGTGGTCTTGGAGCAGTGTTCTACTGGTTCTTTTCAGGGAGGGGTGGGTCTTGAAGGAGACTAAGCCGAGGGGGTGGGGTGATGGGTCTATTGCGGTTCCTCCTCTCTTTAGTGTATTCTAGGTTAATTTAAGAGATGGATCCGGGTCGGGTCTGGGGAAAACGGGTTACGGGTTTTGGATGGGTATGGGAGAATTTGACTTGGGCTTGAAGAATTAAATTAAAACTTGGCCCAATTCCGATTTTCTTATCTTTTATTAATTCTTTCTCTTTTCTTTTCTTCCTTTTTTTCAAAAAATTAAAACTAAAATCCTAAATTAAATTATAAAAACCCAAATTAACTTAAAAAATACTAATTAACTCTAAATAATAATTATCACAAATAATTAAATACCAAATCACAAAATTTTGACATTAAACACTAAAATGCAGAATACGTTATTTTTTGTGATTTGTTTTTCATTTTTGTAAAACAACAATTTACTAAAATAAAAAAAAATATAAAATCAAATTCCATGTGTCAATGCTATATTTTGTAATTTTTATGTATTAATAAATTAAATATACACTCAAAATATGCAAATAATCAGAAAAATCACACATTAATTCCTAAAATAACACATAATTAAAGAAAAGACCTAATTTTGGGAATTATTTTGAAGTAATTCGTATGAGGCAAAAAATCACGTGCTCACAACTGCCCCTCTTTGTCCGAAAAACGGTTCTAATTCCATATGAAGAATAGGATGGAAATCAAGACCCCGAAGCTTCTTTAGTTCCAGATGATGCGGATCCAATCTCATCTCCTGAGCACCTATAACTTATGCAAATTTTTCTTTTCCCGAAACACGAAGAGTTTTCGTGCAAAGATAATGTGAGCGGATACGAGCAATTTTTGCCCGTTTGAATACTCCGTGGGAAGCATTTTTTGAAAGATTTGACCGAACCTCTGCTTCAAAGGTTTCCTACATATCCTTGGCTATAAAGGAATCAGGTCAAGGTAGTTCGGGAAGTTTTGGTAGTTGGGACTACCATGAAGCTGCTGTTTTACTGTTACTGATGTAGCTGTTGCTGATACTGCCTACTGACCTCCTTATTACACCATGACAAAAATGAGGAAGCTAGACTAAGCTATAATCTATGCTTTACAAAGATTTATTTTCAAACTTGATCTTGTGACTGATGTTGCCTCGTTGACTTGTATTTTCCTTAGAAGTTCCTTTGTGGCTGACTTGCATGGTATTTTTTTGAAATGCTTTCCCTTCTTCTCCAGGCAGGCACCTGATTGCTGAACCTTTTAAATGTCTTCCTTTGACTATTGTTTCCTTTCCTCTGTTCTCCAGGCGGGCTCCTGATTATTTGAAATTTGAATTGCATTCCCTTGTTCTCCAGGTGGGCTCCTGATTGCCGAGACTCGAAATGTATTCCCTTGTTTTCCAGGTGGGCTCCTGATTGCTGAAACTTGAATTGTATTCCCTTGTTCTCCAGGTGGGCTCCTGATTGCTGAAACTAGAATTGTATTCCCTTGTTCTCCAGGTGGGCTCCTGATTTCAATAAAATAGACAAAAGCAAAGAAAAATTTCTGCCCCAGTTTGGTAGCTGAGCATATTTATGAGTGTAAACTAAATCATGTTACCAAACATCAGTAAGAACTTGAAAGCTGAAACTTGAATTGTACTCCCTTGCTCTCCAGGTGGGCGCCTGATTGTTGAAACTTGAATTGTTTTTCCTTGTTCTCCAGGTGGACGCCTGATTACTGAATCTTCAACTGCTTTTCCTTGTTCTCCAGGTGGACGCCTGATTGCTGATACTTTAACTGTTGTTCCTTGTTCTCCAGGTGGACGCCTGATTGCTGATACTTCAACTGTTGTTCCTTGTTCTCCAGGTGGACGCCTGATTGCTGATACTTCAACTGTTGTTCCTTGTTCTCCAGGTGGACGCCTGATTGCTAGTACTTGGTCATGCTCTTATCTTTAACATCCGTGTTGTTCTCCCTGTTCTTCAGATGGGCACCTGACTTCAACAAAAATAGACAAAACAAAAGAAAATTTTCTGCCCCAGTTTGGTAGCTGGGCGCATCTGTGAGTGTTAAACTGAATCATATTACCAAATATTACTAAGAATTTGAAAGCTAGGTCCCATTATCCAGGGGGGTCCTGACAACTCTTAACTAAACGACAATTTTAAATCTAAGCTATATCTTTTAAAGGTATGACTTCTGCTAAATCTTGTTATCTAAGAAGGTCTTAAACTACTCCCCATTATCCGAGAGGGTCCTGACAACTCTTAATTAACGAGAATTTTAAAGCTAAATTATATCTACTGAAGGTATGTCTTATGCTAAATCTTGTTATCCAAGCCAGTTTTAAACTACGTCCCATTATCCAGGAGTGTCCTGACAATCAAAAATCAAGTCTTATCTTAAGAGTGACAATTTTACGGCTAAATTGTACTCTCTTATAACAACACTTACTTATCTAATGGAATGCTTAAAGTTACGTCCCATTATTCAGGTGGGTCCTCAAAACTCTTATGCGAACTTTGAAGCCAACTTATATCTCTTTTGGTGCACATTTGTCCTATATTCACTACTTATGTTTTTTTTTGGATTTTAACCTAGGTCCCATTTTCCAGGAGGGTCCTGAAGTTTCGAATTGAGTCTTGTCTTAAAAAAATGAAAAATTCAAACCAACTTATATACGAAGTAGAGCTTATGCTAGATCTTGTACTCATGAATGTTTTGAATTAAAGCTAAGTCCCATTTTCCAGGAGGGTCCTGAGAATTTATACGATCAAACCTTCATGGTACTTGCTTTCCTTACAGGGTGCTTCCTGAAATAAATGCCATCTTTGCCCCTGTTTCAAATCAAAGAAAATCTTGTCAGTTTAAAACGTGGTGGTTAGTTATGGAATTCTTGCTGGGGATGGTTTTCTCTTTGCCATGCTTTGCTTCAACAGACTGCCTTGAACTGGTCGAAAGGACTGTTTTGACATCATGACTGATCCTTAACTATAGGATCCCCAACTGTTGTTTTTCACTTCTGACCCTTTTATTCGTAACCATACATCTCTCATGATATTACTGAACCATTCCACCGATTTAACCTTTGCTTACACCCTAGTTCCCACTTTTCATCATACCATCTCCAGCATATCTCCAGCATGTCCTAGCCGTATTTTGCTTTGTGTAATTTTGAATCTAGTAGTACACTTTGACATTCCTTCTTATTTGTTGGAACAAGGCTAACCTTGGAAGATCTTTAGAGGAGTAAAAATTAACAGCAATGAAATGCGACAATTTTGAGAATTAAGAATAAAGAAGAAAATCCAAATTTGGATGACTGTTGGAGATAGGAAAAAGGAACTTATCTGAGTGGAGTCACTGACACCAATGATCATGGTACGCATTTTGGATTAATCAGCCTAGTCTATTTAACCAATCTCCTTTCCAATTGTTTTACTTTGTTCTCCAAGATTTCCAAAACCCAATTTTACTTTCCCCCAACTTACGGACCTTGTTCGACTTGCATTGCCTTGAAGGGTTTTCACCGACAAACCTCTCTCATTCGTTTGTTCCTCAATTCCTTGTTGCCTTATGGTGCCCGCGAAGGTTTTCACTGATAAGACTCTCTTATTTTTACTTTCTCTCAGCTTTCGTCGCCTCATGGTACCCGCGAAGGTTTTCACCGATAAAACTCTCCCATTTTTACTTTCTCTCAGCTTTCGTCGCCTCATGGTGCCCATGAGGATTTTTACCAATAAGACTCTCTCATTTTTCATTACTTTTCCTGCTTGGACCAGAGTGTTATCTTGATATGAATCACCTCTATTTGCTCAACTTGGCATCTCTCGAAGACTGATTGGAAGGTCTTTCTTTGGATTGTAATGTGGGCTTTTGGATAGGGTTAGAAAGAAAGAGTATCAAAGGCTCAAAACAATTTGACATGGGTTTAAAATTACAACTCTTGGAATCACATTTCTTATTACAAGTACAACTTCTACCCCAGTTTCTTACTTGGGGATCTTTTGATATTTTATTTTACTATGACCGAGCCGTGAGGCTGCCTACGTATCCTTAACAGGAATCAGGTCAAACGTAGTTCACACCTGAATTTCCTTGTTGTAATACTTTCTCTTTTCACTTCTTTTCTTTTCTCTTTTCTCTTTTTCTTTCTTTTCCTTTTCTTTTTGTTATTGATTCCAAAAGAGGGGTATGAAAGAAACAAATGCGGCTCAGAAGGGGGAACAAAGGGTAGAGTGTTTAGATAGCAGAATAAATTGCCTTCGTCATTTCAATCTTCGAAACAATGCCAAATACAAACAATCAACAATTATACCAAAGAAAATCATGCATAATATCTCTTTACTGCATCAGAATTGATAGCCATGTCTATGCATTTTCCTTCAATATCTGTTAAACATAAAGCACCATTGGACAATACTCTGGTCACAATGAACGGCCCTTGCCAATTCGGGGCGAACTTGCCTTTTGCTTCAACCTGATGTGGAAGGATACGTTTCAGCACTTGCTGACCCACTTCAAACTTTTAGGGACGCACCCTTTTGTTGTACGCTCTTGCCATTCTCTTTTGATATAACTGGCCATGACATACTGCTGCCAATCTTTTTTCATTAATCAATTTCAATTGCTCCAAACGGGTTTTGACCCACTCATCATCATCAATCTTAGCCTCAGCGACAATCCGAAGGGAAGAGATTTCAACTTCTGCAGGTATTACTGCTTCGGTGCCATATACCAACAAATAAGGAGTTGCACCTACCGAAGTACGAATAGTAGTGCGACATCCCAACAACGCAAATGGTAATTTTTCGTGCCACTCCCTCGAACCTTCTACCATTTTTCGAAGTATCTTCTTTATGTTTTTGTTGGCTGCCTCGACTGCTCCATTCACCTTAGGACGATATGGGGTAGAATTGCGATGTGTGATCTTAAACTGTTGACATACCTTTTCCATCAAGTTACTGTTAAGATTAGTACCATTATCTGTGATGATCACCTTTGGGATTCCGAATCGACAGATGATATTTGAGTGAACAAAATCGACCACTGCTTTCTTGGTCACTGATTTGAAAGTTTTGGCTCAACCCACTTGGTGAAATAATCAATGGCTACCAGAATGAACCTGTGCCCGTTGGATGCTGCTGGCTCAATTGGTCCAATGACATCCATGCCCCAAGCAACGAAGGGCCATGGTGCCGACATCGTGTGTAATTCCAATGGTGGAGAATGAATCAAATCTCCGTGTATCTGGCACTGATGACATTTGTGCACAAAATTGATACAATCTCGCTCCATGGTAAGCCAATAATAGCCTGCTCGAAGAATTTTCTTCGCCAACACATATCCACTCATATGTGGTCTGCAGACTCCTGAATGTACTTCGGACATGACAACCATAGCTTGTCTAGCATCTATGCATCTTAATAATCCAAGGTCTGGTGTTCTCTTATACAAAACTCCTCCGCTTAAGAAGAATCCATTCGCCAACCGTCGAATTGTTCTCTTTTGATCCCCCGTGTCTTGCACTGGATATATCCCCATTCTGATGTACTCCTTGATATCGTGGAGCCATGGTTTGCCATCAAGTTCTTCTTCAATTATGTTACAGTAAGCATGCTGATCTCGGACTTGAATATGCAGAGGATCGACATAAGCTTTGTCCGGATGGTGCAACATTGATGACAGGGTAGCCAAAGCATCGACGACCTCATTATGGACCCTTGGAATATGCCTGAACTCCACTGATCGAAATCGTTGACAAAGATCATGTAAACATTGTCGGTATGGTATGAGCTTCAAGTCTCGCGTTTCCCATTCTCCTTGAATTTGATGTACCAGAAGATCCGAGTCTCCCAAGACCAAGATTTCCTGGATATCCATGTCTGCAGCTAGCCTTAGACCCAAAATACAGGCTTCATACTCAGCCATATTGTTGGTGCAATAAAACCGAAGCTAAGCCGTAACAGGATATAGATGCCTTGTTTCAGAAATAAGCACAGCTCCTATCCCGACTCCTTTCATATTGGTAGCCCCATCAAAGAAAAGTTTCCAGCCTGGTTTTTCAATTTGCTCCAGTTCATCGATATGCATCACTTCTTCATCGGGAAAATAAGTTCTCAATGGTTCGTAATCTTCATCGACCGGGTTTTTGGCAAAATAATCGGCCAATGCATGGGCTTTCATCGCAGTCTGAGTCACATAGATGATGTCAAACTCTATGAGCAATATCTGCCACTTTGCAAGTCTCCCTGTCGGCATAGGCTTTTGAAAAATATACTTCAATGGATCCAAGCGTGAAATGAGGTAAGTAGTGTAGGATGACAAATAATGTTTCAATTTCTGAGCCACCCAGGTTAGGGAGCAACATGTCCTTTCCAGATGAGTGTACTTAACCTCATAAGCTGTGAACTTCTTGCTAAGATAGTAGATGGCCTGTTCCTTTCTACCGGTGATGTCATGCTGCCCCAATACACAACCAAATAAATTTTCCAAGACTGTCAAGTAAAGAATCAAGGGTCTTCCTAGTTCTGGCGGAACCAGTACGGATGGGTTTGACAAGTATCCTTTTATCTTATCGAATGCTTCTTGACACTCATCAGTCCACTTGACCACAACATCCTTCTTCAACAATTTGAAAATAGGCTCACAAGTTGTCGTGAGCTGAGCAATAAACCTGCTGATGTAGTTCAACCTCCCTAATAGACTCATCACTTCAGTCTTGTTCCTCGGAGGTGGCAATTCTTGGATGGCTTTGATCTTTGATGGGTCCAACTCGATGCCTCGCCGGCTGACTATGAATCCCAATAGCTTTCCGGATGGAACACCAAATGCGCACTTGGCAGGGTTAAGCTTGAGGTTGTACCTGCGAAGTCTCAGGAAGAATTTCCTCAAATCCCCAACGTGGTTGGCCTGATGCTTTGATTTTATGATCACGTCATCCACGTATACCTCAATCTCCTTATGTATCATGTCATGAAACACTGTAGTCATTGCTCTTATGTAAGTTGCCCTGGCGTTCTTCAAACCAAATGGCATTACCCGGTAGCAATAAGTTCCCCACGACGTGATGAATGCCGCCTTTTCTGCATCTTCTTCATCCATTAGAATCTGATGATACCCGGCATAGCAATCCACAAAATATCCAATCTCATGCTTGGCACAATTATCGATCAAAATGTGGATATTGGGTAGTGGGAAGTTATCCTTCGGACTTGCTTTGTTGAGATTGCGGTAATCGACGCATACTCTGATCTTGCCGTCCTTCTTTGGCACATGTACGACATTAGCTAACCAAACAGGATATCGAGTGACCCGAATGACCTTTGCATCCAACTGCTTGGTGATTTCTTCTTTAATCTTCACACTCATATCAGTTTTGAATTTCCTTAACTTTTGCTTGACGGGAGGAAACACTGGATCGGTGGGCAATTTGTCGACCACTAAATCAGTGCTCAAGCCCGGCATGTCATCATATGACCATGCAAAAACATCTTTAAATTCAATGAGTGCTTTGATTAACTCTTCCCGGATCTTTGGCTCGAGGTGGACACTTATTTTAGTCTCTTGGATATTATCTGTGTCTCCTAAATTGACAGCTTCTGTATCATTCAGGTTGGGTTTGGGTTTTTCTTCGAAGTGAATTAAATCCTTAATAATCTCTTCGAAGGCCTCATCTTCATCATATTCTGATTCGTAATCACAATCTACTTCTTGAACTATTATTTCGGAATTAGATTGATTTTTAAGACTGGGCTGAGGATTCCTTATGCATGTCATATCACTAGAGCTAGCGTAAAAAGAACTGTATAGAAAAGAAAAGAAAAACAAAAGAAAAACTATCAGGAATGATAAAGAAAGGGAAGCTGCATTTCATTGAATGATGAAAGATAACAAGGTTTGCACACTTCAAACAGACTGAAAGATAAAAATCTGGATTACAACCCTAGAATAACCCAAACAAACTGAAGGAAAATCAAAATAAACTACCAAGACTCCTTTCGAATGGGGAGAGGAGTGACTTTCCAATTATTAAGCTTTATTTCTGGCCCAACGAATTGAATTTCTGCGTTGCTAGGACCTTCACCACTTTCCACCATGTTCACACCGTCAAACAACTTTTCAAATCTTTCAATTAACTCCTCATCAGGATTAATAATAGAATTAGGAATTGTTGTTATTGGGCGACTTCTGGTACCAGACTTGACAAAAGATTTGGAGAGATGTGGGACTGGCTTTGGAAGGACCCGTGCCTTCTGTTTTAGCTTTCTGGCCTTTCTTATGTCTGCGACAGTGGTCTTGAATCCCAAATCAAATGTTCCCAAGTTTTCGGTAAGAGACACCGGCTGTATGATGCCTTGCAAAGATGAGCCCAAACCTTTACCTAGTTCAAAACCATTCTTCAACATCTCATAGGCTACCATGACTGATGCGGCGGTTATCTTTGGATTTGGAATGTATTTCCCCTCCGGCACTCTCTCTACCAACATCGTGTCAGAAACCTGGTAGACCCATGGTCCCTGGTCATCTTCCACTTCAATAACTGGTACAATGTCATTGTTGTGAGCACATAAACTGTCTTCCCCATGCACAACTATTTCTTGTCTATCCCATTCAAATTTGACTACCTGGTGTAGTGTTGATGGGACTGCTTTAGCGGCATGGATCCATGGTCGACCCAACAGTAAATTATAGGAAACAGCTATATCCAGCACCTAAAACTCCATTGTGAACTCAACTGGCCCTATCGTCAGCTCCAACACTATGTCCCCAACTGAATTTTTACCTCTGCCATCAAATCTTCACACACAAACACTGTTCTTACGGATCCTCTCATCTTCTATTTTCAACTTGCTTAAAGTGGAGAGAGGACAGATGTTTGCGCTTGACCCGTTGTCAACCAATACCCGGGTCACCACAGAGTTTTCACATTTTAATGTGAGGTAAAGAGCTCTGTTATGCTCAGTACCTTCTACAGGTAATTCATCATCAGAAAATGTGACTCTGTTTACTTCGAAGATTTTGTTGGCTATTTTGTCCAAGTGGTTCACGGAGATCTTATCGGGAACGTGTGCCTCATTCAAGATCTTCATTAAAGCTTGTTGGTGCTCGTCCGAATGGATCAATAATGACAGTAGGGAAATTTGAGCGGGCGTCTTTCTTAATTGTTCCACGATAGAGTAGTCATGCAGCTTCATCTTCCTCAAGAATTCTTCTGCTTCTTCTTCAGTTATGGCATTCTTTATTAGTGCTGGATTATTTTTAGCTCTTCTTAACTCCTCGAAAGTAAAACACCTTCCCGAGCGAGTCAAACTCTGTACTTCACAGATTTCTTCTTTGACTTCCTTCCCTTTGTACATCACCGTTACCCGTTCATAATTCCATGGAATAGCCTTGCTGTTGATTATTGGTAACTGGGTTACCGGCTTGATAATAACCCGATCTGTGCGGGCTCCTTCCACGATTATGATGGGTTTGCTGGCTGCTCCTGGTACAATCACCTTTACCCCTTCCTGTTTTGTTGCAACACTGCTTAAAGACCCCTTCTCAACTGCCACAGATGGCTCAACACTCTTTTTGCTCTGCTTGAGCACCAACTTCTCATATGCTGATTGTTCATCTGTCTTGACTCCACTAGACCGAATCATCATGACGGTCTGTGATGGCTTCTTGGGTTCTCCCTCCGCATGCACTATTTTGATCATATTTGCCTTATGATGGGCTGGCATCGGATTCCTGTTGATATTGGGTGCTTCGGGAGCTTGAACTTCAATTCTATTGGTATCAATAAGATCCTATATCGCACTTTTCAAGTGCCAGAACTTTTCTGTATCATGACCCCGAGTACCAGAACAATACTCACAACTGACAGTATAGTCAAGATTCTTTGGAGGAGGATTTGGCAGTTTGGACTGTATCGGCCTTAGCATATCTAGCTCTTTTAGCCTGTGGAACAGACTAGTGTATGATTTTCCCAACAGAGTAAAGGTTTTCTTTTTCTGCAACCTTTCACCCTTGAATGCTTGACTAGGCCTAAAACTTGGCCCGGGAGTGTTTTGGTAGGCTCGCGGATGTGGATAAGTATTTGGTAGGACAGGAGCACGCCATTGAGTGTAGGCAGGAGGTTGGTTGTATGCTTGTGCATGGTGGACGTAAAAATGAGGTTCTGGTGGGGGCTAGTAGTGTTGGGGTGGATTGTGGTGATAAGTTTGTTGGTGGGGTCGAGGTTGATTGTAGTGGTAAGGTGAACCTCTGGATCCGGACCAAGTTCTTGAATCAACCATTGCTGCTTCCTCTCTTTTCTTCTTCCCAATCCCTCCTATGCCGCCCTGAATAGCCTGAGTAGTTGCTTTGATAGCCGAATCGCTCATGATTTTATTCGACTTGAGTCCTTCTTCAACCATGCCCCCCATCTTTACTACTTCATTGAATGTCTTTCCCACAGATGAGACCAAATGTCCATAGTAAGTAGGTTCCAGAGCCTGTAGGAAGTAATCTACCATCTCACTTTCCTTCATTGGGGGATCTACTCTTGATGCTTGCTCCCTCCATCTGAAACCATATTCTCTGAAGCTTTCACTGTGCTTCTTCTCAAGTTTAGTCAAGGACAGTCGATCTGGAGTGATCTCAAGATTGTACTGGAAGTGACAAGCAAATGCTTGCGCCAGATCATCCCATGTGTACCATCTCCCATGGTCTTGGCGGGTGTACCATTCCAATGCCGATCCACTCAAACTCTGACTAAAGTAAGACATTAACAATTCGTCTTTTCCTCCATCTCCCCTCATCTTGCTACAAAAACCCCTCAAGTGGGCTACTGGATCGCCATGCCCGTTGTATAGATCGAACTTGGGCATCTTGAAACCTGCCGGTAATTGCATATTTGGGAACAGACATAGGTCCTTGTAGGCCACGCTGACTTGCCCTCCTAACCCTCGCATGTCTCTGAATGATTGTTCTAAGCTTTTAATTTTCTTGAACATCTCCTCCTGTTCGGTATTTTTAACTAGTTTATCAGCTTCTATCGGGAGGTCAAAGTGAGGAGTATAGGAATGGGTTTTTGGAGCTTTGAAAGTGGGCTCCGAGGGGTAGTATTGGTTGTCCTGGGCCTGGAACATAGACTCGCTAGGAGATTTGTGGAGTGTAGTTGGTGGAGGTGCTACGAAGACAGGAGTTACTGGTGGAGGAGGGTATGGAATTGGTTTAGGGGGTGGAGATTGCGGTGTATGAGAAGTGGTACCCCGGTAGTGCTGGTAAATGGGAAAGCTCGGGGATAGATCGGTGGCAGGATGATCTTGAGTTTGAGCCAGTGGTGGGGTAGAAGCAGGGTTAGCAGGGTAAGTTGGGGGTGATTGTCCTTTAGAACAGGCCTGATACATCTCGGCCATCTGTTGCTTAAGTTTGAGCATCTCCTCTTTCATTTTACTAGCGTCCATCTCCTCTACCTCAACACTTATGTTGACATCCGGGATAGACATGATTTCTGGTATTGGTCCTTTTGATCTGGTTTGGTAATGATAATGTGCCAGTATACTCTAGATAAACTAACTACTTGAATTCTCTGGAAAACAACAAACTTGTTAGTTTTTAGAGTTTAACACATATGTAATTACACGTTGGGATGCAATGCACCTAGGCAATTAACCATTTTCTATCATGTAGTTGCTTGTGTCATCCCAGCTTTTCCTGACCTTTCCCTTTTATTGTCACTCACGCCTATCTTTTATTCCCCTCCCCTTTTTTTCATTTTATTCTTTTCTTTTGGTTGTGGTCGAATCTCATGAAGATTGCCTACGTATCATGACCCTGCATGAATCAGACCGAGCGTAGTTTTGGTGGAAACAATTATTAATACTCTTATTTATTTTTAACAAACGAAACAATACAAAGACAGAAATGACATTACATTTGGACAACACTTTAAGAAAATGGTTTAAAAGACTCGACACAGACTCAAACTAAAACATGACTATTATACGAAGAGTTCCAACAACTATGACTATGCTCCACTCTACAATCTTTTGCTTTCAATCACTGGATCATCTGCTCACGGTGGGGCTTGACCTGGCTGACCTCCTAGTGTACGGTACATTCTTTCTAACTCCATCGCAAGATGATGGGCAAAAGTAGGTGCATGCTCTAGAAACCTTCCATAATCCATCCCTTGGCAGTTTACATAACTTTGAGAGGTGTAAACAGCCAAATCATGGATTTGTGCTCTGAAATCTTGGAGATTTTGGTCTTAGTTTTGCAATCGCTGTTGGCGAGTGGTGGCTATATCTCTTATGCGGTCTTCGCGATCTAAATCTGACTCCAATTGAGCTCGAAGTCTGGCCCGATCGAGTCTTTCCTGTGCTCTCTTCCTATCAATATCTGCGTGTTGATGTTCTCTCTTGTACCTTCTCATTTCTTCCAACTGTGCATGAAGTTGAGCTTCTGAATGTATCCAATAGTCCTTCTCTCTTTATTTGAGCCATGTCTTCTTCGAATCTTATTACTTGGCGTTCCTTACTAGATTTGGCCTCCTCATTTAACTGTATGATTTTTTCCTCAGCTTTGTCTAACACCTTTTCAGTCTTTGTCAAGATGGAGTCATAATCTTGCATTTTTTCCATCAGATTGGCAATGATTTTTTGATCTTTCCAACTTCTCACTGGCGCTTCAGAGGCTTTCTTCATCTGTTGGAACTGAGCGTGGAGAGTTTTATTCTCGCTAATCAGACTCTTCTTTTCACCTTCTATTTCTTGTGCTTGTAAGTCTTTCTCCAAATTGAAGTTCCTCAAGATTTCTTCTAAGGCATGAATAGTTGCTTTGTACCCCTTTTCCTTTTCACCCCAAGCCAACCGTTCTTGGATTTTGTCATCAAAGGCTTGAACATGCAGTCTTTTTATGGGCCTTCTAGGATCAGGTTCTGATGCATCATCCACACGAGATCTTTTCTCAAACCACCTAGCATAACCCGGATTTATCTCACCTTTCGCAGGATCTGGAACTTGGGTATCATCTTTCAAGTATCGACAACCATTCAAAATCTGCTGGATTAAAGCCTCAGGGAGAGTGGCTTCGGGGTGTAGTTCGATCACTTGCACACTCAAATCTTCATCATCAGGCACCACTTGGTATCTTCCTAGCTGTCTTAGAACTCCCTGTGGCGCATACGTCTGGACACTTCTTAAACCCAACAACAACAAATAACTCTTTAGGGTTGACATGTGTATCACCTCTCTTACCGGGAGCCACCCCAAAGTCCACTCAATTTGACTCGCCATTAAAGATCTTAAGTGGGATATCCAGGCTTCCACCCCTTCTGGAGATTTATAATCTTTTATTCTTTCTTCATAACTCTCGATGAAATTGTCCTTTCTTGGACCATACTGCATGAACTTGGGGTGATGTCGGAGATGTTCAGTCAACCACATTTGCAATAAAATATTGCAACTTTCGAAGAATTTTGCCCCAAATTTACACAAAGTCAACGCCCGATAAATGTTTGAGAGAATGATCGGGGCAAGAGTGTGATGTTCTTTGGTAGTGAGGACTTGTATGACTCTGGCTATGCGAATATCAATCGTCTGCTCTTTGTTTGGGAAGGCCATGATTCCCAGAAAAGCCACCATGAAAGCAAAGCGACGGTGAATCTGCCAGGTGTTCTTGTTTTGTTTGTTAGTAAGGCCCTTTTCATGAATTTGAAATCCATCCGACCTTCCGAACCTTGAATATAGGAAGTTGAAGGAACAACACCCTTTGACAATGTTGCTTTTTCTGATTTGATTACTGATATTTAGAAGACCAAAGAATAGGTGTACTGAGGGAGCCTTTGGGAATATAAGATTCTGGTTTCTCAAATCTCCGTCAAAACCGGAATATCCAGCTATTTCTTCTAATATGGGAGTAAGCTCGAAATCAGAGAAGCGAAAGACATTGTGAACAGGGTCCCAAAAAGTCACTAGTGCCGTAATCAAATCATCGTGTGGTTTAACTTTCATAATATCTGTGAGAGCTCCCAAATACTTAATGACCCATTTCTGACCATCTCCTCCTAACTCATGCCACCACATCTGAAGCTGAAATAGAAACTCATCTACATCTGTGAACGGTGGGTTTTGGATGGTGCTCATTTTGTACCTGTGAGTGATTTTAATTTTAAAAAAAAAAACAAAATCAAGACTCATTTTGAAAAAATCATTACTATTAAAAAATATTCGTATGAAGAAAAAAAACACTTCGATGAAGAAGATTTAAAGGCCGTGTTTACTAGCCTGCAATTTTTTTTTTTGAAAGAAAAAAAAACGTCCAAAGCGGCTGTTCTTGCAAAAAACAGCCTTCCGACGCCCTTTTGGGAACATTCGGCATATTTTGGACAAGAATGACATCACCTTACTTAACACAATGACATTTATGTACCCATATTTTATATATTTATTATCTATTTTTTTTTTTTTTTTTTAAAATAGTTGGGCCCGATGTGGGTTGCCTACGTATCTCACATCCAGTGAGAATCAAACTTACGTAGTTCGTAATAATAAAACTATTTTTAAAAGAAACACAACATTTCCTTTTCTTTTCAAAATTTCGACAGAATTTCAAAATATTTTGGAAATTATTTTTTTTTCGAAAACAACCAATTTTCTTTCTCGGTTCTCACATTGATTTTCCTTTTCTAACTTTTCCTATAAGCTGGTCAACATGCAAATCCGAAATAAATGAATGCACAAGTAGCAAGTAAGATGTATCAGGATGGTCTTTTCATTTCGAGTACACCTGTCCTAGACAGACCCAACCCCTGTGTTGAGTCTCCGAAGTCAAATGCACATGATGCAAACAAACGTCGGCATGAAGCTGAGTTATTCTAAGTGTAAAACCTGGGGTATACTATTTTAGACCTGGCTTACCTAAGCAAACAGCTTGAGCCAAAGTGGGGGCAGCGTACTGGGAGCACGAAAGTCTACCCGGCCTAGTTACTTAGCCCAACTTCGCTCTATTTGGTATGACTTCTAACCGAAAGGTGGTCCACGCGCACGTGTGCACCATAAATTCAGAAGACTCAGAAAGAAGAAGGGTTTCGTAACAGTTTATATATACAGTTCAGATAATATCAAAGCGGTAAAAAGCAAAATTTCGCATATTAAGCACAAACATGTGAATAAAACTAGATAAAAATAAAGCCAAATATAACAATTATTCTAAGCTCAAATTCTTGAACCCTGAACCAGAGATTCTGGGTTCTTATCCCCAGCAGAGTCGCCAGAGCTGTCACACCTACTTTTTACTACACTCCGTAAAGGGATATAAGGGAGTTTTTCCAATTTAAGGACAATCTAAACGGGATTATTTATGTTAAATTCAGAGTCTCCACTTGGGAGATTTATGGCGTCCCAAGTCACCGGTTTAAAATCCCGAATCGAGGAATGGTTGACTCTGTAATATAGTCCGTGAATACAAAAATCTGGGTAAGGAATTCTGTTAACCCGGGAGAAGGTGTTAGGCATTCCCGAGTTCCGTGGTTATAGCATGGTCGCTTTGATCATACTTGGCTTATTAAAATTGTTTAATTACTGATTTAAAAACCTATGTGCATTTACCTTTCAATGCTTTTTAATCAAGAAAATTATCTTGAAACGGGTTACTCGCACGTACACCCATTTGTTTGGCGCGTCAAAAATCATGTCACGTGAACGTGTCCACAATTAATAACGCTTTACTAATGTTAAGAAAATTGGGCCAAAGTTGCGCATACTCCGATTTTGCTTTTAGAATCGTAATTATGTCACGCGAACATGTACGCAACCACGATAGTATTTTATTAAGATTAAGATTGTTTCGCCCAACGTTGCGCGAACGCATACGTTGGTCTTAATTCTGGAACCCGTAATCATGTCAAATGAAATGCACCCGCGATCCACGACATATTTTGTTTAACGTTGTTGAGATTTGAATTTGGGCCACATAAATGCACACCCGAGTTTAAGAAGGTAGTTTTTGAAATAGCGTGCCTAAAACAAGCTACGATGTTCATGAATTAATTATTTCCTAAGTTTAGGATTGTTGTAAGTTCAAACAAATCAACTAAAAAATAACTTTGTCATCAACTCTTTTAACTTATGTAGTGTCCAAATCAAATCAAATTAACAAGCATAATTTCAGAATATGATCAGCAAAGAAGGTAACATGATGACAGAAAAACTAATCCTTTCTATTTACTATATTGAACAAGCTTGTACTACAAACCTTTTTGACGTACTTTCTTCATATATTCATGGAGTATTTCATTGTCATGGAATAAAAATATAAAACACCAATTCAAGCAACTATTATGAAGAAATCTGACTAACAAAACACTCCAATGCCATGAAATAGACTAATCAAGCATTTCTTAAATAACAAGAATGAGAGAATATGAAAAATGAGCCGTAAGAGGTGGACATTGATTGCTGGAAATTATTTAGATACAAGAACTTCTGGTGATGCAATAATACAAGGAATTCTAGTAGTTTTGATTTTTCTCCAAACAAAAGGCGAAACACGGAACTTCTAATAGAACAGAATCGGTCAACCACAAACTTAACAACGACCTTGAACCAAAACCTAGAACAAACCAAAAATTAAAAGATTAAGAACTTGGATTGAGTTAAGTTATTGGTGGTATTAAATGGCCACAATAGGTGGTTAACGGGTGGTCTTGGAGGGGAGGGCTGTGTTGTAGCTTTTTTTGCTGCTATTTTGGGGTGGAATTTGATGTAGTATTTGGACTGATTTGCAACTGATCTTCGCAGCTGGTGTTGCTGCATTTTTGGAGTGGATATGAGCTCGTTATTGAGTAGTTTGGGCTGTTTTGTAGCTAATTTTCACCAAGAAGCAGGGTTGTATTTTAGGTCGTTACTGGGCTATTTTAGGGGTATTTTGGCGATCTGCTTTCAACATTTCTGGGGCGCTGATTTGGGCCTGCTTTGGAGCTGTTTTTCGGCAGCCTTGCAGCGGGTTTTGCTGCGTTTTACTACTTGTTATGGCTAGATTTTGGAGTGGTTTAAGGTAGCTTTAAGAATTGGATTCCGTGGCAGAAAAATAGAGTTTTCATGGCTGATTTTCAGCAGCAACGCATCGGTCATGGAGCTAATTTGCAGCAACTATGGATCGCTTTGAACCTGACAGAATATTTCAAGACTAAAATGCGAAGCTGTTCCTACGGACGAAACTCAATTCAAAATCAATCCGCCAGTGATAGACTACCTAACTGATCTAGGATAGAAATGATGTTTGAAATCGTTGAGAGTCAGTTAATGTCAAATTTGCATACAATAACTTACCAGCAATATATGAACTACTCCTAGAGCATATCTCATAGCTTTGACGTTACAAATCCAACCAATCAAAAACTCACAACTAACAACAATGTCCTAATTGAGAGCATGAAATGAGTAATTCACATAAAACATCTCATTTTGAGTCATTTAAACGTTTCAATCAAATTAAAAATATACATTCATGGCACATTAAAGTAACAGAATTCTTAACTTTGGCATATATGAAATAGTTAATTGGAATTCACCCAATCGTCAATCATTCAACGAAAACATAATACAAGGAATTTAAGAACTGACCTAGCTAAACAGTGAAATCACCAACAGGTTTGCCAAATAAAGGCGAAATCGAAACCAAACAGAGCTCAGTACGGTTGCCAGCAACAACAGCGACAATACAGCTATTCCACAGCTCAAGAACAACTTTTCGAAGCCCAGAAAGAAAGAAATCGAATTTTCAAATTATTTCTCTTCAAATCTTCATCGGAAATTCTAGTTTTCTTTCTATTTTTCTTGGATTATGATTCTCAGATATGGAATCTCATTTTTTGAATTTTAGAACTTGTTTTCAGCTCTCTTTTTTTCTTTCCCTCTTTGGACTCTTTCCTCTCTATATTGTTCTCTCTGATGTCTCTTTTGACTCTCTCTTGTGTTTCTATCTCCGTCCTTTTTTTCTCTATCTATGAACTCCTTAAATAAGAAATGGAGAATGCCCTTTCATTCACAAAATGGCCTTTCATCATTTTAAAAGTTGATTCCACTCAAACCTTATTGAATTAAATTTTTCAATAGTGAAATCTAAACCCTACCACTACTAGAAGCTTCTTTAGTTGGTTAGGTAGATAATCCCTTTTATTAAACAATTCTTAGGCTATCTTTAAAGACTTTCTAATTACTTTCAACCACAGTTGGAATTTGAATCCTTTTAGACAACTAAATCTCCCAAACTTAGTTCAACACCCTCAACGCTCAGCTTCTCAACAAAATGCAGACTTGAAACCAAAATTACACTCAGAACCAGAAGTTATTCTAGTCTATGCTTAATCGACAACCTTCAATGTGATTACAAGCTTGCAAAGAATTTTTCAACAAGAGCTTACAAAAATCAGCAGTAGCTAGTAACCAATCATCAGAAATGGAATTAAGCTTGATCAGGCTTCAAACCAAGGAGAAAATTTGGACCATGTTATGTAGCCCCAGGGTACAACCAAAACGGAAAATAATAAGAATTCAGTAACTTTTCTCCTCCTTCAACATTTGCCAATTTTTGGAAATGCACTTATTAAGCCAAATATACATTCCAAGAAAGCTAACCAGTACTAGTAATTGATCAAACAAGAAAACCAATCCAAGTAATTATCAGGATGGAGCTATCAAGCAGCAAAGGGAAAATGGGCATCTGAACTTTGAAAAAGAGCACTAATTTCGTGATACCCTAACATGAAGATCCTAAAGCAACATATATAAATGTATATTTAACTACACTAAACATGAAATTAAATCTTTGAAGATTAAACTGATCTTGGCAATAATAAGAACAATCCATCAACCTTAAGTTGACCAATTAAACTGTGGACTGAAAATCACATAGAGAGAACAATTAAACCCGCTTCATGCTCATACTTAACAGAAACAAATTAGCGTATTCCACTTAAGACCCAAGTATATATATGTCCATGATACAAAAAATCACACTCAAAACCAGATGGAAATCAATGAGAAGCATATAATCCTACCATATTGAAACACTCTAAGCGTATCCTAAAACACTTACTCAAATGGACTTTCAATTAGCTCGAATGCTCCCCAAATGAATACAATGGAGAAAAGTTGAAGGAAATCAACAATAAAGCAACAGAATGCAGCTGAGACCGCAAACCGGTTGGCGAAACTCGACTTGGCAACGAAAATCTCCTATCGACGAACGAACTCAGAACCAAACCTCAATCAAAGTCCCTCTAGAACTTTTCTCCTCTCCCTTTGTCCCGATTTTCTGACTCTCCTGTGAGTATATGCGTGAATGTTCTTGTGAAGAAAATGTGGTCTTGGAGCAGTGTTCTACTGGTTCTTTTTACGGAGGGGTGGGTCTTGAAGGAGACGAAGCCGAGGGGGTGGGGTGTTGGGTCTATTGCGGTTGCTCCTCTCTTTAGTGTATTCTAGGTTAATTTAAGAGATGGATCCGGGTAGGGTCTGGGGAAAACGGGTTACGGGTTTTGATGGGTATGGGATAATTTGACTTGGGCTTGAAGAATTAAATTAAAACTTGGCCCAATTCCGATTTTCTTATCTTTTATTAATTCTTTCTCTTTTTTTTCTTCCTTTTTTTCAAAAAATTAAACTAAAATCCTAAATTAAATTATAAAAACCCAAATTAACTTAAAAAATACTAATTAACTCTAAATAATAATTATCACAAATAATTAAATATCAAATCACAAAATTTTGACATTAAACACTAAAATGCAGAATACGTTATTTTTTGTGATTTGTTTTTCATTTTTGTAAAACAACAATTTACTAAAATAACCAAAAAAATGTAAAATCAATTCCATGTGTCGATGCTATATTTTGTATTTTTTATGTATTAATAAATTAAATATACACTCAAAATATGCAAACAATCAGGAAAATCACACATTAATTCCTAAAATAACACATAATTAAAGAAAAGACCTAATTTTGGGAATTTTTTTGGAGTAATTCGTATGAGGCAAAAAATCACGTGCTCACACCTATTTCTTGCATTCCACACCTGTAGCGCTGGAATGCTTTCTCAAGAAGCTCGTATAACTTCCCCTTTTTTGGACCGCCAACAACCTCCAACTATATTCTTTCATCATCCTCGTCCGAATGTTGGGTTAGCTCGCCCGATTCATCAGCTGGCTGACTACAAATGATGTCCTTCACATTACTTTGGTAGCAACCCTACGTTATTTTAAATTAAATTAGTATATAAAAAATCTTACAAAAGTAAATTTTAACTCTTAAGGAAATTTGAAAGCTTGTATATGTAGTCTCTGCCCATTCCTCAACCCACCTATCTGTATCCGCCTTTTTCTTCTTTTTTAAAATATGCGTCTCCTTGAATATCTCACCTTGCTGCAGTGGATGCCCATACTTCTTTTTCTAAAAACAAATTAATTTGGTTAATAAATAGAATTGATATACTTAAAATGGAAAACGTTCTAATATGCCCTTGTACTATACGAAATTGAGCACATTTGCCCTTCGTTAATATTTTGGCACATATATACCCTTACTGTCACATAGTTGGTCTATATATGTCCTTGTACTATAGGAAATTGAGCACATTTTCCCTTACCGTCCTCGATTTTGTATAGTACAAGGGCATATATGGACCAACTATGTGACGATAAGGGCATATAAGTGCCAAAGTATTAATGAAGGGCAAATGTGCTCAATTTCGTATAGTACAAGGGCATATTAGGACCTTTTCCATGCTTAAAAAAGTAAAGACGTAATAATTTAAGGAATTACCAATCTTCTTCTTATTGTTCTGATGCTGAGAGCACCCCCAATGTTCAAGGAACCTCCCTTCTCAAACGAGCGATCTTTCTTTCCTTGTTCGCTCTTCTTTAAGAAGTCCTCGGTCTGCCATTACCTTAATAAATCATCCCATAAATGATGCAAGCACCATTCAGGTCTCTTGTTCTTCTTTCAACCATCCGAAAAATAATCCGCCAATCTCCTGCGGGCTTTATGATGAAAATTTGCAGCAACTGACTCGCTATAGCAGTCTTCCCATATGCACTTACACTGCATATCAAAAGTTAAATATTAGATGGAAAAATCATAAATATAAATTATTAAACTGCTTAAACGAATATTTATACCTTAAACTAATTGAAAATTTGTTCCTTTAGCGAGTGTGAAAAATCACTCCAAGTTGCATAGGGGCCATCATAAAGCTTTTTGATGGCATTGGTGATTATCTTCGTAATCTGCTTTCCTGGCTTGGACTTGCACTTTAACAATAAAAACACATGAAAGTTAAAACCTTATAAAACAATAAACAAAAAACAACAAATAACTCTTACCCATTCCCCTCAGGGACTATGATGATCCTGCCATAAATATCATAATGCACTACATATCATCATCCTCAGCATGTGTATCGGAGGCTGATAAGTGGGGATTTTGGCTGCTTATTAGCACCTTTTAGCTCTTGTCTTAATCCAAAAACGCCGAATTGTGTTCCCGAAACTATTAAAATTTTGCAAATTGCAGGAGTGCTCGAAGCCTTGTCTCTCGAGATGAAATCCGACTAAAAAAGGAGTGATCCTAAGCACAAGGCAATAAAAAGCGCAGAAGCAAAAAAATATGCGGTACGCAGAAGGAATTCTGCGGCCGCAGAAGAAATTGCAGAACACAGAAATCCATCTGCCGCCGCAAGCGAAGAAGGAAATTTTAACAAGACTTTTAGAAATGTGCGGCTTTATATATGGGTTTTTACTGATAAAGATGCAAAGTTCAGAGAGTATGTTAAAAGACCAAGTCCTGATGCCCTTGTGAAGTGCATATCACACAAGAATTGTGCAGCCTCAAAAGATTGCCTCGCGGCCGCAGTTCAGAAATGTGCGGCCGCAGAACCCACTTCCTGCCAGCTGAAGACATCTGCGGACCGCACATGGAATTGTGCGGCCGCAGAACCTCCCGAGGGACATTTTTGTCTGAGATTTTCAGCTTTGTATAAATAGACGAGTTTCACACAATTAGGTTAAGTTTGAACATCTGAAGTTGTTGTAGCCGTTTGTTTTTACTACTTTAGGAAGTTTTACATTATCTTGGTGTTTTAACATTAATACATGTTTATGATTGGGTGTTGATTCTTTAGCTTAGTTCATGCTTCAATTGTAGAATTAATGGTTGCAATCATTGATTCATGCATATTTGACTTAGTCTCTAATTGAGAAAGATGGACCTAGAATAGGATAACTTAACTAACAAGGAACTGGGTCAATTGAGACATTTATTTACCCAATTAAAGGGTTCAACCTAGAGATAGTAATAACCCAACTTGAGCTCTTATCAACTGTTTTGGTTGATACCCATTTGGTCTTGAGAAAGCCAAATTGGGCAAAACCACTCTCTGATCGAGAGGTATTGAGTGGCTAAAGTAGAGTTGTGAGTTATAATACACCCCAATCAACAACACAAACATTAACGTCTTTATCCCATTAAGCAAACACCTAGGTTATGGTCACTGCCCTAGGCCTTTAATCCAATTGGAAAAACCTCAAAAACAGTTATCTATAATCTATTTTCTTTAGTTTGCATACATTAAAGCAATAGTAGAAATAGAAAATAAAATCTTGTTGTGGAAGTACAATCAAGATAACCCATTTACTTATTTCAAATATATATCCCTAACTACCAGCGGATTTGACCCCGACTCCTAGTTGAGTATTTGTTACTGCATACGACCGTTTCATATCTCTATTGAGGTGTGCTTTGGACATGAACAATTTTTGGTGCCGTTGCCGGGAAGTTAAAATAGTGTTAGCTATATATTTGAGTTTGTGTGTGGAATATCTTCCTTTTCTTCTGTGTTACTAACTTGTGTTAAACAATTTTAGGTACAATTATGGCGGAAAACAATGAACTCGGAAATATACCCTTTGGGGGATGTGGACGTTGACGATGAACAAGTTGATGAGGTTCTTCTTCAAGCTCATTCCAATAGAAGAGGCCGAGCACCTCATGACAATGTCGCTGCTCCAGCCCCACCTCCACCAAGAGTGGCTCTGCACCTGGTGTTACCCAATGAAGGGCATGCTAGTGCAATACTCCTGCGCTGTATTAGGGCGAGCAACTTTCAGATCACCAATGTGATGCTCACTTTGCTAGAGCAACGAGGTTTCTTCATCAGTTCTCCAAGTCAAAATGCATACAACCATTTGAAAGGGTTTGTGGACACTTGTTGGGGGATCAAACAAACAAATGTCTCCGAGGATGCATGAGGCTAAGGATTTTTTCCTTTTATCTATGAGGGAAAACTTTAGATTGGTTGGAATGATTACCGAACCATTCCATTCGTACTTGGGATGAGTTGGCAAAGAAATTTATTGCTAAGTTCTTCTCTCCCCGGGCATATGGCTATACTTCGAGATGAGATTTTGTCATTCAAGCAATAGCCGAATGAACCACTATGCGAGATATGGGAGCGATATAGAACAATGGTCAAGGAATTCCCTAACAACGATATGCCAGAAAACATGATTCAACAAACCTTCTATCGTAGGATTAACACGACCAACCAATGTGTTGTGAATCAACTTGCTGATTGAAATTTTATGACTACGCCTTATTTGGAGGCTTGTGAAATTTTGGATGAAATGGCGGAAACGTCATCGACGTAGAAATCCCGGGTTAATGTTCCACAAGGTGATCCGAACATGATCAACCTTCATAAAGAATTGCATGACCATGGGCAAGCCATTGCCGAATTGACAACTACAAGGAAACAACTAGCAAAGGCTCAACTTCATCAAGTGAAAAATCCTAAGCAAGTCAATGCCATGGAAGGGGTGAACATGATGGTAAACAATAAAAGGACCAAGGGTCCATAAGTGCAAAATCGAGTGGAGAATTATGTGCAAGAGGATAGTGGGTTTGATCAAGATGATTCTTATAATGAACAAGAAGAGGAGGTGCAATATGTGAACAATTTTCAAGGGTAAAGAAACAACTTCCAAGGCCCAAACCAACAACAATGGCGACCTCAAAACAATCAAGGCAATTGAAATTCTAACAACCAAGGAAATTGGAGTGGTGGCAACAATCAAGGGAATTGGCATAACAACAACAATCAAGGAAATTGGAGTGGTAATAATCAAGGAAATTGAAGGGGATGGGGGGGGGGTGTAACAATCAAGGCGGATGGAACAATAATCAAGGCAATCGGGTGTCAGGTTTTCAAAGGCGCCCGATGTATCAACAACCGAACAACCCGTCTCTATATCCTTACCATGGTCCAAGTTCTTCAAACAATAAGATGGGGGGTACTGAAAACATGTTCAAGCAAATAATGGAAAAGAATGCCGATTCGGATGCCCAAATTGCCTCACACAACATATCAATCCGTAACTTGGAAGTTCAAATAGGGCAAATCTCTCAAGCTCTAAATACTCGTCCAAAGGGGGCACTACCAAGTGACATGGTAGTAAACCCAAAGGGTGAAAATAACACGGGGCATGCCATGGTCGTTACTACAAGAAGTTCAAGAGGTGGGAATGCACCTACCTCAAGTCAAAGTCAACTTATAAATGGTGAGCAAGTGATGTAATAAGAGGATATCCTGAACAATATGGTGCAATTAAATAATGAAGTTCGGATTGATATTAATGATAGTGTGGAAAAGACTCAAGAGGAGGTGAACCCGTCTTGGGATCACATTATTGACATACCAGAACCGATAGCGCAAAAGGCTAAGGCACCATTGCCTAAGCCTCTACATCCTACCCTCAAAGACTTTCCAAGAAAAATGGTGAAAACCAATTCAAGAAGTTTATTCAAATGATGAAGAGTCTCTCAATCAATATGCCATTATTGAAAGTTTAGAACAAATACCCAGTCATGCAAAGTTCATGAAGGATATTGTGACAAAGAAGCGGTCAATGAATTTTGAAACTATCAACGTCACTCATCAAGTGAGTGCAATTGTGCATTCAATGGCTCCTAAGTTGGAGGATCCCTATGCTTTCACGATTCCTTATACAATTGAAAGTGCCGAATTTGCTAAAGCTCTTTGTGATCTTGGGGCAAGTATCAATTTGATGCCCTATTCGATTTTCAAGACGTTGGGAATTGGGAAACCAAGGTCCACCTTTATAAGATTGCAAATGGCTAATCGTACTATGAAAATACCTTTGGGAGTGATTGAAGACGTCTTGGTTCGTGTTGATAAATTCATTCTTCCGATAGATTTTGTCATTCTCAATTGTGAAGTTGATTATGAGGTGCCGATTATTCTTGGAAGACCTTTCCTTGATACATAAAGGCTCTTTGTGATGCTGAAGTCAGAGAACTTACCTTCCGGGTTGGTGATGAAAAAGTGGTTTTCCATGTGCGTAAGTCCATGCGGCAACCAAAGAGCAATGAAGTGTGCTCGTTTGTGGACTTGGTGACCAATGTTATTATTGATGAAACAAGTGGTATGATCAACGTTGGTGATATATTGGAGGCCGTCTTGATAAATTTTGATGATGACAAGATGGATGGCTTCATGGAATGTGTGAACTATTTGCAAGGAATGGGGTCGTAAAACTATGCACCTCGAAAATTGTCTTTAGATCTTGAAAATAGGACAACTCCTCCTACAAAGCCTTCTATTGAAGAGTTTCCTACTTTGGAGTTGAATCCATTGACTCCACATCTTCGTTATGAATTTCTTGGTCCTTGTTCTACTTTACTGGTTATTCTTTCTTCTGGTTTGACTAACGTGTAGTAGATTCCACTTTGGCGATGCTACAAAAGAGAAAGAAGGCTATTGGGTGGACCTTGGTGGACATTCTGGGAATAAGCCATGCATTTTTCATGCATAAGATCAACTTGGAGGAAGGCACCAAACCATCTATTGAACATCAATTGAGACTCAATGAGTCTATGCAAGAGGTTGTCCAAAAAGAGATTATCAAGTGGTTGGATGCCAGGGTTGTCTATCCCATCTCTGATAGTTCATGGAATTATCCGGTTCAATGTGTCCCAAAGATGGGGGCATGACGGTGGTCACCAACGACAAGAATTAATTGATTCCTATAAGAACGATAACTGGTTGGAGAGTGTGTATGGACTATCGCAAGCTCAATAAAGTCACAAGGAAGGATCACTTTCCACTTCCTTTCTTAGATCAAATGCTTGATAGATTGGTCGGTCGTGCTTTCTATTGCTTTCTTGATGCGTATTCGGGCTACAACAAATTCTTATTGCTCCAGAGGATCAAGATAAAATAACCTTTACATCCATATGGTACTTTCGCCTTCAAGCGGATGCCATTTGGTTTGTTGTACCAACGACTTTTCAAAGGTGTATGATGGCTATTTTCATGGACATGGTGGAGGACTACCTTGAAGTTTTCATAGATTACTTCTCGGTGGTTGGAGATTTTTTTGATGATTGTCTGGAAAATTTGGATAAAGTGTTGGCAAGATGTGAAGAAACAAATTTGGTGTTCAATTGGGAGAAGTGTCATTTCATTGTCGAGGAAGGTATTGTCATTAGGCATAAAATCTCAAAGAATGGAATTGAAGTTGACAAGGCAAAGATTAAGGTGATTTCTAAACTTCCACCTCCAACTTCGGTGAAGGGTGTGCGAGGTTTCTTAGGCCATGCGGGGTTTTACCGGTGCTTCATCAAAGATTTTTCTAAGCTGGTGAACCCGTTGTGCAAGCTTCTTGAGAAGGATGCTAATTTTAACTACAATGATGATTACATGAGAGCTTTTGAATTGTTAAAGTTCAAGTTTACAATTACTCCCATCATCACTGCTCCAAATTGGAGTGTCCCCTTTGAACGCATGTGCGATGCAAGTGATGTAGCGGTTGAGGCTGTTTTGGGGCAACGAATCAACAAGATTCTTTATCCGGTATACTATGCTAGTAAGACCATGAATTGTTCCGAGTTCAACTATACTTTCATGAAGAAAGAGCTCCTTGCCATTGTGTTTGCAATTGAGAAGTTCTGTCCGTACTAGATGGGTGCAAAAGTTATTGTCCACACGGATCATGCGGTGCTTCGTTATCCTATGAGCAATAAAGATTCCAAAGCTCAGTTGATGAGATAGTTGCTTTTGTTGCAAGAGTTTGATATTGACATCCAAGATAGAAAAGGGAGTGAAAATCATATGGCGGAATACTTATCTCGTTTGGAGGAGGAGGTGGGCCGCATGATGGCCTTGAAACCAATGACTCCTTCCTCGATGAGCAACTCTTGGCTATTTCAATGAAAGAGCTGCCATGGCTCATAGATCTAGCAAATTTTCTCGTGTGTGGAATCATGCCGGATGAATTCTCTTCAAACCAAAGGAAGAATCTCAAATGGGATTGTCAAGATTATTATTGGGATGAACCATACCTTTACAGGATTTGTATGTATGGGGTGATTAGAAGATGTGTACCGAAAGAAGAGCAAGGTGAAAATTCTTGGGGCTTGTCATTCTTCGCCATATGGTGGTCATCATGATGGAGTGAGAATGGAAACCAAAGTTCTTAGTTGTGGTTTCTATTGGCTCACTCTTTATAAGGATGCAAGTGATTTAGTGAAAAGATGTGATGAATGTCAAAGGGCCAGTGGAATCTCAAAGAAAAATAAAATTTCCTCTCACTACCATTTAAGAGATTGATATTTTTGACGTGTGGGGTATTGACTTCATGGGTCCTTTTGTGAGTTCTTATGGAAACACCTACATCTTGGTCGCGGCGGATTCTGTGTCCAAATGGGTTGAGGTGGTTACTCTACCCAAAAATCAGGCCAGAAGTGTGGTGGCGTTCTTGAAGAAGAATATATTCACAAGGTTTGGTACTCCGCGGGCGATTTTAAGCGATGGGGGATCAAATTTTTGAAACAAGGCTTTCAACACTTTACTTTGTAAGTATGGTGTTACGCATAAAGTCACGACTCCCTTTCATCCACAAGCTAGCGGTCAAGTGGAAGTCGCCAACCAGGAGATAAAGAGTATTTTATCCAAAACAATGAATGCTAACCGGATAGATTGGTCCAAGAAACTTGATGATGCATTATGGTCTTATCGGATGACTTACAAAACACCTATTGGATTGTCGCCATACTGGTTGGTGTTCGGAAAAGCTTGTCATCTTCTGGTGGAACTTGAGCACAAGGCCATGTGGGCTCTAAAGAAGTTGAATCTTGATTGGATGTAGCCGCTAACTTGAGGGTTGCACATTTGAATGAATTGGATGAGTTCCGGTACCATGCCTAACAAGCATGTACTTGTACAAAGAAAAGATGAAATATCTTTATGACAAATACGTTTGGAACAAAGAGTTCAAGGTAGGAGATATTGTATTGTTGTTCAACTAAAGGTTGAGGATGTTTCGCGGGAAGCTAAAGTCTAAATGGAGTGGTCCCTTTTAAATTATGGGTGTGACACCTTTTGGTGCATTGGACTTGAACAAAAATAGTAAAGTATTCTGAGTCAATGGTCACCGGGTGAAGCACTATTTGGGAAGAGTTGGAGATAGACATGTCGTGTCGGTCATTAATTTCAATTGATGGTATTCTGCATCGTGCCGCGACGTTAAATTAGGCGCGATTAAAGAACTTTGGAACTTCAAACTTCTACATTCGATACCGAAACCTATTAAATCACGTCCGATTGACCTTAAATTTTGCACACAAGTCACATTCGACATTACAAACCTACTCCAACTTCCGAAATTAGAATCTGAACATTGATATCAAAAAGTCCACTCCTGGTCAAGCTTTCCAAAAACCTTTAAATTTTCAAATTTTTGCCAAATGACCCCGAAATGACCTACAGACCTCCAAATCCATATCCAAACGCGTAATACGACCAGAATCACCATACAGAGCTATTCCTAGACTCGGAATCCCAAACGGACATCGATAACATTGAAATGCACTACAACCCAAATTTATGAAATAATTCCAAACTGCCAACTTTCCACAATAGGCGCCGAAACGTTCCCGGTCATTCAAAACCCGATCCGGACATACGCCTAAGTCTAAAATCATCATACAAGCATGTTGAAACCTTCAAATCTTGCTTCCAATGTCGTTTACTCAAAAGTCAAACATTAGTCAATTCCTCTAACTTTAAGCTTCCGAAATTAGAATTTTCTTTCCAAATCAACTCTAAACTTCCCGAAATTCAATTCCGACCACATGTCAAGTCATAATACCTGAATTGAAGCTACTCCTAGCCTTCAAAATGCTAAAAGACGTGATAGAGCTCAAAATGACCAGTTGAATCATTACATTAATCACCCATAAGATTTACACACTAGGGTTGGGTCACAACTCTAGTAGAAGTATAGCTACTCATAATAGAAATTACAGAAAATAGAGAAGAAAAGCTAGTTGAACTCATAATGGAAGATTAAAATAATAAAATCTAATGTTAAAATACCAAGATAATGTAAAACTTCCTAAAGTAGTAAAGACAAACGGCTACAGCAACTTCAAATGTTCAAACTTAACCTAATTTTGTGAAACTCGTCTATTTATACAAGGCTAAAAATCTCGGATAAAAATGCCCCTCGGGAGGTTCTACGACCGCACAATTCCATGTGCGGTTCGCAAATGTCTTCAGCTGGCAGAAAGTAGAGTTCCGTGGCCGCACATTTCTGAACCTTGGCCGTGAGGCAATCTTCTATGACCGCACAATTTTTGTGCGGTCCATACTTCACAAAGGCATCAGGACTTGGTTTTTTAGCATACTCTCTGAACTTTTCATCTTTGTCAGTAAAAACCTATATCTACGACCGCACTATTCAGGTGCGGACCGCACATTTCGAAAGGTCCTGTTAAAATTTTCTTCTTGGCTTGCGACCGCAGATGGAATTCTGCCCTCGGACCGCACATTTTTTTACTTCTATGACCTTTAGTGCCTTGTGCTTTGGATCACTCCTTTTTTAGTCAGATTTCATCTCGAGAGACCAAGCTTCCAGTACTCCTACAATTTGCACAATTTCATTACTTTCAGGAACATAATTCGATGTTTTTGGACTAAAAAAGATGTTAAAAAACTGTCAAAATCCCCACTTATCAACTCCCACAAAGTTGAGTCTTCGCTTGTCCTCAAGCAAATAAATTAGTTCTCTTCTCTAAAAGTTAAGGGTCATTACAGTGAGTCAAAGGTGAGTAATTCATACCTCAGTTGGGATCTACAATTACCCATACTACTCATGCATTATCAACAAGGCGACAAGCTAATCGTTCATGCACATAAAGTTCTAATGTGACATTTGAGCTTCAAGAATGGACTTTAATCATCAAGGACTCTTGCTCTATCATGTAGACTATGGTGGAATCCAAACTCTTCCTCCTCTACTTTCCATTTGCCAAACTCACTTCTAAAATTAGCACTCAATTCAAAGATTATGAAAGGAGCAATCATCTCTCTCAAGATAATGTCACAAGTATGGGTTCAAGTACCATAGACTTTCCCCTTATGTAGATCACCACTAATGTAAGCTTACTCGGCTCGAAATCAAGTAGGACTTCTTTCGGGATGTAATGAAGGCTTTTGGACTAGGATTTGATACAATATGGGTAAATGGTTACACCTTCCTTAAGCATTCCATCTTTCATTTCTCGGCTCACACTTGCCAATTCTTAGAGCTTCATTAGGAACTAGAGAGACCTAACATCACTCTTTCTTAATCATTTCATTCTTTGTCTCCCCTTTTTGATTTCTCATTGCTTAGGATCATTAACTCTTTTTTTAATCCATTCAACCATTTCATTTATTCACTTTTTGCATTTTCTTTTGTTCTTTTCTTTTCTTGCCTTCTCTTCTCATAGATATCAATTCTTTTCTCTTTTTGTGCCTTGATATCTTTTCCAAATTCCTCATCTCTCCCCCAAACTTACGTTTTGAGCCAGTTTTTTTCACAAGAGTGTTAAGAAAAGCTCGGGTGCCAAGAGAGGGTCACGATAAAATGGGTGAAGGATTGTAACATGGTTTTCAAATGAGAAAGGATAAAGTCCCAAAGGGGTTGACTAGGGATAATGACATTGGTTGCCAATAGAAAACTCAAACGGGCGAAGGAGAGCCTACAATCACTTCTCAAGCCAAGCAAAACTTAAGATTTTGCCTTAAAACACATTAGGGGAAAGTTCTAGACCCTTCGGCTGGATACTTGGACTAGCAACAAATCATCTCAGCCCTCACGCAACTAGATTGTTAAAGAGAATACCACATTCAAGATTTGAAGATCTCTATGGTCCAAATAGACCACCCGATGGTACCAAAGTCAACACAAGAGTCACAAAGTCACTAACTAGAGCTATTTCCTTTTAAAAACCTTGTCTCTAACCATAAGCACGTATTTAAGTGTGTTGGTGCCAAATGAAGCATTTTTGACTTTTTGAGAATGACTTAATTAGGTCTGTTTATTCATTAATACTACTATTATTACCTAAACACAAAGTGGACTCATTCCCTTAAGAAGGTTGTCACGTCATCCATCGTTGGGACGAGTCACCCGGTTCAATCAACAACTATCTTTGGAAAGAACTGTGGCTTTAAGAAAATCAAAGACTTATTATCTACTAAAATATAAATAGAAGATACTAAATCAAACACGAACTAACAAGGAAACAAACATAAAGAAGCTAAAAAATAAAAACTATTGAAAGCATAATGAGAGAGAAAGAATATATATATATATATATATATATATATACATACATACATAATGAGAGAAAGAGAGAGAATATATACATAATAAGAAAAGAGAGAATCATATCAAGTTATTACAGGTCAAATGGCTCAGAATGTATCAAATATAATCAATAAACTCCACTCCCTTCCCCCCAACTAAAGATAAGCATTGTCCCCAATGCTTAACAAGATAAGAGAAAACGAGGGGAAAGAGTGAGGAAAACTCCCTATGGCTCCTTGGACATCTCTGTATCCCCAGTAATGTCACCGCCCTTAGGCTCATCCAACCAGATCTCATCATCCTCAACTCTGGGTGTGGCTGGGTTGGTGAACATCTGACGCACTACCTCAGTAGTTTCGGCACCTAGGTCTGGCTTCTCAGACTAGCCTACTGGTGCCACTAGTGCTGATGGTGCTGTAGGATCTAGGCCTGAATAGTGTTGGTCAATCAGCATGTCAAAGGGGATATCTCTGGCTACATCAAGCTTGGTCACCTATCTCCGGAGCTTGTCCACTGACTTCTTGCAGTAAGATTGGTCACCTAGGACTTTCTCATCTTCTTTACTTCTTTTCCCAGCTCTTCGATCCCTGACCTGTGTTGTACCAGGGTAGCCATAATAGTGGTCTAGTTGTCTAGGAGCTTCATCAATGTCTCTTCCACTATCAGGGGAATCTAAGGTGCCGGAATAGAAAACTGCACTGCAACAGTACTGGATAGGTCAGACAACTTTGTATTGGCTGTCTACATCCAGTTGTTGAGGCTTGCCAATATCTGGGAGACTCGCAGCGCAGAAAGTAGGACCATAGGCATGGGCACTGGCTTCAAAGCCGAGGTGGAAGATGTGGCAGGAATTGTAGTAGGGTCTAAAAATGATGGTGGAGGCATAGCTGCGGCACTAGAGGAAGGCTCGGCCAAAGTGGATGGAACATAGACTGCCTCCCCGCTACTACGGCTGGCTCATCAGAGTGACCTGTGGTGGTAGATGACTGACCTTTTCTTTTTGGGTTGTTCTCATCCATAAGTGAGTACCACGAGAAAGGCTTCTTCCGCCTCACCTTTGTATCAAAATCCCTTGGTTTCACCCTCGCATCCCTAATATACTCTGTAATGGTGTTAGGATATGGGTAGGAAAAGTCATCCTACCGGGCTATCACTGGGATGTTGGCCGACATCACGACACCCACATTGATAGGGTACCCAGCCATAATAGAGGAAAACAAGACTGCCCAAGGAATCAGCAAGTGAGTCCCTTTTTGACTCGGGTCTGGTCTGCTGCAGACAAATGATTGCCACCCTTTTGCTTCGATGCTCAATGTGCTCCGGTGGATAGGAACCCTAGCGGTGATCCATGGTGGTGGTGGTCCTGGTGCAGCTAGAATCTCCACTAACCAAGGACGAACTGCATCTCCAAGTGCACACTTCTCCAAGTATTCTTTTGGCTCGACATCATCAAAGCCCAAGTATGTGTTCAGTGTGTGCTGATAAAATCGCACTTTAAGGTTTCACACTTTTGTCACCTTTGTCCCCTTTTTGATATGCGCCACATTGGTGTATAATTCCCGAAAAAGGTATTCTTTGGCATCTACCCTGCTCTAGGTAAACCGCATCCACCCTTTGTGTTCTCTGAATTGTCTTAGCACGACCGAGTTGTACCTCTCTAAATCTGTTAGTAAGAACCGTCGCTCAAGTGTTAGCGACCTCGCCAGCCACCATGGTAGAAAACTAGTAAAAGCTGCTAGGCTAACGAATCGGTCCTTCCAAACCTCTTTCTTCTTTGTTCTTTTAACCCCAACAGTTCTAGAATCCCCCCTCTATTATCATTGGGGATTTCCTTAATGGATGTATCCTGTGTCATAGGGACTGGTGTGGCCAAAGGCTCAGAAGCTTGACTAGCACTTTCTGATGCCTTGGAAGTGTTGTGAGATAAGGACGACTCGTCCTTGAGTTGAAATCTTCCTGACGGCCTGGACTATACTACCGGTTATTCCTAAAAGGAGGCTGAGTTGCTGTCTGATACATCCTTAGACGGGGTGTATGAACTCGTCCCAGAGAGGTATGCACCTCTCCATCTCCCGGCTATTGTCTTTTGTTCTGTTTTCCTTTTGTTGGGCAAGAGGTAAGGCTCTCTTGCCTCGTCCCGAGAAGGTTCACCCTCCCTTTAGAAGTGTCACCTATACCTCTAGATCGAACCATTGTCCATATCAAGGAAAGGTGATTGTATACCTTGCTAATGTTCATGCATAAATAGGAGATATGGAAGGATACACCAGAAAAAACAATGAGGGTCACAGACACAGTATGTTTGCAGGATAGGGATTTGCGGTCCGCATAATATTCTTGCAGTCGTAGATGAGACCTTGCGGACCGTACAATTTCACTTGCGGACGCACCTTTAAATCCCCCAAAACGCCAACTCTCCGATGATAGAGAATTGGGTGATGTGAGGCCATACCCTATTTTCTATGGTCCGCACAATTTCATTTGCGGCCGCACATTGGAGTCAAAAGTGTAGACTCTTTGATGATAGTAAAAATTGTGTTCTGCGGCCGCAATAGGAATTCTGCACTCTGCACATTTTACCTTGCGACTGCAGACCCCTTCTTCACCAATGATACCCTAGAATCAATTTAAACGGACAACACAATTTCAGGTGCATCTGCAGAATTCAAAAAATTCGAACGGTTCAGATACGTCATTTAGGTTTTGCAATTTTGTGCATAATTAGACATAGTAACATCATAGAGGCATGAAAATATGTTGACCCAGTCCCCATAGAGCATGTATTAGCTAACCCACTATAGATTTACTCCCACATGAATGCACAACTAAATTTTATTGACAAATGACCTAAAAATGACTAAAGAACTACAAATTAAAAGAAAAATATTAACAAGAAACTGAATCATACCAGATGAATGAGTGTGATGAGTGACTGATCGAAGATGTTGTGTGTGTGGACATATAGATTCACCAAGAAATTTCAAGAGATTACTGTGTTTGTGCTCAGAGAGGGAAAAAACATAACAACTACCTCCTATTTCTCTATTTATACTATTTGGTTTTCTAAAGGGGAGGAGGGTCGAGTGTGGCCGCACGATTTCACATGCGGTCCGCACTCTGTTACCTGGTGACCTTAACCTGGCATTTCATCTGTGATCGTAGATTTCATGTTGAGGCTGCATATTTTCTTTTGCGGTCTCACATCAACCATTTCTCTGATAGACCAAACATTTGAGAGTTAGAATTTTCCACCTTCCATTTGTGCGGTCAGCAAGATAATTGTGCGGTCGTAGTGCACTTTTGCTGCAACAACCATAAATGTGGATCTGCACAATTCAACTGCGGTCTGCCATTCTTGCAACACTTCACCAGATTTCTGTCCACAATTCCTGTAAGTCACACTCAGTCCTGTAGCACACTTCAAATCAAATTAGCACAAAAATAACACCTAACTACAAAAAAGAAAAAGAAAAAGAAACATAGGTTGCCTGTCATCTGGTGTAATCGCACCTGCAAGGTTTTGGCTGCAGGTGCGGAACTGCAAAAGTGGCCAGGAGGGGCATAGATGCGGATTTTCGTTGGGTATTGCTAAGACCGCAGATGCAGTTATCTCTACGCAGAAGCAGGACCGCACCCGCGGAGTGGGTGGCGCAGAAGCGTAAGTGCAGATGCACATGAGGGCCGTAGAAGCGGCCATCGACCTTGCTTGGTTCCTCGCAGGTGCGAGACTTGGAGCTATAGAAGCGACCTTGTCACAACATAAGCAGAATTCGTGCTGGGGCAGTGAGGCTTCTTTAAAAACGGGGGTTATCTCATTTTCATCTTATTTCGCCCATGGGAGCCAAATTTAGAGCACTTTTTGAGTGCCATCTTCATCAACTATAATGGGGTAAGTGATTTCTTGACATTTTGAAGAAACCTAGAAATTAATATTTTTTGATTTTGATCACTAAATTAGACATGGTATTGAGAATAAATTATATATTTGAATTCGTAATATTTTGGGTAATGGTTATCTTCGAAAATTTTCAGAATCCGGGCAATGGGCCCGGGGGTTTCTTTATCGACTTTTCCGGCGGACTTGGAAAATTGTTAAAATCAATTTGTTATGAGTATTAGATATATTTTCATTGGTTTGCACATTGTTTCACTAGTTTGGAACGGCGTGCACCAGTTTGAGGTGTTTGAACATCGTTGGCCAGTTATGGAACTTCGGAGCGAGGTAAGTCTCATGTCTAACTTTGTATGGGGGAAACTACCCCTAGGTGATATATTTAATATGTGTAGCTTGTTGCGGGGGTACGTACGCATGAGGTGACGAGAGTCCGTACGTAGTTAGATTCATGTTATTGTCCGGGTAGACTTAGGTTCACACCATGCCACATTTGTACCATAGGGATTATCTTTGATCGTTAAATTCTTTTATTTCGCATTACGACTTGAGACTAGACATGAGTAGAGTGATAGAATTTCTATTCTAGAGATGTCACGAGTTTCATTATTTTCCATAGAATAATGGTGTTCCTATTATGAATCTCTCACACGCTATGCATTTTCATCAAATGATTTTCCTTAAAAAAATTACAACTCACACGTTTATTCGTGAGTGGGGGGTCAAGGACCCATTTAAGTTTCTTATTATAATGGGATCGAGCCGTTTGCCTCGGTAGGATTTACATATCACACTCTCATGGGAGTGGGTCGTTCGCCTTGACATTTTGATAGATGCATCTATGGTTCGTGCCATTCGACCCTCGATAGTGCACAGATTATTATGGGATCGGTCCGTACGCCTAGTTATTTCGATAAAATATCCTCATGGAATAATGTGTAACATTTGGCAAGAAGCCAGTGTATCCGTGAGTTTTCCCTAATTTGAGTTATAACAACCTATTTGGTGAGGTCCAATATATATATACCTATATATGCTTCGGTTGAGGAGGAATTTTCTAATTGAGAGCCTGAGTTTATTGTAAAGAGGAAAGTTGTACCATGTATTTATACTTATTTATTCCATTATTTACTCTGCCTCATACTTGTTTATCTTTTTACTATACCTGATATTATTGGACCACTAGTAAGCGTCAATGTCGACCCTTCGTCACTACTCCTACGGGGTTAGGCTAGATACTTACTGGGTACACGTTGATTTACATACTCATACTACACTTGCTGCACATTTTTGTGAAGGTACATTTATGTCTGGTGGTCATTTGGGCGTGGAGGCGCGGATGATGCGGGGACTTACCGTGAGCTATATTTCATGTTACGATCCACAACCAGTAGAGTCTCCTTCAAAGTTATTTATATTTTTCCTTTCTAATTTGCATTCCAGATAGATGCTATATTTTATTTTACTTCCTAGTTGACGCTCATGCACTTGTGACACCGGAATTTGGGGGTGCTTCTGGGTTATTCATTAATGTAGTTGCGAAAATATCTTCTTTCACATTTGTAAATACCATTTTATACTGTGTAATTAAAGAAAATTATGATTTCAAATTCTAATATAAGTAATTAAGAAAATCATTTATTGCTGGCTTGCCTGGCAGTTGTGTTAGGTTCCATCATGGCCTTTAATGGATTTTGGGTCGTGACAACATGGTATCAAAGCACTAGGTTCACTTAGGTCCCACCAGTCATGAACCAAGTCTAGTAGAGTCTCGTGGATCGGTACAAAGACGTCTGTACTTATCTTCGAGAGGCTACAGGGCCGCTAGGAGCACTTTCCTTCTTGATTCCTTATCGTGCAATTTGATAAATTTCCTATCCCAAATAAACTCACTCTTTTCTCCCACTTAGCCAAGCCAAATATTTTTCCAAGTTTGATCTTAAATCTGGATTTTGGCAATTGGGAATCCACCCTGAAGAAAGATCCAAAATGGGATTTTGCATCCCCGGTCATCACTTCCAATGGAAAATTATGCACTTCGAATTAAAAACTGCACCTTCCTTGTTCCAAAAAGCCATGATAAAAATATACCAACCCATCTCCATACCTCTTTAGTTTACATTGATGAAATCCTATTATTTAGTGATACATTGGAGGAACATGTCAACTTGCTTTGTCAATTTGAGGCATTGGTAACACAGTACGGAATCATGCTTTCAGCAAAAAAGATGGTTCTTTCTCAAAAAGAGATTAATTTTCTCGGAATGCATTTTGTCCAAGGTGCATATAGTCCAGGACCCCTTATATGTCAAGAACTACTCAAGTTTCCAGATACCAGCCTCACGACAAAGTAGATACATCAGTTCTTGGGTGTCATAAATTATGTAAGAGATTTTATTCCAAATATCTCTACATACATTTCTCCGCTCATAGAGATGCTCAAGAAAAATGCTCCATCATGGGGAAAGAAACAAGATGAAGCAATTAGGGAAATAAAGGAGATATCTAAAAATGTCAAATCCTTCTACATCCCTTCAGATGGAAAGAAGATACTGCAAACTTATGCAAGCAATGAATATTGGAGTGTCGTTCTATTTGAAGAAAAAGATGGCCAGAGGAAAATATGTGGATATGCCAGTGGAAAGTTCAAAGATGCCGAGCAACATTATCACTCCACTTTCAAGGAAATTCTTGCAGTAAAGAATGGAATCAAGAAATTCAATTTCTTCCTTATTTATACAAAATTTCTAATAGAGATAGATATGAAGGCCTTCCCAAAGATGATCCAGATAAATGATAAAATTATTCCTAATCCTCAGATTTTCAGATGGGCTCAATGGTTCTCTCCATATAAGTTTCAAGTCAAGCACCTGAAAGGCAAGGATAATATTCTCGCAGATTTTCTGTCTCGACTGGAAGAATTCTCAAGGAGATTTTTCCCAGCGAAGATGATGTCAAAGCAAAAGTTAATCGCCACATCTTCACGTTTTCAAATGTACCAAGAACAAGCTCATTGAAACCAATGGATCATCCACCGAAGTTGTTCAATCTCATGGATCCCTTTGATCCATTAATTTTAATGGAAAAGAGAACTTATTATGAGCTCCAAGTTTTCCGACAACATGGGGGATCCATTCTTAAGCCTTATGGAGTCAATCTAGAATATCCATTCTGCCATATATTCATAGCACAATGCAAGGATTTTCCACAAGAACTATTATATTTTTTCTGGTACCTATGCCATCACTATTATATTTTTATGCAATTCAAATGCAACGTCTTCAAGGATTTTGATAACATTGAACCAGCTCTTCAAGTATTTTTACTATGGTTCAAGCCTAGAAGATATTGGATAAAATGTTTCAATAATTCCTATACAACAAAGGTATTCATGTTCCATATGCCAGTGAAGATTATTAATGAAAAAGTCTAGGCGCAAGTAGAGTCATCATTCTGGTGGAAATTTTCTGCGTCCATTTTATCCATGGAAGAAGAATATAGAGAAGAAAGAATCCTTTTCCAACAAAATAGGTGCATCTCGAGAGAGATATGGCCAAAAGATTGGGCAAGCTGGAATTATACCAACACTCATCCGCACTGGGAAAGAGTCTGGGAAGCAGCAAAAGAATATCAAACCCCATACGAAGTCATCCGAAAAAAAAATCACTCACGAAATCTCTAGATTAAGGTTGCAGATTACGTCTCTCAATCCAAAGGAGAAAAAGCACAACGAAGAAGGACCGTCAAGTTCCAGGCGTTACTACACAAGGTCTTTGAAAAGATGCCTAGAAGACAACCCTAGAATCAATGAAGGACAATTATCTGAATCCATGCTAATCCCACCATAATCCTAGATTACCTACCAAAAAACCCTCAAAAATCATCTACCCATCCCAAGACAAATTTCCACATCTTTCCATACTATCCGGGCCCCACTTCCACTTGCTTTCACATGCTTCCACATGATTCGTCACATGCAACACCCTGCTTTCACATGCCGTCACATGCTCCCTCATACTTTCACATGCTATACCATGTATATTTCACCCCTTTCACATGTTTTCAGGAGCTTTTTAGATGTTTTTCCTTAAGTCCTTAACATTCCAAGAGGGACCCACTTGTTGATAAGTTTGCCATGTAAGATCGGTTTATTTTATAATGTAAGTTTGTCTTGTAGTAACCTCCTAGTCCTATATAAAGGAGGCCTTGTATAAGTTGTAAGATCATCTGGTAACCTTTGTAAATCTTTTGTGATATATTACATATGAGTTCTTTTTAAATTTCCCTCTTGTTCTTTCTTTTGAATGGGTAGAAAGGCCGGTCCATGTATGAAAATATAGTAAGAATACTCTTTTAAAGTTAGCTTATCGTAGTACGAAAGTTTTTTGAGTTATAAACAGCTAACATTGGTTATTGTACAAAAGTTTTCTGAGTTGTGTAAAGCTATCCCTTATGGGTTGTTGAAGCCAACCACTTTGTAGGAAAAGTTTTGCGACTATAAGCAAATTAACGATTTGTGTAGCTTGGTAAGTCGTCCCTACTTATGCCTTTATTTCTTTCCTATTCAATCTTATGTGATGTGAAGTGCTTGTTATCAATTGGTAATTGAGGAATTGTAATGATACTGTAGATGTGGTGTAGGATGTTTCTCCCTGCATAATTGATTGGGCTAATATTGTCGCCTTGAGAAATGATGTTCTGTCATTTCAGCTTAGTAGCTGTATTTCTGATGGTTTGGAGGCTATGCACAGGTTGCTATGATGTTCATGAGTTGTTATCGCACAGTATTGATGTAATGGTAAGATGTTTGTCTATGTGTCGGGCAAGAATGACTTGATAGTAGGATTTCTCAATTCATGGTTTAGAGGTTCAACATTTAGTGCCAGTAGAAAAAAGGCAATCGCACTAAGAATGTTCAAGCTTAGGTTGATGGAGTAACAAGACTTGGTACTTTCGAGCGTGGTGGAATTTTCATATGTGATGTGGCGTTGTCGTCCTTGATTGAATGTGTTAAGTTTGCTGGTATTATGGTCTTCTTCAATTTGCCTTCAGGGTAGGGTATTATGAACTGGTTCCAGGGAAGCGGCTATCAGATATAGCAGAGGGTAGAGACTTTGGAATCAAATGGTCACTTCTAATGTTGATGGCTCGAGAAGGATGATCTTCTAGGAGGCTTAGAGTTGGTGGCAATTTATTAGTTCAAGTGTTACAGGGATGGATTCGGATTTGAAGTAACAATTGGGCAGCGAAGGACGAGGAAGGACATGTGGGAGGTCTCTTGCGGTGGTTTAATTTCCAGAAGGCCAAGTGTGAGAAACAAAAGTCGAGTAGTTGTTTAAAGTAGAGGGTTTAACCAAAGTGGGAGAGTGGCAGAGTAGCATATGGGTTTTGTGATAGAATAGTCACATGCCTTGAAGGAAATTTAGAGCAATTTGGGAATCGTGTGGACAGTGACTAGGACCACATATTTTACTTGGATGCAACATGACTTCGAGTTGGAATGTATTGTCGAACTTTCAGTTGATGTCAATAGGTAATAAATAGACTTGTTCAGCTGGTGAATGAGCACGGGCTCAGGAGGGTTTACTGATTTTGTAGTAATTGTACCTAGTGCAGCATCATTGGAAGATGTCGGCATGGAATTTCCCAGGTGGGTTATCTCCCGTGAGCAGGTTAGAGGTCGTGTGATGTTGATGAGGCTTCTCTGAAGAATTTGACTGGCTATCCGGCAAAAGGTCGAGCATGTGGATATGGCTAGTGATTCATAGCATTCATGAAATGGTTAAGAGAAAGATTTCGAGGAATTTGGTGGGTCGATTGTGCGAGATCATGCCAATGAGGAAGAAGGAATCGTTCTAGGTTCCAGGGTTATGCAATTGTAGCTTCAAGCTAAGTGGGAGATCCCTACTGTCCACAATTGGATTGCATGGTTGTCTACTTATGAGGTTTCCGGTTATCGGAATATTTGTGGGTTATTACGACTAAGGAAAGAAAACATCAGTGGTAATTTGACCAAAGTATTTGGCGAATGTGTGTTATATTTGTCCTTATCGATTCATGTTCAGGCTTTAGGAAGACTCAGGGTTTATACTCCATGTATTTGTGAAGCAAAATGAAAGTGATTTAGTTGGGTGCTTCTTTGAGAGGGTGTTCATGTGCTAGCAAAGCCTTGGATTTGATTATATTTTGGACCAAGTCAGAGTGGGTGACTCTCAATAACGGTCCTAGTGGATTCAAAAATTTAAGTGCAATGCCTAAGGAATTCAAGTCCGTAGTATGGTTAAGTATCGAGATTTTGCAGCAGATTATGAATGGGGCTTGGATTATTCTATGTTATCTTTGGTTTGCGGAGTAGCAGTGGTGGAATGGGAGAAAATAACTTTAGATTCATAGAGAAATTATCAGAATGGGTGGACCAACTGAAGATGCAAATGTGCGCACAAGGAGGGTAAGAGATGGTTCTTGGGTTTTGAGACGATGCGGTCTCGTAAAATGGGGCCACTCAAGATGAACGCGGATTGAGTTTGTTATATTTGAAGGGAGCTATTGTTATCTCCAAGGAAAGTCCAGAGTGAATTAGAAGAAGTTGGTTCGGTTAGCAATGGTTGAATCAGCATGGTGGTGGCAATGATCAGTTCCTCCAGCATGTTAAGTTAAGTAGGTGATTTGTGGCGGTATGTGCAAGGCTTGACGGCCGCTGTAATATGATTTATTTAGAGTTATTCGATTATAATGACATGTTATGTGTAGATGGATCCCAGAAGAGTTATGGCGGTTTAGCCCGCTACTTGAGGACTTTATTTTTCCGTGGTTATGGGAATTCAATCGCGTGTCGCAAAGGTTTTCCTGAAATAAGTTAAGTGAAAGGTTTCTTTATGATGAAGTGTGTATCCTATTAGTGGTTCAGGAGTTATGATAAAATTCTTGTGCTCTCGCATATTGGTAGGATAAGTGCAGTGAGCGGCATGGAATTTGAAAGTTGAGGATCGAGGTTGCAGCTTGGTGTTGACAAGAATGTCACGCGTTCGGATGGGTAGGAGAGGATTAAAATATTTAGAATAAGATGGTATTATCTTTAGCGTCATTTGAGATCGGTGTCCTGTGTAAAAGGTTTTGTGTATTGACTTGGGGATTTTTGATTTGCCTTACAGCATTAGTGTGGCCGGTGATATGGATGTGCAGACTTTTTATCTAGTGCGGAAGGTCGTGGGAGAGTATCACATGAAAAGATTGTATAAGTGTGACATGTAGTCACTTGATTGATTAAATATTGAAACCAAGTATGGAGATTATGGTACTATCGCTAATGTGAGAGTTTGGGCATGGAAGACGCTCTATTCATTTGGTTGTGAATTGTGGAAGTTTGTTCCGGACTCGACGGTTGTTCTTGTGTGTCATGGGAAAAGGCTCATTTTGGATCCTTGGAAGGTTATTGGCCCGGTATGGTACAATCAGAATCATCTTGAGGTCCGTGGATGGATCTAAATGTGAGTATGTGCTCTATATCAGGCTGAATGTGTTCAATTCAGCATACCGTTGTTTACGGAGGAGTCTCGGGGCCTTGGATGTAGTTTCTATTATCAACTATTCTGTGTAACCTATATTATGCCTGGTGGGTTGTGAGGTGATTTGATTATTCGCACATGTGTTGTGATCTTGTATAGCTTGTGGTGTTATATGAGCAGGTTGGCTCTCGAGATGCAGGTCATTTATTGCACCTTAGTCGTGCTTGAGCTTTGTAGCGTATGGTGCTATCTATCTCTCCAAGAATGGTATTATGCACTTGGCGTGCTTGTGGTTAACATTCAAGTATTTCGCAGGTATGAGCATTCTAGCTCGGTAAGTATTTCCTTATAGGTTATTATGTGTGGATCATGTGGCACACCGCCACGGGTACATTAGTTGGATCGGGTGGTACGCCGTCACAGGTATGTTATTTGGATCGGGTGGCACGCCGCCACGGGTACCATGGTTGGATCGGGTTGCACTTTGCAATGGTATCATGTGTGGACCGGGTTTCTGTTACACCCCCGCAATATTACGATTATGTCACGTCTTGCAGTATTACATTACGATAATGTTACACCTTGCAGTATTACATTACGATGGTGTTATGCTTCGTAGTATTAAGTTACGATAACATTGCACCCTGCAGTATTACATTATGGTGATGTTACGCTTCGCAGTACTAAGTAACGACGATGTTGCACCCTGTAGTATTGTACATTGAATTTGTCGTAAGGTAATTGACATCAGTCCAAGTAAAAGATTATTTTGAGATTATAAGGATTATGCTATTTCACAAGTGATGAGTAAAGTCGTGAAGGTGAAAGGGGAAGCAAGTCAAAAAAAATGAATTTTCGTCAAAGTTTGGCATTTTGGGGTAAAATACGGCCCGAGCTAAAATACTCGGTATTTATGGACTAGTGTCATTCAAGGTACTACATGACCATAAGGTGTACAACGTATGTTAAAAAAAAGTAGTATTTTAAGTAATTCAAGACAACTTTTAATTATGTGGATAATTGGTTAATTATTGGATTAGTGGAGAATTACCAAGTTAATTAAAAAAGTTGATAATTAATAAAGATTTGGATAATTATTAAGCATGATGTGGCAGCCATATAAATCCCACATGATGACTATTCACTTACATACCATGTGGCATGTGTAGAGGAGTTGGTGGCTTACAAGGATGATTATGAGAAAAATGCATAAATTTGCCAAAAAAAGATTATGGATGAAGCTTGGCATTCAAATATTTTCTATATCAAATACTACAATCAAAAGTTAGCCATTCTTATAAGCTTTCAATACATTTCATTCTCAAAACACTTCACTCAAAATTCTAAACATTACATTGATAATGTGATTTCTTCAACCAATATCCAACGAGGTTCTTAGCACAATTAGCAATGTGAGATTTTGTGACTCTTAAAGAATACGATGCAACCTTTTCCAAGAATATCATACAGATTTTTCCCTATTTCAGGTATGTTAAGGCTATCCCTTCTTTCTTATGGCATGATCTATACGACACAAACGAGATGAGCAAATGCACAAATTCCATAAATGACTCTATTTATAGAAGTATTAGAGATATCTATGTTCTTGAATTTTCATGTGTTATAATATTCTATCATATGTTCATGGGTCTCACAAAAATACGAAAGTTGTAAAGAGTTTACTTTATGGTATTACTCAAAGGCAAAATGGTCTTATGGCATTTCGAAAGATTTTATTAAGGTACTTTTCATGCATTTCATTCTTGTAAATTGACCCATGACCAGATGGAGTTATATATATGTATATATGTATATATATATATATATGTATTTGGGATATGGGAAAGGTTATGGCGTTATATATGCACCACCACCTGATCAGCTGGTATACATTGATGATTTTGCCCACAGTGGCCGAGATGATATGATGGGACGCCCTCTGAGGCTGATGATGTTATGAAACATATACCTATACAAAACATGACATTCATATGCATATGCATGACACTATAATTATTTCATGATTTACAATGTTATCCAGACTTACAGGTGGAGTCATTTACTCTATATTTCCTCCATGTCTGTTATGTACTTATTTATGTGCCTTACATACTCGGTACATTATTCGTACTGACGTCCCTTTTGCCTGGGGATGCTACATTCATGCCCGCAGGTCCTTGATAGACATGTCGAGAGTCCTCCAAATAGGCGATCATCTCAGCGGAAGATGTTGCTGCACTTCAATTGCTCCAGAGTTACTTGTTTGGTCAGTATGATTTAGATGTGTATTGTTTGGTATGGCGGTGCTCTGTCCTGACCTTTATGACAATTATGTATCCTTAGAGGCTTGTAGACAGATGTCATGTACGTAAAAGATTGTATGGCCTTGTCGGCATATTTTCAGTATACGAGTGGTTATTTTGGTCTTAGAGGCTCATATGCCTTATGTATAAGGTTGTATTACATGTTGTATTCTACCTATTTCATGGCAGCCTCTCCAGCTCAGTTATTTATGATAGTATGATACGAAAAGATACATTATGTTGGTACTCGGTTGAGTAAGGTATCGGGTACGCATCACGGCCCATCGGTTTGGGTCGCGACAAAAGTGGTATCAGAGCAATTATGTCCTAGGGAGTCTACAAGCCATGTCTAGTAGAGTCTTGTTTATGGGTGTGTCGTGCACCACACTTATAAGCAGGAGGCTACATGGCATTTAGGATTGTCACTTTTTCTTCTTACTCTAGATCGTGTGGTAGAGCTAACTTATAAGAATTCAAATTCCGAAGTTCTATTTTATTCGTAATAAGACGATACCTACATCCGAAAAGAAAGTTGGAACGAGAGATAATTGTGGAAGAATTGAGTTAGAGGAACTCAATTTTTGCATCATGCTTATGATGGATGAATTGTTTGCGTCAGTTGACATTTTTGAAGGATATTGCAAATGTGCTAATAGATCTATTTGAGACACCCAGATGGTGCACTCTAAAATAGTACAACTAGATATGAGTACTTCAAAGATAGGTACTGGAAGCCTTCAAGGGATAAATATTACCTTAGTTTGGCTCCCGTCCCTAGTAGAACGAGAATGCTTGGAAACCCGAAGAGCCAATGGATGAAGCAAGGGGAGCTAAAAGCAAAAGAATGTCATGTTGTAGTTTTCAAAAGAAAGTGATAGGCAGAAGATTAGCAGGAAAATAAGAAGAGAGATAAAGAAGCATTATGAATAAGGGGTGATACATGGATAACAACAGTAGAGTATTACAGAACCTATAGTCAAATGAAGAAAGAGACAAAAGGTGATGGGACTTAAGACAACAAAAGAGTATAGGCCATACAGTCACATCCTCATTTCGAGAAATAAGTTTGTGACTCTAACACGATTAACAGAAGGAAAAGTTAGACCCTAGAGTAATAAAATTCGGTATGGACTAGTGAATAAGATAAACTAAATTTGAATAAGGAACTGAGTGATTTGATAATAGTCAGCATCATGAGAATTTCTGATTGCATTCCGGCAATAATAGAATGGACAACAAAAGAATATCCATGATGAATTCATAGAATGGTCATTCAGGGAAACGCTTCCCTAAAGCAAGCACTGTGAGTGGAGTTAAGCTTAAGGGACTGTATTTCCAGTTATACTAAGTGTCATTCTCGCGAGAAAGGAATTTTGTTATCCTTGGAACAGAAGGATTTCCATAAGGCGAGTAAGGGTAATCGAAGATGTGAAGAGACGCCAAAGATGAAGAGGAAAAACATCTATAGGCAGATTGTCATAGCTCCAAGTCTTAGTACTCCCCTAAAGGGGGGAATATGGAATGATAAAGGAAGAATACAATAAACATGAGAAAGGGATGAGATTGCACTTATCCAAATGTTACAGATATGCTATGATTCCAGGACGTTATGTAAGCACGAAGTCAAAAAAAGGAAGTAAGGGTCCTTGCCCGGGATGTTATTGATAGATAAGAAGCCAACACATGAGGTAAGTTAAGACAAGGAAATAACCCAAGAAAGATGACGCAGAATATGGATATGAGAATGGGCCGACAAGTAATTAGTAGTTGATTCAGGAAGAGCCTAGTCATGACTAGACAAGAAGTTACGGACAAATCAGCAGATCATGCAAGATGAATGTAGTAAACCCCAACATAGAGAATTCAGCCTTGCAGTAATATAATTATAATACTTGAGATATATTCAAATAGGAGTCGGGGTAGTTAAAAGTACCGCATGAGTGTTACGGGGATAAAAGAAAGTGTTGCTTGGAAGGCAATCAAAATGTCACTTCAGAAGCAACCCCACAAGCACAAGGACATGGAGGTATGCAACTACGGATAACTATAGGCAAGGAGGGACATCAAAAGGTCCGTAATAAGCTCACAATTTTACGAGGGTCAAGGGTTCTCTCTAAGTACTACAACGAAATACTAGCTGAGGAAATACGAAAGAAGGCTTCAACTTAGCACAACGACCTAAAGAGGAAATGGTCGTGTAACAATAGTCTCACAACAATATTGTAAGCACTCCAAAGGGAAGTGGCACCTACCGTGGCTAATGAACGGGAAGTAAAAGTAAAAGTAATATTCGAGATCATATAAGTTACACGGAAACTCTGGCATGTGTGGGCACTAAGATAAGCTAAGTATGGACGCAACAAGGGGGCAGAAAAACCAAAAAAAGTAATAGCTTACGTTGAAAGAAAGCTAAGATGGAACGAAATAAATTATTCGATCAATGATCCATAGTTGGTTACGTTATGAACTCACTTAAGGGTTCAGAGTTTTATACATGCAGCATATACAACCGTAGAAGATTCTGGTATACGATAAAAGAAAGAATTGAGCCCAGGTCATAAACGAAGGATTAAATTATTAAAGGGTTGTATCATGCATATTTCTCAAGCCCATGAAAGGCTAAACTGGATAACTAATATCATGAACCACAGATCAGAAGATATCTTAAGCCTATATAAAGATTGATCAGAGGGAAGAGGAAACTGAAGAGTTACATCAACTAAGTAATCGGGATTATTGGACCCAAAAAATTGGAAACATCCTGATCGAGAACATTGTAGGATCTCCCTTAAGAGGTACGAGAGAGATAGTACAACAACCAAAGTCTATAACGGCTCTACGATAAAGCAGGTAATAAGAAGTCAGTATGAAGCTCCCACCGGATTGTAGTATTATAATAGAGCTTTAAGTTGTGGTGTGAATCATACCTATGTGGAGGGTAGGTTATGAAAGAGAAAGAAGATATGATGCGAGATTTTAAGTAAGTACGGTAAAGGTGAACAACGTACGAGATACTCAAATGCAGAAGGTTGTGAATAGTCCATACTTCGGATAGAAGGCTATAAGCACGGAGATTCAATATCCAGGAATGATAGCGGCATCATCAATGGCATATCTCATAGCTTATGGTTTCTATGTATTGAGGAGGCTAATTAAGGTAGTAAAGAAGAGTTAGAGATGATGTGATGTCTCTCTTGATGTTCCAGAGTGACAGAAGGAAACCTATGATACAAGCAAGTTGAAGGAAGGTTGTGAGTAATATAAATAAATATGGGTAGGTCACGAGCTTAAGTATGGTAAAGCGATAAGGTTTTAGGAAGGCAAGAGTAAGGATACGAAAGGGAGAGTGAGAAGGTGACGAGAATGGATAAGTCCTCAAGATTAAACCCATTAAAACAAGCAAGCTAATGGTTTCTCTAAGTCATAGAAAGCTCAGTATAGCCTGAATGAACTCAAAGGAGTCTAAGACTAACATCATTTGAAAGAGATGAGGATGTAATTGTGATCGATAAAGAATGACATTTGGACCTTCATTTGAATAATGATTTTGTAAAAAAAAAAGAAGAGAAGGAGAAAAGATTTCACTAATGGCACAAGATTAGGATACCCCCCCATAAGGTGAATTATATTGAGATACTATGAAATACGATTATGGAAATCACTTCAAATATTCCTCAATGCAGCGTAAGCCCTAGCGGCAATGTATTACGTAAGAAGTTTCAAGTCTTCAAGTAGAGGATTGTAAATCAACATTGAGATGAATCAACAATGGACGGATACAAGTTACAAAGTATGACATGAGATTAGGCCATGATTCTTAAGAAGAACGGTAATGAAGGAGCATTAAAGGACTAAGATTTATACCTAAAGGATAGGCAACAAAAGTAACTGGGAGCTTAGTAAGCATACCTCAGTAATGATAAATTGAAGTAAAGGTTATGGTATAGTATAACCCGTGTAGATACAGTAAAGTCATACGAATGGATAACCAGATCTATGAAATAAGGTATGGCCATATTCGCAAGTTCTACAGAGTATCGAATGAAGAACTTCAGTATACCTATAGATGCCCAGAGAGGCATCCTATTAAGCCTTGTATATATTTACAAAGTAAGGCCTAGAAATTGACTAAAAGCTAAAAGGAAAAAGGAAAGATGAATCGTATAAGCGCACTTACAAAACCAGGGTCATACAGGCTGCATGACAAGAGGTAGAAACAGTTGTGAGATTAGAAAGATTTCGACCACAAGTCATGATATGAACAAAAAGACTAAAAGGGGAATACTCTAGACTTTGGATTTATTCACAGAGCAACTGCTTAAATGGCAAGGATAGTATTAAGATATTCACAAGAGCTATAAGTTATGAAAATGATAAGAGCATCAGTCAACATTCGAGGACGAATGTTCCAAGGGGGGAATGATGTTACACCCCGCAATATTACGATGATATCATGTCCAGCAATATTATATTACGATAATGTTATGCCTTGCAGTATTACATTATGATGGTGTTATGCTTCGCAGTATTAAGTTATGACAATGTTGCACCCTGCAGTATTACATTATAGTGATGTTACGCTTTGCAGTATTAAGTTACGACGATGTTGCATCCTGTAGTATTGTACGTTGAATTTGTCGTAAGGTAATTAACATCAGTCCAAGTAAAAGATTATTTGGAGATTATAAGGATTATGCTATTTCAAACAAGTGGCGAGTAAATTCGTGAAGGTGAAAGGGGAAGCAAGTCAAAGAAAATGAATTTTCGTCAAAGTTTGGCCTTTTGGGGTAAAATACGGCCCGAGCTAAAAAACCTGGTATTTATGGACTAGTGCCATTCAAGGTAAGACATGACCATAAGGTGTACAACGTCTGCTAAAAAGGAGTTGTATTTTAAGTAATTCGAGATAATTCTTAATTATGTGAATAATTGATTAATTATTGGATTAGTGGAGAATTACCAAGTTAATTAAAGAAGTTGATAATTAATAATGATTTGGATTAATTATTAAGCATGATGTGGCATCCATATAAATCCCACATGATGACTATTCACTTACATACCATGTGGCATGTGTAGAGGAGTTGGTGGCTTACAAGGATGATTATGAGAAAAGTGCATAAATTTGCCAAAAAAAGATTACGGATGAAGCTTGGCATTCAAATATTTTCTATATCAAATACTACAATCAGAAGTTAGCCATTCTTATAAGCTTTCAATATATTTCATTCTCAAAACACTTCACTCAAAATTCTAAACATTACATTGATAATGTGATTTCTTCAACCAATATCCAACGAGGTTCTTAGCACAATTAGCAACGTGATATTTTGCAACTCTTAAAGAGTACGGTGCAACCTTTTCCAAGAATATCATACAGATTTTTCCCTACTTTAGGTATGTTAAGGCAATCCCTTCTTTCTTATGGCATGATCTATACGACACAAACGAGACGAGCAAATGCACAAAATCCATAAATGCTCTATTCATAGAAGTATTAGAGATATCTATGTTCTTGAATTCCCATATATTATAATATTCTATCATATGTTCATGGGTCTCAGAAAAATACGAAAGTTGAAAGAGTTTACTTTATGGTATTACTCAAAGGCAGAATGGTCTTATGACATTCCGAAAGATTTTATTAAGGTTTCATGCATTGCATTCATGTACATTGACCCATGACTAGATGGCATTATATACGCATATATATATATATATATATATATATATATATATATATATATATATATGGGATATGGAAAAGGTTATGGCGCTATATACGCACCACCACCTGATCAGCTGGTATGCGTTGATGATTTTACCCATAGTGGCCGAGATGATATGATGGGACGCCCTTAGAGGCTATTGATGTTATGAAACATGTACCTATGCACGACATGACATTCACACGCATATGCATGACACTATAATTATTTCATGATTTACAAAGTTATCCAGACTTACAGGTGGAGTCATTTATTATCCATTTCCTCCATGTCTGTTATGTACTTATTTATGTGCCTTACATACTCGGTACATTATTCGTACTGACGTCCCTTTTCCCTAGGGATGCTGTGTTCATGCTCGCAGGTCCTTGATAGACAGGTCGAGAGTCCTCCAAGTAGGCGATCAGCTCAGCAGAAGATGTTGGTGCACTCCAATTGCTCCAGAGTTGCTTGTTTGGTCAGTATGATTTAGATATATTATTTGGTATGGCGGGGCTCTGTCCCGACCTTTATGACAATTATGTATCCTTAGAGGCTTTTAGGCAGATGTCATGTACGTAAAAGACTATATGGCCTTGTCGGCCTATGTTCAGTATACGAGTGGATAATTTGGTCTTAGAGGCCCATATGTATTATGTATAAGGTTGTATTACATGTTGTATTCTACCTATTTCATGGCAGCCTTTCCAGCTCAGTTATCTATAATAGTATGATACGAAAAGATATGTTATATTGGTACTCGATTGAGTAAGGTACCGGGTGCCCGTCACGGCCCATCGGTTTGGGTCATGACAGTTGCCCGTCGCAACGGTATCATGTGTGGATCGGTTGCATGCCACAACAGTTTGATGTTGAGTACAATTCCCCATATCTATCCCTGTGTGTTTTGTTTCTCATTTTCTGAGGAAGGTTCATAACATCTTTTTGGTTGTTTAATTAGTTATGTGGGTTGAGTAGTTCTTTCCAGAGTTCGTTTTCCTTATGTATCACATTCGAGTTTGTATCTTGTTGGCACATTGTGGCGTCATATGAGACTTTTGGCAGTGTTTGAGGTGGCTTATTGCCTGAGAAGCTTGTACTGGGTGAGACAAGATTTTTAGACCTATGATCAGTGCAATCGGATTTATATAAGGCATATTAAAGAGCAAATATCGTTATTCAGTTTAGAATGAGGTAATGGTTCTTATTAGGAGTAGAGACTCCATAATTTGTGATTCGACAGGTGGTTATAAGTTTCTATACATCTCTTCCGTCGTGGCAGTATTGCAGGAGTTGAAACAAGGCTTATATTTGTATGAGGTATACCACGGGCTTCAGGTTAGTGAAAAATTCAGTTGTTGTGTTTGGGGAACATTGCCTTGGGAAATGAGTTCCGCGGTGCATGGTATGAATTCAGTAAAGGTATACAATCATGGTTGGTACAGTGTGTAGTGATTGATACGGTGTTCGCTATTGGAAATAGGCCTGGTAGAGGATTTCGAATGTTGGAATTTGGCTCTAAGGCTTATTTGACTAAATAAAAAGGAGGATTCTTCAGACTGGCTCGGGCCAATATGCTCAACTAGGTTATGGTAGCACCAGTTGGCGCTCAAGGCATTAAACAATGATTTTGGACAACTCCAGAGCAGTTCTTAGCACGTTCGAGGATGAACGTATGTTTAAGTGTGAGAGAATGTAACGACCCGACTGGTCATTTTGAGATCTAGCATGACGTTTATCGGTTTGAGGCTAGGAGTAGCTTTACTTCAGGTATTATGACTTGTACGTGCGGTCGGAATTGAATTTCGAGAAGTTCGGAGTTAATTTGGAAAGAAAATCCTAATTTCGGAAGCTTAAAGTTGAAGGAATTGACTAATGTTTGACTTTTGAGTAAACGACCTCGGAAGTGGGATTTGAAGGTTCAATAAGTTTGTATGATGATTTTGGACTTAGGCGCATATCCGGATCGGGTTTTGGATGACCGGGAGCATTTCGAAACCTATTGTGGAAAATTGGCATTTTGGAAGGATTTCATAAATTTGGGTTGAAGGGCATTTCAATGTTATTTATGTCCGTTTGAGATTCTAAGTCTAGGAATAGCTTCGTATGGTGATTCTGGTCTCACGAGCGCGTCCGAATATGGATTTGGAGGTCTGTAGGTCATTTCGGGGTCATTTGGCAAAAGTTAGAAATTTGAAGGTTTTGGGAAAGTTTGACCAAGAGTGGAATTTTTGATATAGGGGTCGGATTATGATTTTGGAAGTTGTAATAGGTCCGTAATGTCAAATGTGACTTGTGTGCAAAATTTGAGATCAATCGGACATGATTTGATAGGTTTCGCCATCGAATGTATAAGTTTGAAGTTCTAAAGTTCATTAAGCTTGAATTGGGGTGTCATTCTTAATTTCGACGTTGTTTAATGTGATTTGAGGTCTTGAGTAGGTCCGTGTTATGTTTTAGAACTGGTTGGTGTTATTGGTTGAGGTCCCGAGGGCCTCGGGTAGATTCCGGATGGTAAACAAATCAAGTTTGGGCTTGGAGGAATGCCGGAGCTGCTATCATCTGGTTTTGGCCGCAGGTACGGATCGACAGAAGCGGCCAAGAGGGGAGCAGGTGCATATTTTCATTGGGTAGTACTTAGACCGCAGATGCAGTCATCTTGCCACAAAAGCGAGACCACACTTGCGGGGTGGGTGGCACAAAAGTGTGGGCGCAGATGCGCATGAGAATCGCAGAAGCGGCCAGCGACCTTGCTTGATTCCTCGCAGGTTTGAGACTTGGAGCCGTAGAAGCGACCTTGTCACCGCAAAAGCGGAATTCGTGCTGGGCAGTGAGGTTTCTTTAAAAACGAGGGTCTGGCCCATTTTCAGCTCATTTCGTCCATGGGAGCCGATTTTAGAGCACTTTTGGAGTGTCATCTTCATCAACTATAATGGGGTAAGTGATTTCTTCACATTGTGATTTAAATATATGGTTTTAACATGGATTCAAGCATGAAAATTGGTAGAAATTGTGAGATTTTGAAAGAAACATAGAAATTGATAGTTCTTTATTTTGATCATGAAATTGGACATGAAATTAAGAATAATTTATATATTTGAGTTAGTAATGTTATGGGTATTGGTTATCTTTGAAAATTTACGAAACCCGGGCACATGGGCCCGAAGATTGCTTTATCGACTTTTTGAACGGAGTTGGGAAATTGTTTAAATCGATTTGTTATGAATTTTAGAGTGTATTTTCATTGGTTTGCATATTGTTTGACTAGTTTTGGAGCGACGAACACTGGTTTGAGGTTTTTGAGAGGCGTTGGAGCCGATTATGGAACTTTGGAGCTAGGTAAGTCTCCTGTCTAACTCTGTGAGGGGGAAACTACCCCTAGGTGATATATTTAGTATTTGTAACTTGTTGCGGGGGCAATGTACACATGAGGTGACGAGAGTCTGTATGCAGTTAGATTCATGTTATTGTCCCGGTAAACTTAGGTTCACACCATGCCATACCTCTTTAATTTTTTATAATAAATTCATTTGACCCGTAATCTCTTTCTTTATCTTGCCTAATTATAATCCATGTAGTCTTATGTTCGATTGGGACCCACAGAGTGCCTAACACCTTCTCTTTAAGGTAATTTGAGCCCTTACCCGATCTTTGGTGGCGTTGACTATTCAAATAGAGTTATTGGCAAATAGGTGCCTTAACGTACCTTAAAAATCGTTAGGTGATAACTCTTCTTCTTTTAACACTCTATCTCCCTTCCAAAAGAGTTGTCACAACATCGAAACCCACTTCCGCGAGAAAATGGGGCGCGACAACCACTAGTAAGTTTTGATGTCGTCGCCTCGCTACTACTCCTCCGGGGTTAGGCTAGAAACTTACTGGGTACATGTTAATTTACGTACTCATACTACACTTGCTAAACATTTTTGTGTAGGTACATTTATATCTAGTGGTCCTTTGGGCGCGGAGGTGCGGATGATGCAGGACTTACCGTGAGTTGCATTTCATGTTACGATCCATAGCCAGCAGTGTCTCCTTCAGAGTTATTTATATTTTTCCTGTATAATTTGTATTCCGGACGGATGCTATATTTTATTTTACTTTCTAGTTGATGCTCATGCACTTGTGACACCGGGTTTTGAGGGTGCTTACAGGTTATTCATTAATGTAGTTGCGAAAATATATTCTTTCACATTTGTAAATCCCATTTTATACTGTGTAATTAAAGAAAATTATGATTTCAAATACTAATATGAGTAATTAAGATAATCATTTATTGTTGGCTTGCCAGACAGCGGTGTTAGGCACCATCACGACCTTTAATGGATTTTAGGTAGTGACAATTAATTTAGTACTTGTTTATGATTGGGTGTTAATTATTTAGCTTAGTTCATGCTTAAATAGTAGAATTAATAGTTGCAAACATTGATTCATGCCTATTTGACTTAGTCTCTACTTGAGAAAGAGGGACCTAGTCTAGGATAACTTAGCTAACAAGGAATTGGGTCAGTTGAGATATTGGTTAACCCAATTAAAAAGTTCAACCTAGAGATAGTAATAACCCAACTTGAGCTATTATCAACTGTTTTGGTTGATACACATTTGGTCTTGAGAAAGCCAAATTGGGCAAAACCACTCTCTGACCGAGAGGTATTGAGTGGGTAAAGTAGAGTTGTGAGTTATAATACACCCTAATCAATAACACAAGCACTAACGTCTTTATCCCATTAGGCAAATACCTAGGTTATGGTCACAGCCCTAGGCCTTTAATCTAATTGGAAAAACCTCAAAAATAGTTATCTATAATCTATTTTCTTTAGTTTTCATACATTAGAGCAACAATATAAATAGAAAACAAAACCTTTTTGTAGAAGTGCAATCTAGATAACCCACTTGCTCATTTCAAATATATACCCCTAACTCTCATCCTAACTCTCAGTGGATTTGATCCCGCCTCCTAGTTGGGTATTTATTATTGCATATGATCATTTCATATCTCTATTGAGGTGTTCTTTGGACATGATCAGAGGCATGCATAGACGGTGTAGAGGGGGGATCAGAGCTACGGTCTCGCAGGCAAAGTCTTAAAATGGAAGGAGTAGATGATGAAGATGGTTGTGATCCCTATTACTGCGACATAGCTAGATGTGATCCATGTAGTTATGATACAAATAGTTGTGACCCATGTGGCTATTATATGGATGGCTACGATCCATGTGACTGTGATATAGATGGTTGCGATCCAAGTGGATGTGAGGCAACTGGACTGTATGACAGACGTATAGTCCTATGGCCCTGTGATGAAGACTCGGTCTCTGCATGAAAGTATAAGTCTGGTGCTGCTGTAATAGCTCAGTATATCCCTGTGGTGGAGAAAAAGGCATAGATATTTGTGAAGAGGCTAGAAATGAGGGAATAGTATTATCCCAAGATTCTACCCTCCTCATTGCCTTCATAGCCTTTTCTCGACCCCGAGAACTAGTAGGGTCATTGTTACCTTGACCCTTTCCTACCATCTGCATAATATAATACATATTTAGAATGACAAAATAAGAAACTAGTTATAATATGAGTGTGCTTTTAAAAAGCCACATCGACATATTGTTCTTCGTCCAAGAATTCTTCGTACTCACTTATTTCAATTTCATCAGTTGATTCTTTATTCTCATTTTCTATAGTTGTTACTTCATTTATCTAAACTTCTTCTAATATGCGTTTAAGATGCTCCAAATTATTTTCTAACTGATTGTCCACTATTTGGTGAACACTTGAGATATTGTATTGATATGCAACATCTAACACATTCTCGACTTCCACCTACCCACAAGCTTAGTTTTGATTACCACCCTCCAATTGGACTTACTCTAGCGCAATGAATAAGGAGCATAATACATTTGCCTAACGCTATGTGCAATTATGAAAAGATCATAGAGATCATACTCCCTCGTATGATTAACCTCAATCATGTTGTATTGCTGGTGTACTTTTGTACCTCTTGTTGGATTTGGGTCAAACCACTTGCATCTAAAGAGTATCAATTTCTTATATAGCCACATGTATATTCTAATTGTAATATTTCTTTGATCACACCATAATAATCAATATCTCTGACTTGGTTACCATCACCACCTTTAACCCACACATATTGTTATTGCTATTTTTATTCTTAGAGAAATTCTCCATATGAAACTTGTAACCATTCACTACGTACTTAGACATTGTTGTGACCTGAAGCCCAGGTCCTCAAGATATATCTTTCAAAAATTAATTTACGCCATTATTTAGATTATTTATCTACATATAGTTTTTTAAAAAACACACACACACACACACACACACACACACACACACACACACACACACACACACATATATATATATATATATATATATATATATATATATATATATATATATATATATATATATATATATATATATATATATATATATATATATATAGAGAGAGAGAGAGAGAGAGAGAGAGAGTTTGAACCATGTATCGGATCTCGTATATACAACATCATGGCCAAATTGACCCACAAAATGATTGTGACACATCAAAATTTTTTAGTAGTTGCATCAATGTAATAATTGTAAATTTTACATTTTGATTACTAATAAATCAACACTTACTTAAGAAATGGTTGAATTTCGTGACAATTTAGCAACACATGCATTGTAGCTAACTTGTACTCCATATCACTCAAACTTCTCTTTTTAACATCCTTAGAACATCGGTCTGGTTGATTGAAGATGGACATTGGTCGATAAAAATGAATCACACACATTCGATAATGTGCATATTGGGTATAATGCGGGAATACATTTTTAGTTCTAGGAAGAAAATGTGTAGTTCCTTTGCAAGATAGACTTCACATATAGATCCTTCAATCTTATTCCTCTGATTAACAAATTATTTGTATTTGTCAATTGTTCTACATAATGTCATGTTAGCCAAGAACATTCAATTAAAATAGAATGTTACATCAAACATATAATATTACCTCTCAAAGGGATACATCCATCTATATTGAACAGGACCTCCAAGTCGTGCCTCGTGTACAAGGTGGATTGGAAGGTGTTCCATCACATCAAATAAATTCCATGAAAATATTTTTTTCCATCTTAATAGAAGTTACATGAATGTTCTGATCCATTCGAAGTAGGTTTTTTTCCATCAAAGTGGTAGAACACAAGTCTTTAAAAAATAAACTAATCTATGATGGGTTTCCAGATTCTTTCAGGAAAACCGCAAAATGCAATGGGCACTAAGGTCTCCATGAAATTATGATGGTCATGACTTTTCAAATGGCTCAACTTTTCTACCTCTACATCTCCACATTTTATCAGATTCAACACATAACCCTCAGGCATCTTCAAGTTCGTAACCCAATCACAAATTTATCGTCTCTCCTCCAAAGTGAATATGTAACTTGCTTTGGGCTGGAATACCTTACCATTGTTCGTTGTTTGCAAATATAATTCATGTCGCCTACAATATTCTTGTAAGTCCATTCTAGCCTTTGGGTTATCTTTTGTCTTACGTTTAACATCCATCACCGTGTTGAATAAATTATTAGAATAATTCTTCTCAATATGCATGATATCAAGGTTGTGTCGGAGAAGATTATCCTTCTAATAAGGCAATTCCCAAAATATATTTTATTTCATCCAATTATGAGTAACACCATATCGAGGGAATCTAGAAGGTGGAGCCTCAGTAACTTTAGTGAAGTTCTGCACCCTCTCCCAAATTTCCTCACCCGAAATATCGGAGGTGGAGAATCATGTTCCACTTTAATCTTTTTGAATATATTTTTCATCCTTTTAAACTCATGATCAGCAGGTAACAACTGGCGATAAAAATCAAACCATGATTGCTTTCGGACATGTTTTAAGGTGAACACTTTACCATTTTCCATTAGTAAGGACAAGCTAGTTTTTCAGCATTCATCCACCCTTACAACATTCAATACACAGAAAAATCATTAATAGTCCACATTAAACTAGCACGCAAGTTAAAATTCTGCTTGGTTGATATGTCATATTGTTATGACCCAATTCTATTATAGGTTGTGATGGTGTCCAATATTGTTGCTAGGAAAGCCAACACTGAACAACCTAGTGATTTTCCGTTTTTAATAAGTTTACTAAGTAAATAACTTTACTCATTTTAAAAGATTTAGGAAATGACAGATGTAAAATACTTAAACGAAAGCAACTGAGTGCAAATCAAAATAAAAAAAAAGTGAACTCAAAATCATAAGTCTACTAGTATATGCCAAGACCTGGTATCACAAGTATATGAGTATTCTAGTAGAATATACAAAAGAATACTAGTCCACTGTCTGAAATGAAATAGACAAAAAAATATAACAAAAGAAAGACTCCAGCTGCTGCAGAACGGTTCGGAAGGCAGCTCATCGTGAAGCCTTGAGTGTAAGTCAAGCGTGTGCGTTAGACTAATATCCAGATGCACATACCTCAGAATCTGCACATTTAAGTGCAGAAGTGTAGCGTGAGTATATAAACAACATGTACCTAGTAAGTATCTAGTCAATCCTCGAAGAAGAAGTGACGAGGGGTGTTGATACCCAATTTTTCCCTATATATTTTTTCAAATATGCATAAATACCTTCAATAAGTATATATATGCATGTATAAGCATGCACAAGGTTTTTATAATTTTTCCATAATTTTAAGGATTTAAATTGCTTTATTCTCTCCCTTTTATTCATAAAATCCCCAATAATTATTTCTCAAATTATATTTATGATGATTTATTCATTTAATTTCTATACTTATGCCAAAATATGTCTAATATATTTTTCATGCATTTTATAATTACATTTAGTATTTTTAAGCTAAATTGCATATAATTGCAATGTTAGCCCATTTTAATGTATAATTATATTTTATATGCGTAAAATTGGTTCGTATATTTTTAAAATGATAATTACACATTTTAAATCATTTTTGTATAGAAATTATTTTCAAAAAACTATTTATTATTTATTATAAATTAAATAGGGAAATGTGGCTATTTAAATCATAGCCAGATTTGGCTTTCAATTTTAGCCTAATTTTAACCCAATCCCAGCCTAATTCCTAATCAGATTACCCGACCCAGGCCTCAATTACCCCTACCCGACTCAAATCCATCTTAAATCTTGGCCGTTGATCTTTTAGATCAACTGCCCTCATCCATTCTTTCCTTTTTAATTCTAAACGACCCCCTAACCCTAATCACTTTTCCATACCCGCTGCCTTCAAATGCTCTCGTCCTCTTTCTTCTTTCAACCTAACCCTAATCATTCTTCAACCGCTGCCTCCCTCTCCGGCGACCACCTTTCAACCCCAAGCCTCTAATGGTTCCTCCATCGCCTTGCTCATCATCTCTAAGGCCTTCAAGGGCCCTGGGCCATGCCGACTTGTATCTAGGTTTACTATTTTGGTTGTTCATGGTTTCTCCGGAGTGATTTTGGGCAAAATCACACCATACTTGTTACGATCTATGAAGTTCTAAGCAGGTTCTTCTATCTTTACCTGGGTTTCCTTTGAAACCCTATTTTTCGTTTGTATTCTTAGATATGGGCCATTTTTAAACGCTTCAAGCCTGTTTATTTTATGTTCTACACTGTTCTCAAACCTCTCTTGAAAAATCTTCAACTTTAAGCTGTTTTACTCTCTTTTTAAAAAAATTAGCGTTTTTCGGAACTTCTTCTACACTTTGTTTAAACTGATTCTTTATGTTTAAACCTCTTTCCTTGCATATCTTGATTGATTCTATGTTCTTACTTCTTTTTCAACTCACCTATGTTAAAAGCCCTAATTTTTAGATCTTCTTTGTTTTGGTTCTGTGCGTTAGCATGACTACGCGATTCATGTTAAGTTTTGTGATTACCGTGCTTCGAATGGGTTTTACTGAGTCCTTAGCCTACTTATATCACCTCTATGTGATTGTATTCATCTTTATTGTTCAAAACTTGCCTCTTTCTATTGATATTGTTGACCTTGCCTGTTTGCTACGTCTGTTTGTTCTTCTCTATTTATATGTTGAAGTATTGAATCATGACTCCCTCTTGATTGATCCTGATTTCCTTATTTGATGGTTTGATTAAAATATTTTCTTTTAAAACCCTAAAATTCTACCTCGTCTGTTTAAATTGAATGATTCCATTACCTTATTTGTTGTGGTACTTTATTCTTACTGAATCATTCCTTAGTTGGAGTTTTCTGAACTTAGTCCTAATTGGCTACCCTATGCTTACTGAACCTTGATTCTTTCCTTATTAGTCATGTACTAATTTTTTTTGCCTTATATGATACTGGTTCTTACCGTTTGAATTGATTCCCTTAACATAAGGGAGTAATTGCCTTGATTTTCTCACTGACTGATTATGAGTTCCTTAATTACCATGCTACTATGATTCTTACCTTATTTACTACCTGTTTTCAAACTATAAATACTCTAGTCTTTCATTAACACAGACACACGGACACTTGGGTTCAAAAACTACCTCTCTTACTAAAAATCTCTGATTTCTCTCTAGTGTTATTTGCTACTGTTAGCCGACTGCAAGCCAAGGCTAACCATTTGTTCTCTCTTGTTCTTTCATTCTGCTTACTCTCCTCTTCACTGGTATGTCCTAGTTTCAATTCAAAGTTCCAACAACAACATGTTTCTCCTATTGTTTCAGTTTCTCTTATTCCGGTTTGCTTCTATTTATGGTTTTGTTGTGAAATTTGTAGTTAATAGTTACATTATTAGCATGTTATTTTGTCTTCCACTTCCTTTAGATCAGTATATTCCCTTTTATGTGTGTTTCTGAGCATGTCTTATCTCTTACTTGCTGTGTATTTACCATCCTATATCCCATGAATCCCCATATCCCTATCACCCCTCTATGTGGTTGTGTTCTTCATGTCTAGTTTTGTGACTATGTCAGTGTCAACTGTTTCTGAGCATGTCTCAACCAGTCCTAGACCTTTACTGGGTTATGTGTTTGTAGTCAAATGTTCTATGTGTCCCAAACCCCTTTACCCCTATATGTGACTACTGAATTTACTTGGTTCTGTGAACTAGCTGTGTATGATTCTATCCTAAGGTGTTTGAACTTTGTTAACTACCCCAACCTCTTTTTCAAACAATATCAGGTGCTTTACTGAACTACTTTCAAAAGGGATTTGGTTAAATACAGTTTCTTACTAAACTTTTTCAACTTGTGTTCATCACTTCTCACTCTACTCTTAGTCAATGAGTTCTGCCCCCTCTAGTGTGTGTACTACCTTGGGATCCTTTTGAGAACCCTCTAAACTCTGGCATACCGAGGCTGGACATTCCACACTGCACTTGTTCAATCTTTGGTTACTAAGTCTAGGTGTAAGCACTGCCCGGGATCCTTGAGATCCTTAGAGAACTTTAATGCACTTAGACTGTGATTTGTCTATGGAACTAAGGCATATGAGACCATTGGAGGCTTTGGGAAACCTGGGCCTAATTGAAGGCTCCCTATAGAATAGCTTCTTGATTTTCTATTTTACTTATGTAATTCATTCATTGGCCTGTAATATTTTGTAAACAGATATTGGGTATTTAGTAAAAAGGGTGGGTAGATGCATACTCTATGGGGTAATACGGGTAGAAATCCTGCTCTTAGGACCTTACTTTTAAAGTCTGATTGCTTCCCTAAATAGAAAACATGCTCATAGGACTTTACTCTTTAATCTGTTTGCTTTGCCTAATAGAAATCATGTCCATAAGGCTTTACTTTTAAGTTGTTTGCTCATCAAGTAGAAACCATGTCTATAAGGTTTAACATTATGTCACATTTAGAAACCATGCTTATAGGTCCCAAACAATCGTGTCTTAAATCAGTTCAATAATAGATGCCATACCTATAGGACTTAATTCCGATTCAGTTATAATGGGTGTTTCTGTATGTTGCTACAAATCGATTAAAATTAGTAATACGCCTAGATATCATGCCTATAGGGAGCTCTACTTGCAATTCTGTCTATTAATCCAATTTAGTCTAATAAATCAACTTGATTACGCCTAGTTTATTTTAAATTGGTATTAAGTATTTCCTGAAACAAGTTCCTTCAAACTGTCTCTATTAGAATCATGCCTATAAGTATTAAAGGAGTCTATTTCAAAATCTATTTGTTTCTGCATTAATATAGACATTAGTACTTCTACGTATAGGCAAGCCTTTAGGGCGTTTTTCAAAACTGCATTCTTTGAAACTGTCTCCATTGTTTAACGTTTTCTGATCCTAACAGGCTTTTTTAAAAGAGTCCCTAGGCAACTACTAGGGTGTAATTTCTTGGTATAAAGAAAAGGGTTGTCTGTTTCTGCATATTCACTTAGATATCCTGCTTTAGGACATTGTCTAATAAAAGACCTTAACTGTGCTTGAGTCGTGCTGCTTATGTGTTTGTTTGAGGAGGAAACTCTGAGCCTCTTAATTATTCCCATTATGTGTGAATGTCCTAAATGCTTTTGACTGTTGCCTTAGAATTTTTGCCTTTTAAAACCTTAGGGGTGCGTCTAGAACCACCTATAGGCAGAGGTCCTAACTCTCTTCAGGGCCATTAAGAAAGGACGGGTAGCATCATGCAATAGGAATCATTGCCCAAACACTCGCTTTGCATGACCAATAGGGGGATGGGAAGGGTAGACATGGGATATGATGACTACGCATTAATGTCACATGTAGCCCCTCATCGAGGAGTGTTTACCGGACATTGCGTGGGGTGATCCTATAGGATAACCAACCTAGGACCCCTCTTTACTAAATCCTTTGTTTATTTAAACCTTTATTTTGCAACTTGTTCAAAACTTTATCTTACTACTTGAGTTATCCAACGTGCTTTATTTGCAACTTATTTGATTCAATTATTTATATGGACTAATTTGTGATAATAGGTTTGGTCGGGACCCACAGTTGTGGACTAAGAGGGGTGCCTAACACCTTCCCCTCAAGGTTACTTCGAGCCCTTACCCTAATCTCTGGTAATGCAAGCCAACACAAGAGTTAATCGCTCTAGGTGACCTAACGTACCAAAATCCGTTAGGTAGTGACTCTTCAAATACCCAAATCCAAAAGGAAATGAGTCATTACACCCCGTGAATGTCGAAAACCCTGACCTCTCCCCGTCAAAAAGGGAGGGAAAAAGGGGGCGCGACAAGAGGTCGACTCCGACACTTATTAAGGGCCAACAATAATATGAAATTCTAATTGAACATGATATATAGAGATGGCAATAAAACTCAGAATAAGAAATAAGTAAACAACCTTTTCAACATATTTAAGAACCGAATCTTTTCCTTCATTTTAAACAGGTAATCTATCAAACAAATGAATTTATATCAAATATAAAGGGACTTCCAGTTCTTATTATCACGCACGAATTACGCCGAGGTCTTACGACCCGATCTAAATATACATATACATATATGTGTGCACTACCGAGGGTCGAACAGCCCGAATCATAGATGCATCTATTAACCTGCCAAGGTGAATGACCCGCTCCATGAGAGTAGTTGAAAAGTCACCCCGCTCGCGGAATATACTTGTGATGCGGTTAAATATAAATTTATCAACTTAATCATAACATCCCTCGATTCTTTTCAAAATAAAGAAATTCAAGTTGAAACTTTTGAAATCTTAAAATCATCAACTTAGACCCATTCAATACAATTAATAACTATAATCAAATAAAGATGTCCACAAAGTATGGTATAATCCTAAAACTACCCGGACACAAGCATGAATAATAGCTACGTACGGACTCTCGTCACCTCGTGCGTACGTAGACCCCACAATTAGCAACACATATTAATTTAGTTCACTTATCGGGTTGGTGCCCTCTTACAAGGTTAGAAAAGAGAGTGACCTCATCTGAAGGCTTACTTTCCGGGCCAAGATTGCGCCCAAATCCTCAATTTGGTGCCAAACGACTTGCAACTAGTCAATTGTTATATAAAACAATTAATACATGCTTAAAAGTTCATAACCTAATTATCAAAGTGATTTCCCAAGCCTATTTGCAAAAATTCCTAATGTTTACCCCCCGGGCTCACGTGTCCGGATTCCGGAAATATTTAAAGAAAGTTGTTACCCATAATCTCATGAACTCAAATATATAATTTTTACTAAATTCCATAATAAATTTCGTGGTTAAATCTCATTTTTATCAAAAACCTATGTTTTCACCTAAACCCATAATTTTCACTAATTTACATGTTATAATCAACCCATAAACTATGTATTTAACATACATTGTATAGAAATTACTTACCTCAAAGTGCTAGGTGAAATCTCCTCTCTAAGAGCTCCAAAAATCGCCCAACAATGGAAATAAATTAGCCAAAATGACTAAGTCCCATTTTAAACGAGATCTCACTGCCTCCAGCGATCTCGCGCCTATGGATGCAGGGTCGCACCTGTGTTGTTGCTTCTACGGACAAAAGTCCGCTTCTACGAAAGTGACCAGGCAGGCTGGCTCTGCTTCTGCGGGCGGGGTCCCACTTCTGCGGAGGTTGGGGCGCACCTGCGGATCCTGGGCTGCCCTTCTTTGGCCGCTTTTACGAGGCCTAGCTCACTTCTGCGAGCTTGCACCTGCGGCTGGCCAAGTGCATGTGCGATTATGACAGCAGCTGGGAGCTTCAGTTGCTGCTCCCAATTTTGAACTTGGTCCGAGCCTCGTCCGATTGACACTCGGGGCCCCGCTTGAAATACCAACAATTTTGGAATCATAAAATAGACTCGCTCGAACTCTCGAAATGCCCGAAACAATATTAAAACTAAGAATCACACCCCAAAACCAGTTGAATCAAACTTATGAACTTCAAGTTCTTCAATTTACTCCCAATGCGCCGAAACGTACTTAAACTACTTGGAATGACACCAAATTTTGTGTGCAAGTCTTAAATGACATTACGAAACTATTCCCAGTCTTGGAATTCCATTTGGACCTCGATATCATCAAAAACTGCTCCAAACCAAATTTTAAGAACTTCGAAAACCTTCAAAGAACCAACTTTCACTATTAGGCACCAAAACGCTCCCGGGTCATCCAAAACCCGATCTGAACATACGCCTAAGTCCGAAATAATCATACAAACCCGCTGGAACCGTTAAATCTTGATTCCGAGGTCGTTTACTCAAAATGTTGACCGAAGTTAAACTTAGCCTTTTAAGGCCAACTTAAGGAACCAAGTATTCCGATTTTAACCTGAACCCTTCCAAATTCCGAACTAACCATCCCTGGAAGTCATAAAATAGTAAAAGCACGTACGGGAAGTCATATTTAGGGGAACAAGGTTCTAGAAAGTAAAACGACTAGTCGGGTTGCTACACATATATTTCAACACCATCATACCTCAATTGTTTTAGCTCATCAATCAAAGGTTGCAAGTACACATCAATTAAACTTTTCGTATTATATAGACCGGGGATAATACAATTTAAAAATATATATGGACTAGTCATACACAACTCAGACGGTAGATTATAAGGTGTAAGAAAGATAGGTTATCATGAATATGGTGTCACGGATATAGAAAAAGACATGAAGCCATCAGCGCAAACATAACCGAATGTTCCTTGGTTCACTAGCATAATCTAGATATGCCCTATCAAAGTGCTTCCAAGCCTCCCCATCTAAAGGATCACACATAACACCAGGTGTTCTTCTGTTTTCAAAGTGCAATCTCTTATGAGGAGCATAACTCATTGACACATATAACCTCTTTAACCTATGTATAAGAGGAAAATAATGCATCACATTCACAGCAACCATATTACCACTGGAAAGCCTCTCGAAACAAGGCTTTTCACATAATTTACACCTTTCTAAATTTGCAACATCTTTATAATATAACATGCAACCATCTTCACAACAATCAATTCTCATCGACGAAAGTCCTAACTTAGAAACTAATCTCTTTGCCTTATAAAAATCACCAGGTAAGTTGATATCTGGGTCAACTAGTTCACTCATAAGGTTAATGAAAGAGTCCATAGCCGCTTGAGAAATATTCCAATCAGATTTGATACTGAGTAATCTAACCGCAACAGAAAACTCAAAGTGCAAACTTTCTTCATGCAGTGGACGACTAGTTTCCTCTAACTGTTCATAAAAATATTTTGCATTAACATTCAGAGTCTGTTCAATATTTTCATCGGGCTCAACCCCGAAGTGCATCCCAAAAGCATCTGCAATCATATCATGAATTCTAGAATCTTGATTCCTAGTCTCCACCGACCTACTACTTTTACCAATAACCATGTTATGAAATATTCCACATCTACTACCGATCTCTCTATGATTAGTCCACACAAAGTAATTCTCTATAAACTCCCTACTATAAAAATGCATCTTAATTTTCTCCGATTTTTTAAACTTCACACAATCACACATGATACAAGGACACCTAATTACTACTTCAATTTGGTATGATAAAAGTAACATTGCATGTCTAATAAAGTTATCAACCCCTTCTACAAAATCCTCCTTCAATCCCTGCCAATTTAGATAATTTCTATTGTACATCCAAGTATGATGTTCCATTTATACAAAAAAAAATATATTTTTATAAGTATTAGAACTATTTTTATTCTACAATTATAAATTAATTAATAAATTTTTAGTTAATTAAGACAATTAATGTTTATTAATTAAACAAAAATTAAATTATATTAAATATAATTAATTATAATTAATTCGATTTAAACATAAACTATAAGTTCTTCATATCCAAAAAGTTCAACACTTACCCCTAGAAGTTCAATTCATATCCAAAACGTTCAACACTTACCCTTAAAAGTTCAATTCATATCCTAAAAGTTCAACCCATACCCTAAATAATTCAATTAATACCCTAAATAATTCAATTAACCTCACAAAATATAAGCTTTATCCAAAAGGTTCAACACTTACCCCTAAAAGTTCAATTCATATCCTAAAAGCTTAACCCATACCCTAAATCAATTCAATTCATACCTTAAAAAATTCAATTAACCTCACAAAACATAAGACCTTAACAGTTCAATTCATATCCTAAACGTTCAATTCATATCCTAAATATTCAATTTATACCCTACACAATTCAAGTAACCTCACAAAATAGCAACTCTTAACAATTTAATTCATATCCTAAAAGTTCCATTCACAAGAACTACCCCCGAAAAACTCAATTCAATTCAAAGTTAAACATTCAATTCCTAAATAAACTATTCAATACAAACTTAAACATTCAATTTACACCTTAGGTAATCAATTCAATTCAAAGTTAAGAAGACCTAAACCCTAAAATTTCAATAAAATTCAAGTTAAACATTCAATTTAAACACTAATTAAATAATTCATAACTAATTAGAAAAACATTAAAATTATACAAACAATGTAATACGAATTAAAACCTGAAATATTTAAGAGGTAGAAGGGGAGGGGTAATGGCGGCAGTAGCAGCGTTAATGCCGGAACGGAGGCAGCTAGGATGGCAACGAAGGAGTGGGGAAGGGAATGTGTGTGAGGGAGAAGAGAAGAGTGGGGGAAGGGACTCTATGTGTGAGGGAGAAGAGAGGGGAAGAGTTAGAAAAAAAATGAGAAGAGAGGAAGAAATGAGGGAGAAACCTGATTTCAGATCTGGAATTAAAAGGTACCGATCGACTTTGGATGGTAAAGTCGGTCTATACAATTAAGTGACCGTTGATTGTATTTGACCATAGGTAACTAACTGATAATATCCAATATGAATTCCATTTCATTATTATTTCTTAAAAAATTATAAAATTTAAAAAATAATTATAAACTATAAGCATATATTTTATTCACATATATATTTACTATACATAATTATAAACTATATAATAAACAAATAAACGTACAAATAAATGTATATATATATATATATGAGACATTTATTTTATTCTAATTAGATGTTTCATTTTATATATTCAATCATTTTATAATTAATTATAAATCACATAGATTAATAAATATCAGTCAAGACGTTTTACCTTTTGTATTCATTTATCTAAGTTAATTTTCTAAGTTATAATTAAGTATATGAGTCATTTCATACACACGCACACGCACAAACACAAACACAAACACACACAACCTTACATTATATTATAAGTAAAATGTTTCATTTTCTTTCCAGATAGCATGTGTGAAATACCTCTCTATGCCCATTTATCAATATGTGTGAGAAATCATGAATGACGTGATACCATATAGCATGAGAAAAATGCATCTCTATGCATGTATGTCATGCGTGCATGTCAATGCCATGTATCTCAGAGATGAACTCATGTACTCACACTCTCAGATTACTCAAACTCATTGTCTCACATATTCTGCTCATCATGCTCAATCACACAGTACTGTATATGGCCAATTCGGCCCAGGGAAGATCCATTTTGGAATATATACATCAACCGACCGACAATAGCTCAGTACTGAGTAGGTCTAATCCAGCCCGTGGAGAGGACCCATCTCCAAAAATGCAAAAATGGCCGAAAACCTCAAAATAGAGTACTTTATAATCTGCCCAGGCATCCTCTTATGCGAACGCGGGAAACCATCTTGTTCACAATGAACAAAATGCACTGCCACAAGAAGGCCCCATGTGAACACAGACAAGACACCGCTGACGCGAAGAACAAATGCAGCCATCTCCCAGAATATACTACGCGATCGCAAAACAGATCATGCAAACGCGAGCAACACTACCTCATGTCTTCGCGAACGCGTCTCACCTTATACAAACATGCTGAAGAATTACTCTAGTCCCAGCTCAGTCCAAACCGCTATGCGAATGCGTGCTCACCAACGTAGATGCGATGCTCAATCTGCCACAACATATGTGAACACTGTTACGACCCAGATTTCCCGCCCTTGAGAGTCGTGATGGCGCCTACTAGTGAAAGCTAGGCAAGCCAACCAACTAAACTATTTGTCTTGTTTCAATTTTTAATCCGATAACAGTTAAGAGCCAACAATTAGATAACAACAGAATTGAATAAGCGGAAGGCTGCATTGTAAAGTTTTAATAATACTGCTAATACCAATCCATAACAAATCTACCCAAGACTGGTGTCACAACTTCAGAAACTGTCTAGGAGTAGTACAAATAAAGGTCTAAAAGAAATAAATACAACATTGTCGCTGGAAATACATGAAAGAAACAGGAATAGTAGATAGAAGGAGACGCCAAGGCCTGCAGATGCCTGCAGGACTACCTCGAGTCGCCTGATGAACAAGAAACAACAATCTCAATGCAGTCTGAAATTTACAGCACTGGGATTTGTACAAAAGAGTGCAGAGTGTAGTATCAGCACAACCAACCCCATGTGCTAGTAAGTGCCTAGCCTAACCTCGGCTAAGTAGTGATGAGGCTAGGACCAGACTACCAAATAAATCTGTACAGTTAAATCATATACAGCGGAAATAGAAGCAGATAATTACGACTAAAGTTGGGCGGGGAAAACATGCTGCGGGGAGTAACAGATAACAACAGAAAAACGGTAGAGAAATGTAAGGAATGTTATAAATCAATTACCAGCAAAGATAAGGAAATAAGAAGAACAAGTACACATGTAATATCGTTGCAGGCGTGCAACCCGATCCCATCTCATATAGTACCGTTGCAGGCGTGCAACCCGCTCCCATTTCATATTGTACCGTTGCAGGCATGCAACCCGCTCCCATTTCATATATTACCATTGCAGGCGTGCAACCCGCTCCCATTTCATATAATTACCATTGCAGGCGTGCAACCCGCTCCCATTTCATATATTTCCGTTGCAGTCGTGCAACCCGCTCCCTTTTCATATGTTACTGTTGTAAGCGTGCAACCCGCTCCCATTTCATATGTTACCGTTGCAGGCATGAAACCTGCTCCCTTTTCATTTGTCAATACCAATCATAACAGAATCCCGGCAAAAGAACAATAATATAACAACCACATCCCGGCAAGGGAACAATAATATAACAATAACATCCCGACAAGGGAACAATAATATAACAACAACATCCCGGCAAGGAACAACAATATGATAACAACATTCCGGCAAGGGAACAATAATGATAAACCTCATATGAAGCACAATAAATCACAACGGAGTCATAACGATTACGATACAAGACTCACGGGCATGCTTGACACCGACGTATAGATACTCGTCACCATGCCTATACGTCGCACTCCACACTTAGCACATAGCAGATAAGACACAACTCCTAATCCCTCAAGCTAAGGTTAGACCAAACACTTACCTCGATGCCAGGAACACAATTCAAGCCTCAACTATCGCTTTACCTCTTGATTCCAACACCAACTCGCTCGTATATAGCCACAAGTTACTTAATAATATTAATAAGTGCTAAGTGAAACATTTCTAATGCACGAAAATAAGTTTTCTAAAGTTTTTCCCAAAAAGTCAAAAATCGACCCCGGGTCTGCTTGGTCCAAACCCGAAATTCGGACCAAAACTCGATTACCCATTCACCCCGAGCCCCGATATATAATTGGTTTTGGAATCCGACCTCAATTTGAGGTCTAAATCCCCAAATTTCAATATTATTAAGTTTTACCCAAAATTCCCAATTCCACCATGAAACCCCTAGATTCTAGGATGAAATATTGTAAAAAGAAGTTAAGGAGTAAAGAAAATGAGTTAAAAATTACTTACTAATGTTTTGGAGGAGAAAGGTTGTTCGAAAAATCGCCTCTTATGTTTTTGGGGTTTTGAAAAATGAAAAATAACTGAAAATCACGTTTAAATATACCCCTCTCAAACCCCCTGTGCGGACTGCACAAAAAGGAGTGCGGCCGCAAAGCTTACAATGTTGACTGCTGTCACACCTCCTTTTTCCGCGCCCGAGGGGGCGTAGGGGAGTTTTTTCCAATTAAAGGACAGTCGAAACGGGATTGGTTTAATTATTTCAGAGTCGCCACTTGGGAGATTTAGGGTGTCCCAAGTCACCAATTTTAATCCCGAATCGAGGAAAAGAATGACTCTATATTACAGTCTGCGTACCAGAAATCCGGATAAGGAATTCTGTTAACCCGGGAGAAGGTGTTAGGCATTCCCGAGTTCCGTGGTTCTAGCACGGTCGCTCAACTGTTATATTCGGCTTATTTATCTGATTTTTAATACAATTATGAACCATGTGCAAATTTTATCTTTTACCGCTTTATTATTATAATTATTATTTTTTAGGAATGTGAACATCGCTTAAAACATATCTTTGGATTGTGTCACATGAAATGCACCCACAATACGAAACATATTTTATTTGATGTTTTAGGATTTAGATTTGGGTCGCATGAAATGCGCCTCCGAGTTTAAGAAGGTAAAATTAATTAAATCGCGCCTAAAGAGTCTAACGCGTCATTATCTTTGGGGAAGGAAGTCAAATTCACTAAACAATCCATCCCAAATTCTAAGTAATTTTTTTTAAAATAATTAAATAAATAAATGAGATTGGAGAATCCTATACATTTGTATTATTTACGTCTATTTATTTTTAGCGAAATCCTTTAATAATATCCTTTAATGACTACCTTTTTATTATTACCAAATTTTTATAAATATAAAATCAATATCTACATTCTTGAAAATGACATATTAAATAGAAGAGAAAAACAAATATTAACAGAAAGTAATAAAATTATAATCATAAATACAACATGGAATTATCGAAAAGTAAAAAAATAAAAAAAACTAATTATCCCATAGTTGGATTAAAATTCAAATTATTAGTAAGACTTAAGCTTATTGAAACTAATTATTTACAAATACTGAAAATTGAAAGAAATAAAAATAAAAACTTGAGTACTAAATCATATTTCTAAAAATTTAAACAATTTAACATTAACTAACTTTGTTTTAATTCATCATGTCCTAATACTTGTTTGCAAACTAATTCATGTTATAACTGAAATTGACTACATGATTCGGATTAACTTATCGTTGACGAAAAACCTTATGAATAAGGAACTTAGTTAATTTTTGCCAAACTGATTCAATAACGCCATTTTTACGTTATTTCTTCTATATTTTTTTTTTATTTAAACAATTTTAATTAATAATCAGGTTTAAATATATTTCTTAATAATCTGGTAAAGACGTTATTTAATATGTCGCTATAATATGCCTAGTTATGCCAATGACAGTGATTTACGGAATAATAATACATGAATAACCTAAATACAATACAAAAAATTAAATTAAACTAAATTAAAAATTTAACACTCCATTCTTCATTTCAGCTTACAAAATGCCAAAATTACAGTTGTGTACCTGATATTGTCAATATAAGAAGAAGAAAGTCAGCAACGTAATACGTAACACAGCAGCAGCAACAATAACCAGCAATAGCCAGTCAACGAAAATCCCAGTGACAGCTTTGAAAAATTCAAAATAAAATCCAGGAATGCCGAAAATAACGGACAGAAACCAAGGGAAATTTTCAGATTTTTGAAAGACTAGTTAATCTTCAACCCTTAATTTCTACACCTGTATACCAGAATATTTATCAGGTGTGTACTACTTTCTCTTCTAATTTTCAAATTTTTTTTTCTTTGTATGTTTTTCTTTTCTTGAGAGTTTCAAATTTTTTTTTCGGAATAAATGTTCAGCTTTTTTTTCAATCTCTTTTTTTTTTCTGTCTGTATTTCTTCTCCTTCTTGTGTCCAGACTTCACATATATATATCCCATCCCTTTAATCAATTAAAATCAATCCCTTTCTCTACCAAACCCATTATCTTCTCACTCATCCCCATTACATTAAATAAATATATCACACCACCCCATTATATTTTGTCCCCCATGCTTTATTTAAAATAATGCAAGATTCCCCTTTAATTTAAATCTTGTCCCCCCTTTATATTAAATAATCATATCACAACCCACCCCATTTCATTTTGTCCCCCATGCTTCAAATAAACAATTACAAAATGTACAATTCCTAAACTACCCCTTCCGACCTTACTGAAATTACCAAACTACCCCTGAACGTATTACAAATTTACCAAACTACCCATCAGCTATAACACATCAATTAATCAAACTTAACTAAAATATAGACAATATGATCAATTTCTAACAATGTTCAAACAACAATATGAACACGGATGAACATCATAACAACAATATCATATGAACATGATTTTAACAACATTTCAACAACAAATCACATGAACACAAATTGAACAACCAAGAACAACTAAAATTTGATTGAACAATATTTTAGCAACAAACAATCCTATTTTCGGATTCAAACCAACAACAAACAAAGTATGAAGATTTCTAAATTCAATCATATTGAACTTAAAATCAACTCTAACAACATTATAACAAACAATTCTTATATTAAACTTTAAACAAGATTATGAGACTAATTCAAGAAATAATCACAAATGGTAAACAAGAAATCAAACTATACACATTTCGGATTCAAAATCAAACAAACATAATATGAACATGAATTAAATCTAAAAATAAAAACGACGGATTCAAATGACTAAAACTAACATACTTCCCTTATTGCAACTAAATTCTTTTAAGCAAATGACAAAACAAAACTAAGAAGAAACAATTATGAATTTAAACTTGAACTTTAACAATACTAACAATTTCCGGAAAATACATCAAATACATGAAACAAATTGAAGAAACAATTAATTAAATTTCAATTTGAATCTAACAAACATTAAACTAACAAATTCTTACTTAAACAATACAACAAACATGAAATAAACATGAAAACAACTAATTAAACTTCCATTTTAAAATCTGAAAATTGATTTAACAAATAATACATGAACATGAACTAAAAATTAATTCAAACGATAAACAAAACAAACATTTGTTGATTTTAGATTCGAAAATATCAAAACAAAATATGGACAAAATAAAACTCAAAAACTACTAACCGGATCGAAAGACGAACAACGACCAAACAAACAACGAACTTGACGATGAACTTACGACGTATAGTATCTTCACTTGACGAAAAACCCTCGACCTTTGCCGGACTTTAACCGGACTGTCTTGTGTCGTCAACAACAGTACGAAGCGGCGAGCAGCAACACGACGTCAAGACAGCGGTCACGGCGACAGGCAGTAGCAGTCCGGCGGCGACAGGCAGCAGCACATCGCGGACAGCCATGGACGACGACATGGTCGACGTCGAAGCTCGTCCATGGCTGTGTTCATTTGGTTGTTTGATTGAGACAGAAGCAGCAACAGCTGGTCGATCTTGGCAGCGGCAGTCCATCGAGGAGGATGACGGGAAGACGACGGGGAGCTGTCATGGCGGACAGCAGTAACTCGGAAATGACGCAAAAAACTGTACGTGCGTGTGGACTGCCGGACTAGTTTGGGTGGTGTCGAAACAGCGGCAGCTACCATGTGAGAACATCGAAGCTCAGCCATGGTTGGGCATGGCGAAAGCTCGAAACGGGGACGATGAAGCTTGGTGAGGGAGGATGTGCTCGTGTGAAGGTGTTGACGCAGCTGTGTGTGCGTCGATGAGGAGCTTGGAGGTGGAGGATGATGAAGCTTGGTGAGGGAAGCAGCCATGGACGTTGGGTTTTTTGAGAGTGTTGGGGAAGATGAAGATAGAGGGGGCGGGTAGGCTAGTTTAGGTTTTTAGGGTTTTCTTACTATTTTTTTTTTGTTTTTCTTTGTTTTATTTTTTTGAAATGCAAGATAATAGGGTGTTGGGTTATGGACCGGGTTGACCCAGTTCGAAATGGACTGGGTCGTAGGGAAGATTGGGCCATTTTTTGGGCCTGTGGCTTGAAGTTGAAGAAGAGGCCTAATTCCGACTTTCTTAATATTTTCGCTCTCTTTTCTTCTTTTATTTTTCTAAAACTAAATTATAAAAATACTTAAACTATTATTAAGAACTAAATTAAGCGCAAATTAACTCCCAATAACAATTAACGCACAATTAAGTATTAATTAAGCATAAAATTGTATATTTGGTCATTAAATGCTAAAAATGCAAACGATGCCTATTTTTGTAATTTTTTAATTTTTGTAAAACAATTTTAATTACTAACAATTGTAGAATTAAATCCTATATGCAAAATGCGACATATTTTTTGTATTTTTTATTAATTTAGCAAATAAACATGCACAAACAAATACAAATAATTATTCAAAATGTCACAAAATATCACAAAAATGGCACACCAAGAAAAATTATTTTATTTTTGAATTTTTTGGGAGTAATTCTCATATAGGGAAAAAATCACGTGCTTACAGCTGCCCCTCTTTGCCCGAAGACACGAAGGGTTTTCGTGCAAAGATAAAGCGAGCGATTTTTGCCCATCCGAGTACTCCGTTGAAGCATTTTTTGAAAAAGATTTGACCGAACCTTTGCTTCAAAGGTTTCCTACATATCCTGGGCTAAACAGGAATCAGGTCAATGTAGTTCGAGAAATTTTGGTAGCTGGGACTACCGTTGGACTGCAATGTTACTGTTGTTGCAAGCTATTATTATTGCTTACCGATCTCCTTGTTACACCGTGCTTAAAAAAAACAAGAAGCTAGGCTAGAGTACAATTTGTTTTTGTTGCCTTGCTTCCTTGTCTGCTTGCATTTCTTTCGGTGCTTTTCTTCCGATGTTTTTCTTTCTTTTGACACATGGACTTGAGTTTATGCTGGGACCTCTTGTTGCAACCTTCTGCTTCCCGATGCTGGGGATTTTATTGTTTACTGCTGGGGATTCCTGTTGTAACCTTCCGCCTTCTGGTGGGGTTACTGATTCCAAACTCTGTAATACAAGACTAAAAAGTTGCTTCAATGTAAAATTATGAAATGTATGCCCGCATTATACTGGTGGACGACCTAGAACTGAAATGTATTCCCGCATTTTACTGGTGGGCGACCTAGAACAGAAAAGTATTCCCGCATTATACTGGTGGGTGACCTAGAACTTAAAAGTATTCCCGCATTATACTGGTGGGCGACCTAGAACCTAAATGTATTCCCGCATTATACTGGTGGGCGACCTAGAACTGAAATGTATTCCCGCATTATACTGGTGGGCGACCTAGAACATGAAATGAAAAGATAAATGCATACCCGCATTATACTGGCGGGCGACCTAGAACATGAAATGAAAACATAAATGTATACCCGCATTATACTGGTGGGTGACCTAGAAATGGAAAACTGAAATGTATGCCCGCATTATACTGGTGGGCGACCTAGAATATGGAATGAACAGACAAAATGTATTCCCTCATTATACTAGTGGGCGACCTAGAACTGAAATGTATTCCCGCATTATACTGGTGGGCGACCTAGAACTTAAATGTATTCCCGCATTATACTGGTGGGCGACCTAGAACTTAAATGTATTCCCGCATTATACTGGTGGGCGACCTAGAACTTAAATGTATTCCCGCATTATACTGGTGGGCGACCTAGAACTTAAATATATTCCCGTATTTTACTGGTGGGCGACCTAGAGCATGAAATGAAAACATAAATGCATACCCGCATTATACTGGTGGGTGACCTAGAGCATGAAATGAAAACATAAATGCATACCCGCATTATACTGGTGGGTGACCTAGAACATGAAATGAAAAGACAGAAATGTATTCCCGCATTATACTGGTGGGCGCCTAATTGGTAAAGAATAATTTGAATTTGTTTCCTCGATTCTCCGAGAAAATTTCCACTTGTGGCAGAAAATTTTATGCCCCAATTCTGGCGATCTTTCTTATGGCGTATCTTTAGGCCATCATCAACACTTTATTTTCCTGTTCAAATCAAAGAAAATTTAGTTAGTTTTTTTTTTTTTTTTTTTTTTTGAAATATGGCGAATGGTCATGTCACTCCTGATGGGGATGATTGTTCCCTTTCCCTTATTCTTGTTCGGCGTTCTCAAAACTTGTTGGGGATGATGTTATTTGCTGGGGATAACATTCTGCTGGGGATGGTTTTTCCATTTATCCCTTCACCATTTTGTATCTCAAAAATTTCTGGAGGTTATTTTGCCGAAGATGAATTTTCCTTTCTTCCCTTCCCCTTCTGTGTTGTCCGACCACCTCGTAACTTGGTCGATATTCGGTCGGAGTACTCTGGGGATCGTCTTGGAACTTGGCTTACAATTTCCTCAACATGTTTTTTTTTTCGGCTCTTCCCCGTACTTTCCTTGCCATTTTAGGACAGTATTATTCGGCCTAGCAACCAACGTCTTTTGCCTTATTGCCTTGTCTCTTGCCTGCCCTTTTCACTTTTTATGTTGTACCATTTTGGCAACTGGTAGTAAGCTCTGAAAGACCTTCCTTAAAACATAAATTTCTAGAAAATTCTTTTAAAAAACGAAATGAAAAGATAGAAAAATGAGAAAATCTTTCTGAACAAAAAAAATGAACTTATCTGGGTGATACAACCGATTCCAATGATCATGTTGTGCATTCCGGGTTAATCAACCCAGTCTATTTGTGTCGATCAAACTTTCTGATGTCTTCACTTGCTGGGGATAAATAGGTGCCCAATTCTTCGCAAAATACGGATCTTTTCCGTCAATCTATCTTGTCGCCTTATAGTGCCCTTCGCGGGGTTTTCACTAACAAGGCTCTCTCATTTCTCACAACTCCCGTCGCCTTATGGTGCCTGTGAAGGTTTTCACCGATAAGACTCTCTCATTTTGTATTTCTCAGCTTACGTCGCCTTATGGCGCCTGTGAAGGTTTTCGCCAATAAGACTCTCTCATCTTATTTTCTCAGCTTGGGATTGGAGTGTTGCCGATAAGATTTATCTCTGCCGGGAATTCTTTTGGCTATAAATTCTTTCAATTCATGATCCTCATTCAGTCAGGGACCGATGTTTTATTCTTGGTTTTCATTTGCTTATCTTAACACCTCTCGGATACTGATCGGGAGGTCTTTTTGGATATCAATATAGGTTTTAGAAGAAAAGGATATAAAATTCAAAATAACTTTGATGTGTAAAGTATTACAACTCTTGGAATCAAACTCTTTTTTTTTCTTTTTTTTTCAAAATTTAGAAACATAATTTCTGCCCCAGTTTTCTTACTTGGGGATTTTTCTTTTGATTTTTTTTCTTTTTTTTATTACCTTATGACCGAGCCGTGAGGCGCCTACGTATCCTCTTTGAGGAATCAGGTCGAACGTAGTTCACTGACTCCTTTGTTTTCTTGCGACCTTCAAAAAGTTTTTTTTTTTTTACATTTTTTCATTAATGATTCCAAGAGAGGGGTATAAAAAGATAAGTATGGCTCAAAGGGGTAAAGCAAAGGTTAAAAGTGTTTGGATAGAAGAAAGAATTGCCTCCGTCATTTCATTATCTGATAAGCACTAAGTACAAACAAACAAATAAACAACAAAAGAAATTACACATAATATCTTTTGACTGCATCAGAATTGATAGCCATGTCGACGCATCTTCCTTCAACATCCGTCAGACGTAAAGCGCCATTGGATAATACTCTGGTCACAATATACGGCCCTTGCCAATTCGGGGCGAACTTGCCTTTTGCCTCAATCTGATGTGGGAGGATCCGTTTCAATACTTGTTGCCCTACTTCAAATTTTCTGGGGCGCACCTTCTTATTGTATGCTCTTGCCATTCTCTTTTGATACAACTGGCCATGACATACTGCTGCCAATATTTTTTCATCCATTAAACTCAGCTGCTCTAGTCGGGTTTTGACCCATTCATCATCGTCAATCCCGGCCTCAGCGATAATTCGAAGGGAAGGAATTTCAACTTCCGCTGGTATTACTGCTTCGGTTCCGTATACCAACAAATAAGGAGTCACACCTATTGAAGTACGAACAGTAGTGCGGTATCCTAACAACGCAAATGGTAGCTTTTCATGCCATTGTCTGGATCCTTCAATCATTTTCCTCAATATCTTCTTTATATTTTTGTTGGCTGCCTCAACTGCTCCATTCGCCTTGGGCCGATACGGGGTGGAATTACGGTGTGTAATCTTAAACTGTTCACATACTTCTCTCATCAAGTTGCTATTAAGATTAGCACCATTATCCGTGATTATTATATTTGGGATTCCAAATCTACAAATGATATGGGAATGGACGAAATCCACCACCGCCTTCTTGGTTACAGACTTAAAAGTTTTGGCTTCAACCCACTTAGTGAAATAATCGATGGCTACCAGAATGAACCTGTGACCGTTCGAAGCTGCCGGCTCGATAGGCCCAATGACATCCATGCCCCATGCTACAAATGGCCATGGTGCGGACATTGTGTGCAATTCCATTGGTGGAGAATGAATCAGATCTCCGTGTATCTGACACTGATGGCATTTTCGTACGAAACTGATACAATCATGCTCCATAGTGAGCCAATAATATCCCGCTCGCAGAATCTTCTTTGCCAACACATATCCGCTCATATGGGGCCCACAAACTCCAGCATGTACCTCTGTCATCACTATCGCGGCTTGACCTGCATCAATACATCTCAGCAATCCCAGATCTGGGGTTCTTTTGTACAACATTCCTCCACTGAGGAAAAATCCATTTGCCAGTCGTCGAATGGCTCTCTTTTGATCTCCGGTTGCCTGCTCCGGGTATATCCCCATCCTGAGGTATTCCTTGATATCATAAAACCATGGCTCGCCATCCATTTCTTCTTCTATTATGTTGCAGTAGGCATGCTGATCACGAACCTGAATATACAATGGGTCAACATGGATTTTGTCTGGATGGTGCAACATCGATGCTAAAGTGGCCAAAGCATCGGCAACCTCATTGTGAACTCTCGGGATGTGTCTGAACTCCACTGATCGAAATCGCTTGCTCAGATCGTGCAAACATTGTCGATATGGTATAAGCTTCAAATCCCGTGTTTCCCATTCACCCTGGATTTGATGTACTAGGAGGTCCGAGTCTCCCAAGACCAAGACGTCCTGAACATCCATGTCTGCAGCCAATCGTAGGCCCAAAATACATGCCTCATATTCAGCCATGTTGTTAGTACAATAGAAACGTAGCTGAGCTGTAACAGGATAGTGATGTCCTGTTTCTGAAATAAGTACTGCTCCTACTCCAACTCCTTTTGCATTAGCAGCCCCGTCAAAGAAAAGCTTCCACCCTGGCTCCTCATTCAGTTCTAACTCCTCTATATGTATCACTTCTTCATCAGGAAAATACGTCCTCAAAGGATCGTATTCTTCATCAATAGGATTCTCAGCCAAGTGATCGGCCAATGCTTGAGATTTCATGGCCGTCCTCGTCACATAGACAATGTCGAACTCTGTGAGTAATATCTGCCATTTTGCCAATCTTCCTGTGGGCATAGGCTTCTGGAAAATATACTTTAATGGATCCAGACGTGAAATAAGGTAAGTAGTATGTGACGACAGATAATGCTTAAACTTCTGTGCTACCCAAGTTAGAGCACAACATGTCTTCTCAAGTTGAGTGTACTTATTCTCATAGACTGTAAACTTCTTGCTGAGATAATAGATGGCTTGCTCTTTTCTTCCTGTGATGTCGTGTTGACCCAACACGCAACCAAACGAATGATCCAGAGACCGTTAGATAAAGGATTAATGGCCTCCCCGACTCAGGTGGAACCAATACAGGTGGATTGGATAAATAACCTTTGATCTGGTCAAATGCCTCCTGACATTCTGCCGTCCATTCTATCGCGGTATCTTTCCTCAGCAATCGAAAGATGGGTTCACAAGTTGTTGTGAGCTGAGCGATGAATCTGCTGATATAGTTCAACCTTCCCAACAGACTCATTACTTCTGTTTTGTTCCTCGGTGGCGGCAATTCCTGGATGGATTTGATCTTTGACGGATCCAAATCAATGCCTCGCCGACTGACGATAAATCCTAACAGCTTTCCAGATGGAACACCAAATGCACATTTGGCTGGGTTGAGCTTAATGTCGTACCTTCGAAGTCTTTGGAAAAACTTCCTAAGGTCTGCTACGTGGTCTTCCTGACGCTTGGATTTGATGATCACATCATCTACGTACACTTCGATCTCTTTGTGTATCATATCATGGAACACAGTAGTCATTGCTCTCATGTACGTTGCCCCAACGTTCTTCAAACCGAATGGCATTACCCGATAACAATAACTCCCCCATGGCGTAATGAAAGTTGTTTTCTCCGCATCTTCTTCATCCATCAAAATCTGATGATACCCAGCGTAGCAATCGACAAAGGAGCCGATTTCTCGCCCGGCGCAATTGTCGATCAAGATATGGATATTGGGCAATGGAAAGTTATCCTTTGGGCTTGCCCTGTTCAGATTACGGTAGTCGACGCATACCCTGATCTTCCCATCTTTCTTTGGTACTGGCACCACATTAGCCAACCAATCAGGATATCGAGAGACCCGAATAACCTTTGCTTGCAGCTGCTTGGTTACTTCTTCTTTAATCTTCACACTCATATCTGTCTTGAACTTCCTCAGTTTCTGCTTGACGGGAAGACAGGCCGGGTCAATGGGCAATTTGTGAACCACTAGCTTGGTGCTTAAACCCGGCATGTCGTCATATGACCATGCAAAAATATCTTTAAACTCAATGAGTGCTTTGATTAATTCTTCCCTGATGCCAGGCTCAATGTGGATGCTGATTTTGGTTTCTCAAACATTATCCGCATCCTCTAGATTTACAGCCTCGGTGTCATTCAGATTAGGCTTGGGTTTCTCTTCAAATTGGCATAGTTCTCGGTTTATTTCTTCGAAGGCTTTATCCTCATCATATTCAGACTCATAATCGATCTCTTGTATCATTAAATCAGAGTCAGATTGATTTATTAGACTAGGTCGAAGATCCGTCGTGCAGACCATGTCATTAGAACCAGTAAAAAGAGAACTGTTCAGAAAGAGAAAAGAATAAAACAAAATTAAAATGAGACAAGAAAAGAATTTTATTAAAATGCGGGATAACAGGGTTCACACTTTTACAAGATAAAATAAGATTTGGATTACACCCTGAATAATCCGAAAAATAAGAAAGCAAAAATCAAAGCCTACTACCAGGACTCTCCCCGAGTAGGAAGAGGAGTAACCGTCCAATTGTTGGTTTTGGCCTCAGGCCCCATAAACTGTATGTCTGTTCCGCTGGAACCCTCTCCGACTTCTACCATATTGACATTAGTGAACAATCTTTCGAAGCTCTGATTCAGATCCCCGTCAATCCCAATCAATGGCCCGAGAACTTTCGGGAGTGGTGACCCCTTGGCGCTTGCTCTAACAAAAGATCTTGAGAGACGTGGCACAGGTTTGGGAAGAAACCAAACTTTCTTCTTCATTTTCCGAGCTCGTTTTACATCTGCCGCAGTCGGTTTGAACCCCAACCCAAAGGTCTCCAAATTCTTGGGCAAGGAAACAGGTTGAACAATTCCCTGAAGTTCAGCTCCCAAGCCTTTTCCTGGCATAAACCCATTACCCAGCATTTCTAAAACCATCATAACCGTTGCGGAAGCTATCCTAGGATGCTGAATGATTTCACCCTCGGGGATCTTGTTTGCCGACACTGCATCAAAAATCTGATAGACCCAGGGACCTTTGTCATCATTGGTCTCTATGAAGGGCACAATGGCGCCTCCTACGGTGCACGTAGTGTCCTCGCCGTGCAACACGACCTCTTGTCTATCCCACTCAAACTTGACCATCTGATGCAAGGTGGATGGCACTGCTTTGGCTGCATGGATCCACGGTCGTCCCAACAGAAAGTTATAAGATACCGTAGCATCTAATACCTGGAATTCCATGGTAAACTGGACTGGACCGATGGTCAACTCAAGTACAATATCCCCCACGGTGGCTGTTCCATTTCCGTCAAATCCTCGGACGCAAATGCTATTCTTTTGGATTCTTCCGTGGTCGATCTTCAATTGGTTCAGGGTGGATAATGGACAAATATTGGCACTTGACCCGTTATCCACTAATGCCCGAGTAACTGCCGAATCTTCACATTTGACAGTTAGGTAGAGAGCTTTATTATGCTCCGTGCCCTCCACTGGCAGATCATCATCTGAAAATGTTACCCTGTTCACCTCGAAAATTTTGTTGGCAATCGTTTCCAGGTGATTTACAGAAATCTCATTGGGCACATGAGCTTCATTCAGTATCTTCATCAGGGCCCGACGATGTTCATCCGAATGGATTAATAATGATAGCAGTGAGATCTGGGCCGGTGTTTTCTTCAACTGTTCGACCACGGAGTAATCCTGCACTTTCATCTTCTTTAAGAAATCCTCAGCTTCTTCTTCTGACACAGGTTTCTTTATTGCAGCTGGATTGGGTCTTCTCAACTCCGCCGGAGCAAAACACCGTCCTGATCGAGTGAGTCTCTGCGCCTCACAACTATTCTCCTCCACTTGTTGTCCCTTGTACATCACCACTGCCTTCTCATACTTCCAAGTCACGACCTTGCTATCAATCACTAGTGTTTGGACTACTGGCTTTATGATGACCGGTTGCCTACAGACCCCCTTTACAACAACCACGGGTGCAGATGATGCTCCCGTTATTACCAACTTGGCTGGTTCTGGTTTCCTTGTAGCGGCAGATGGATTCTTCCCCAATATCACCACTGGCTTGACATCTTCCCCCTTCAACTGTACCCCTGCTTCCTCATTGATCGATTTTTCTTTTGGAGTGGCACGGATCATCATCACTGTCTGTGGGGGTTTCTTCGGCTCCCCTCCTTCGTGCACAAGCTCGATCATGTGGGCTTCAGGGTGCTTTGGCAATGGGTTCTGGTTAATGTTGGGTGCCTCCGGTGCCTGTACCTCGATCTTGTTGGTATCAATAAGATCTTGTATTGCATGTTTCAGCCTCCAACATTTCTCGGTATCATGTCCGGGAGCTCCCGAACAATATTCACATCTTACCGAGTGATCCATATTTTAGGGTAAGGGATTTGGTAATCTAGGCTCAACAGGATTTAATAAACCCAACTGCCTCAATTTGTGGAACAAGGCAATATAAGTTTCCCCCAACTCAGTAAAAGTTCTTTGCCTCTGCAATCTTTCATTTCTGGCGGCCGGATTTCCCCTGAAACCCATCCCTGGAGGGTTCCTGTAGGCTCTTGGTGGTGGATAGGTGTTTTGTGGTGGTGGATATGTGTTATGTGGAGGTGGGTATGTATTGTGGGGAACCGGCGCACGCCATTGTGGGCGAACCGGAGGTTGGGTGTATGTCTGGGCTTGGTGGACGGTGAAATGTTGTTCTTGTGGTTGGTAGTAGGGTTGTGGAGGGTAATTTGGAATGTGTGGGTAGTTTAGACGATGGGGTCTGGGTTGGTAATGAGGGGAAGGACCTCTAGATCTGGACCAATTGTCGGCCTCTAATGTCGTGACCTCCTCTCTCCTTTTCTTCCCTAGCGCACCTCCCGTGCCGCTCTGAATGGCCTGAGTTGTTGCCTTAATTGCCGAATAACTCAGGATCTTATTGGACTTAAGTCCCTCTTCTATCATACCTCCCATTTTCACAACTTCATTAAATGATTTGCCAACTGACGTCACCAAGTGACCAAAGTAAGTTGGCTCGAGAGTTTGTAAGAAGTAATCCACCATTTCTCCTTCTCTCATTGGGGGATCAACTCTGGCTGCCTGTTCTCTCCATCGGAACCCAAATTCCCGGAAGCTCTCTCCGGGTTTCTTCTCGAGCTTTAGCAATGTGAGACGGTCTGGGACTATCTCAAGGTTGTATTGGAAATGTCCTGCGAAAGCCTGTGACAAGTCATCCCAGGTGTACCACCTGCTCGGATCTTGTCTTGTATACCACTCTAACGCCGACCCGCTCAAACTCTGGCCAAAGTAAGTTATTAATAGCTCATCTTTGCCCCCTGCTCCCCTCATTTTGCTACAAAAACCTCGTAGATGTGCCATAGGATCACCATGCCCTTCGTATAAATCGAACTTGGGCATTTTGAACCCTGCTGGTAATTGAACGTCAGGGAAAGGGCATAGATCCTTGTAAGCCACGCTGACTTGGTTACCTAACCCGTGTATGTTCCTGAAGGATTGCTCCAGGCTTTTAAATTTCCGCATCACCTCGTCCTGATCTGGGCTCTTAGCCGGCTTTTCAATCTCCGCAGGGACCTCAAAGTGGGGATTATAGGTATGTGGCTCGGGTGCTTTGAATGTGAGTTCAGGGGGGGTAGTATTGTGTATCGTGAGCCTGAAACAGTGGCTCACTAGATGATATGTGCAATGGGGCTGGGGAAGGTGCCACAAAGACGGGAACATTTGGTGGAGGAGGGTTTTGAGTGGGTGGTGGAGCTTGGGAATCATAAGCCTCTCTTCCCTGATAATAGTGATGGCTTGGGAAACTTGTTGAAGGACCGGGAGAGGGGTATTCTGGCGTGTGTGTTGGTTGAAGGGTAGGAGTAACGGGTAATTCTTGCCCCTTCTGGGCTCTAGCTAAGGCTATCTGCATTTCATTCATTTCTAGCCTCATTTTCTCCATTTTCTCCAGGGCTTCTTTCAGCATCTGATTGGCCGTTTTTTCTGACTCAACGCTGTTGTCTGACCCAGTCATGCTTTCTGGTATAGGACCTTTTGATCTTGTCTGATAATGGTACGGTGCCAGTACGCTCTAACAACTAACTGATATTGATTGGAAAAACAACAAACTTGTCATTGTTAGAGTCTTAACAGATATTGTAATTGCACGTTAGGGGGATGCAATGCTCCTAGGCAGTTAATCATTTCTAACATGCTTTTGCTCTGACCGCATGCATCATCCCGGCTTATTTTTGCTCTGACAAATATATATTCTTCCTCTTTTTTTTTCTTTTTCTTTTTTTTTTTCTTTTTAATTACGGCCGAATCCTATAGAGATTGCCTACGTATCGTGACCCCGCACGAATCAGACCAAGCGTAGTTCGTGCCATAAGACCAAATTTTTTTTTATTACTCAAAATAATGCTATTACAAGCCATCACAAAAAAAAACAAAAAATACAGACTTTATATATATAGATAGATATATATATATATTTTTTTTTTTGAGAATGTTTGAAGAAAAAAAAAATATAGGTAGACAACAGACTCGAAAAACAAACAAATGCAAGATTGAACTAGGGATACATTAAAGCTTTGAATTTTGGTGCCCGCGAGGCATCATTCGGCCTTTCCGCGGGCTTGGGGGCCAGGCTTCTTTGCAAGCTTTTTAGTTCCTCCATGATCTGATGGACATAACCCATGATTGAGGCAAATAGGACATCACGAGGCATCTCTTCACATGTTAGGCACTTTGTGGTGATATAGCGCCCTATATCATTGATCCTACCCCTGATTCTATCCCTCTCTATGCACAGCTGTTCTATCCGTTGATTCTTTAGTCCCAATATTCGAGTATTGTCAATGAGCTGCTCTTGGAACCTCTCCATTTGTTCTTCCATCCGGGCTATCGACTCATGGCAGTGTTCTCTATATGTTCTAGCATCCTGGGCTTGTTTGAGGACCCGATTATTGAGAATGGAGTTTATCTCTCTCAATGTCGCAACACTCATTTCGTAGTCCCTTTTTACTTGCCATAGGTGCTCTCTCCGTGATGTTGTAACTGTAGCCCACCTGACCCGCATTCTTGTTATACAAGCCTGGGATCTCTCCAAGTCTTCTCGGCTTTGGCTGACTTGATTTCTCAATTCCGCTATCAACCTTTCATCAGATAGACGTTTCTGTCGGTCGCTATCACTCTTACTGACTCGGCGAATTCGGGCTTTCAGTGCCTGGTTTTCTTTGGCTAATTTGTTCTTCTCACCCTGCTCTGAGGCTACTTGAACGTTGTTTTCAAACTTAAGCCTTTCAATTTGTCGCTTCAGCTTCCCGATTTCAACCCGGTAGCCTTCCTCTCTCCCTAACCAGCCCCACTGTTCCTGCGAATCATCCGTAAATTGTTGGACGTGAGCTCTTTTGGCAGGCCTCTGATGAATCTGGAACCTTTTCCCGAACCAAACATCGTATTTTGGGTCTACCTCACCCTTAGCCAGCTCTCGAACCATAGTCTTGGGTTCAAGGAATCTACATTCGTGCCACAGCTTTCTAATTTTTCCTTCGGGGAACACGACTCCTGGACTCAACTCAATGGCGTGCTTGCTTAGATCCTCATCAGTGGGAATTACCTGAAATCTTCCTAGTTGGCGCAGTACCCGATGAGGAGCATATGGTTGGATGCTACGAAGTCCCATCAAAAGAACATGACATTCCTCGGCCGCCATGTATATTACCTCAGTATCATTCAACCACCCAAATGCCCATTCAACTTGGTCGGCTGTTGTTGACCTCAATTGTGCAAGCCATGCTTCGACGCCTTCGGGAAATATGACGCCTGTCATTCGTTTCTCAAAGCCGCTAATGCAGTTTTTCTCAATCAACCCGTGGTTCATGTATCCCACTCGGTGATGGAGGTGTTCTTGCATCCACAGCTGGAGTAACAGATTGCATCCCTGAAAGAACTTGCCTCCTTCTCGGCATATAGTTAAAGCTCGGTAGATTTCAGACAAAATCAAAGGAACCACAGTACTGTCGGTTCTTTTGATTGCAACATCGGCCATCCCTACAAGGCCTATCTCTATTTTTTTATCTTTGCGGGGACAGACCACAACTCCCAGAAATGCTGTGATAAATGCCAAAGTACGTCTTGCTTCCCACTTGATTCTGTTCCCAGTGTGAATTAATCCGAGGTTTGGTTCTTCCAAACCCTGAGGAATTCCGTACCGTTGATACAAGAATTGGAGAGTACAACATCCCTTCGACAAATCATCATTCTGTACCTTCCGACTAATGCTTAGCAAATCCAAGAACGCGTGCGGAGATACTGGTCTTGGTGAAAGTAAATACTGCCCTCTTAGTTTCCCATTCAACCCCGCATATTCGGAGACTTCCTCTAGTGTAGGTGAAAGTTCAAAGTCAGCAAAACGAAACACGTTGCGTGTTGGGTCCCAGAACGGTATTAGAGCCTCGATGATATCTGTCCTTGGCTTGATATTCAACAGATCGACAAAACCTCCCAAAACTCTTTCCACTATCTTTATACTATCCTTTCCCATATCATTCCACCACATGTGGAGTTGCGAAGGGACCTCGCTACACACTGAGAATGGTTCATTTTGACTTGTGCTCATCCTGCACATTTATTATAGTGATTAAAGAAGGAAAAACTTTTATTTGACTTAAAAACTATCTATATTCTAAAGAAATATTTTTGAACCAATATTTTTTTTTTCTTGAAAAAAACTTTTAAGGAGAAAGGAAATATTTTTGAACCAATATTCTGAATTTATGAAAGAAATACTACAGAAAAAATATTTTTGAATTTTATTTTGAATATCTTTTAAACAAATAATTGGGATTTTAAGATTAAAAGGAAATATATTTTTTTTTTAAAAAAAATTTGAGGTCTAAAAGAAAAACTTTCTAAAGAAGTGAGTAATGTTAAATATTTTTGGATTTTTTTTTGAATATGGTGAGCCGAAACCAAAGAGGTTTGCCTCTGATCTCACATCCGGTGAGAATCATACCCGCGTAGTTCAGGCTATAAACTAACTAATTTTTTTTTTTGAAAACAAACAAATTTTTCCTTTTTCTTTTATATCAAAAAAAAACTATTTTCCTTTTTCATTTTTTTTTAAAATAAAGCAAATTAAAATAAAAGACTTATTCCTACACACTTTCTGCTTTCTAGGCAAACCAACAATTCTAAAAGTAAAAATATATATGTTTTTTTTTTAAAAAAATTCGGCAGCACTTCGACAGTACTTGGACACTGATTTTTCTAAATTAATCAAATAACTTTTCACTTGCTATTTTTATTTTATTTTATTTTTTACACTCCCGAGACTCAGAAGCCGGTCAACATGCAAGACCGAGCGAATAAATGCACATAAAACAAATAAGATGCATCAGGATGGTCATTTTCATTTTTGGTGCACCTGTCCTAGACAGACCCAACCCCTGTGTTGAGCCTCCAAAGTCAGATGCACGTGATGCAAACAAACGTTCCTACTAGGGATCCGACATGTGGTTTTGTTATACTAGGTTCAGAACCTGGGTGTTTGTTCTAGACCTGGCTTACCCGAGCGGACAGCTCGAGCCGAGGGGGGTAGCGTACCGGGAATACAGAAGCTTCACCGGCTTAGCAACTTGTCCGAACCTCGTTCTAAATTGGGATTTTTACACTATACAGAAAAGAAGTCGTACGAAGTACACCCTTCTTCATGATTTAGAAGACTCAGAGAGGAGATGGGTTTCGGCACAGTTTATACACAGTTCATGTAATATCAAAGCGGTAAAAGCAGCATTTAGCACATTAGGCTCAAACATGTAAAAATCAGATAAAACCAAATATAACAATTTATATGAGCTCGAATTTCTAACCCTGAACCACTGATTCTGGGTTAAGATTCCCCAACAGAGTCGCCAGAGCTGGCGACACCTCCTTTTTCCGACCCCGCGAAGGGCGAAGGGGAGTTTTTTCCAATTAAAGGACAGTCGAAACGGGATTGGTTTAATTATTTCAGAGTCGCCACTTGGGAGATTTAGGGTGTCCCAAGTCACCAATTTTAATCCCGAATCGAGGAAAAGAATGACTCTATATTACAGTCTGCGTACCAGAAATCCGGATAAGGAATTCTGTTAACCCGGGAGAAGGTGTTAGGCATTCCCGAGTTCCGTGGTTCTAGCACGGTCGCTCAACTGTTATATTCGGCTTATTTATCTAATTTTTAATACAATTATGAACCATGTGCAAATTTTATCTTTTACCGCTTTATTATTATAATTATTATTTTTTAGGAATGTGAACATCGCTTAAAACATATCTTTGGATTGTGTCACATGAAATGCACCCACAATACGAAACATATTTTATTTGATGTTTTAGGATTTAGATTTGGGTCGCATGAAATGCGCCTCCGAGTTTAAGAAGGTAAAATTAATTAAATCGCGCCTAAAGAGTCTAACGCGTCATTATCTTTGGGGAAGGAAGTGAAATTCACTAAACAATCCATGCCAAATTCTAAGTAATTTTTTTTTTAAAATAATTAAATAAATAAATGAGATTGGAGAATCCTATACATTTGTATTATTTACATCTATTTATTTTTAGCGAAATCCTTTAATAATATCCTTTAATGACTACCTTTTTATTATTACTAAATTTTTATAAATATAAAATCAATATCTACATTCTTGAAAATGACATATTAAATAGAAGAGAAAAACAAATATTAGCAGAAAAATAATAAAATTATAATCATAAATACAACATGGAATTATCGAAAAGTAAAAAAATAAAAAAAAAACTAATTATCCCATAGTTGGATTAAAATTCAAATTATTAGTAAGACTTAAGCTTATTGAAACTAATTATTTACAAATACTGAAAATTGAAAGAAATAAAAATAAAACTTGAGTACTAAATCATATTTCTAAAAATTTAAACAATTTAACATTAACTAACTTTGTTTTAATTCATCATGTCCTAATACTTGTTTGCAAACTAATTCATGTTATAACTGAAATTGACTACATGATTCGGATTAACTTATCGTTGACGAAAAACCTTATGAATAAGGAACTTAGTTAATTTTTGCCAAACTGATTCAATAACGCCATTTTTACGTTATTTCTTCTATATTTTTTTATTTAAACAATTTTAATTAATAATCAGGTTTAAATATATTTCCTAATAATCTGGTAAAGACGTTATTTAATATGTCGCTATAATATGCCTAGTTATGCCAATGACAGTGATTTACGGAATAATAATACATGAATAACCTAAATACAATACAAAAAATTAAATTAAACTAAATTAAAAATTTAACACTCCATTCTTCATTTCAGCTTACAAAATGCCAAAATTACAGTTGTGTACCTGATATTGTCAATATAAGAAGAAGAAAGTCAGCAACGTAATACGTAACACAGCAGCAGCAACAATAACCAGCAATAGCCAGTCAACGAAAATCCCAGTGACAGCTTTGAAAAATTCAAAATAAAATCCAGGAATGCCGAAAATAACGGACAGAAACCAAGGGAAATTTTCAGATTTTTGAAAGGCTAGTTAATCTTCAACCCTTAATTTCTACACCTGTATACCAGAATATTTATCAGGTGTGTACTACTTTCTCTTCTAATTTTCAAAATTTTTTTTTTCTTTGTATGTTTTTCTTTTCTTGAGAGTTTCAATTTTTTTTTTCGGAATAAATGTTCAGCTTTTTTTTTTAATCTCTTTTTTTTTTCTGTCTGTATTTCTTCTCCCCTCTTGTGTCCAGACTTCACATATATATATCCCATCCCTTTAATCAATTAAAATCAATCCCTTTCTCTACCAAACCCATTATCTTCCCACTCATCCCCATTACATTAAATAAATATATCACACCACCCCATTATATTTTGTCCCCCATGCTTTATTTAAAATAATGCAAGATTCCCCTTTAATTTAAATCTTGTCCCCCCTTTATATTAAATAATCATATCACAACCCACCCCATTTCATTTTGTCCCTCATGCTTCAAATAAACAATTACAAAATGTACAATTCCTAAACTACCCCTTCCGACCTTACTGAAATTACCAAACTACCCCTGAACGTATTACAAATTTACCAAACTACCCATCAGCTATAACACATCAATTAATCAAACTTAACCAAAATATAGACAATATGATCAATTTCTAACAATGTTCAAACAACAATATGAACACGGATGAACATCATAACAACAATATCATATGAACATGATTTTAACAACATTTCAACAACAAATCACATGAACACAAATTGAACAACCAAGAACAACTAAAATTTGATTGAACAATATTTTAGCAACAAACAATCCTATTTTCGGATTCAAACCAACAACAAACAAAGTATGAAGATTTCTAAATTCAATCATATTGAACTTAAAATCAACTCTAACAACATTATAACAAACAATTCTTATATTAAACTTTAAACAAGATTATGAGACTAATTCAAGAAATAATCACAAATGGTAAACAAGAAATCAAACTATACACATTTCGGATTCAAAATCAAACAAACATAATATGAACATGAATTAAATCTAAAAATAAAAACGACGGATTCAAATGACTAAAACTAACATACTTCCCTTATTGCAACTAAATTCTTTTAAGCAAATGACAAAACAAAACTAAGAAGAAACAATTATGAATTTAAACTTGAACTTTAACAATACTAACAATTTCCGGAAAATACATCAAATACATGAAACAAATTGAAGAAACAATTAATTAAATTTCAATTTGAATCTAACAAACATTAAACTAACAAATTCTTACTTAAACAATACAACAAACATGAAATAAACATGAAAACAACTAATTAAACTTCCATTTTAAAATCTGAAAATTGATTTAACAAATAACACATGAACATGAACTAAAAATTAATTCAAACGATAAACAAAACAAACATTTGTTGATTTTAGATTCGAAAATATCAAAACAAAATATGGACAAAATAAAACTCAAAAACTACTAACTGGATCGAAAGACGAACAACGACCAAACAAACAACGAACTTGACGATGAACTTACGACGTATAGTATCTTCACTTGACGAAAAACCCTCGACCTTTGCCGGACTTTAACCGGACTGTCTTGTGTCGTCAACAACAGTACGAAGCGGCGAGCAGCAACACGACGTCAAGACAGCGGTCACGGCGACAGGCAGTAGCAGTCCGGCGGCGACAGGCAGCAGCACATCGCGGACAGCCATGGACGACGACATGGTCGACGTCGAAGCTCGTCCATGGCTGTGTTCATTTGGTTGTTTGATTGAGACAGAAGCAGCAACAGCTGGTCGATCTTGGCAGCGGCAGTCCATCGAGGAGGATGACGGGAAGACGACGGGGAGCTGTCATGGCGGACAGCAGTAACTCGGAAATGACGCAGAAAACTGTACGTGCGTGTGGACTGCCGGACTAGTTTGGGTGGTGTCGAAACAGCGGCAGCTACCATGTGAGAACATCGAAGCTCAGCCATGGTTGGGCATGGCGAAAGCTCGAAACGGGGACGATGAAGCTTGGTGAGGGAGGATGTGCTCGTGTGAAGGTGTTGACGCAGCTGTGTGTGCGTCGATGAGGAGCTTGGAGGTGGAGGATGATGAAGCTTGGTGAGGGAAGCAGCCATGGACGTTGGGTTTTTTGAGAGTGTTGGGGAAGATGAAGATGGAGGGGGCGGGTAGGCTAGTTTAGGTTTTTAGGGTTTTCTTACTATTTTTTTTTGTTTTTCTTTGTTTTATTTTTTTGAAATGCAAGATAATAGGGTGTTGGGTTATGGACCGGGTTGACCCAGTTCGAAATGGACTGGGTCGTAGGGAAGATTGGGCCATTTTTTGGGCCTGTGGCTTGAAGTTGAAGAAGAGGCCTAATTCCGACTTTCTTAATATTTTCGCTCTCTTTTCTTCTTTTATTTTTCTAAAACTAAATTATAAAAATACTTAAACTATTATTAAGAACTAAATTAAGCGCAAATTAACTCCCAATAACAATTAACGCACAATTAAGTATTAATTAAGCATAAAATTGTATATTTGGTCATTAAATGCTAAAAATGCAAACGATGCCTATTTTTGTAATTTTTTAATTTTTGTAAAACAATTTTAATTACTAACAATTGTAGAATTAAATCCTATATGCAAAATGCGACATATTTTTTGTATTTTTTATTAATTTAGCAAATAAACATGCACAAACAAATACAAATAATTATTCAAAATGTCACAAAATATCACAAAAATGGCACACCAAGAAAAATTATTTTATTTTTGAATTTTTTGGGAGTAATTCTCATATAGGGCAAAAATCACGTGCTTACAACTGCAGTGACATGATTTAGTATTTTGGTCATAACTTTCTTTACAGATGTCCAAATTGTGAGTTCTTTATATTTCTGGAAACTCGACACGAAGGGCTACAACTTTTATTTTTGAATCATCTCCAAATTACTTGTAGATCAAAAGATATAGGCTTCCGAAGTTAGACTAGTGAAATTCTTCCTCACCGTGGACCGCACAAAAAGGAGTGCAGCCACAAAGGCCCCTCCGCATTCAGCACTGGCGGGTTCAGAGATCTGCAACATCTCTGGACCTGCAACAGCTATGTTTTAAGCCTAAAACATCCTCGAACCTACCCAAAACTCACCCGAGCCCTCGGGACTTACGTGCATACTAGTTCAAAAACATCATATGGACCTACTCGTGCGATCACATCATCAAAATAACAAGTAAAATCATGAATTAAGCCTCAAAACTAAACATTTTCATCAAGAACTCTTAAAGTTCATAAGTCTTCAACCGGAAGTCCAACTCACGTCAAATAAATTCAGTTTTCACCAAATTCACAGTTATCTTTTAAATACTATAACAAGTTTGTACTGGGCTCCGGAACCAAAATACGGGCCTGATACCATTTGTTTCAAACATTAATTCTTTTCTTCATTTCTTAGAAAATTCTGCAAAATAATTTCTTTCAAAAATTGATTTCTAAGTCTTGGGACCTCGAAATTCATTTCCAGGCATACGCCAAAGTCCCATATTTTACTGCGGACCTCCCGGGATCGTCGGAATACGGGTCTGGGTCCGTTTGCTCAAAATATTGACCAAAGTCAATCAAAAATCAAATTTTTAACTATAGAAATTTTTATTTGTCATCTTTTCACATAGAAGGCTTTCTGGATATGGGTCCGGACTACGCACGCAAATCAAGGTGAGGTAAAAAAGAGGTTTTTAGGCCTCGGAACACTGAATTTACATGCAACACAAGTGATGACCTTTGGTCATCACAAACACGGACCCATGTTCACAAACGCGAAGGAGAAACACTCAGACTCAGATTTTTCCCTTACGTGTCGCATTCCTCATTCCGTGGTCACGATGAACAAAAATGACACCACACATTAGAATACACCAACACTGAAAACATGAAGAAATAGAGCCTGAAATTAATCTGAAACCCGCCCAAGCCCCTCGGGACCACGTCCGAACATCACAACAAGTTCCATAACATAAAACGTACCTACTCAAAGCCTCAAACACACATAACAACATCGAAATGTCAAATCACCTCAATTCAAAACTAATGAACTTTGAAACTTCAAACTTCCACAACCGATGCCGGAACCTATCAAATCACGACCAATTGACCTCAAATTTTGCACACAAGTCACATTTGACATTATGGACCTACTCCCACTTCCGGAATCGAAATCTGATCCCGATATCAAAAATTCCACCTCCGGTAAAACTTTTCAAAATTTCAACTTTTGCCATTTAAAGCCTAATTCAACTACGAACCTCCAAATCACAATCCGGGTGCGCTCCTAAGTCCAAAATCACCCAATAGAGCTAACGAAACCATCAAAAATCCAATTCGATGTCAAATACTAAAAAGTCAAACTTGGTCAACTCTTTCAAATTTAAAGATGTAACGACCCGATCGATCGTTTTGAGCATTTGCACTCCGCTCAGTTGTTTGATGGAATGAATAGCTCCTTATGATATATTATGACTTATGTGAATCATTGGTTTTGGTTTTCAGGTTATTCGAAATCAATTTGGGAAATGATTCTTAATTAGAAGCTTTAAATTTATAAGGGTTGATCAAGTTTGACTTTTTAGTATTTGACCTCGGATTGGATTTGGCTCCATTAGCTCCATTAGGTAATTTTGGAATTAGGAGCATGTTCGAAAAATTATTTGGAAGTCTGTAGTTTAATTAGGCTTGAAATGGCTAAAACGGAAATTTAAGTTTGGAAGTTTGATCGGGAAGTTGACTTTTTGATATCTGGATCAAAATCTGATTCTGTAAAGTGAAATAGCTCCATTATATCATTTATAACTTGTATGAAATATTTGAGGTTAATCGGACGTGCTTTGATGAGTTTCGACATCAAATGCTGAATTTAGAAGTTCATAAGTTCTTCGGCTTAAATCGACAGGTAATTTGTGTTTTATCCTTGTTAGTGTGATTTAAGACCCTGAATAAGTCCGTATTATGTTACAAGACTTGTTGGCATAATTGAACGGGATCCCAAATGGCTCAGGTGAGTTTCGGGGTGAATTTTGAGCAAGTCTGGGCATTTCTACACTCTGAAATTGTTTCGGAACGTTGGAAGTGCGGACCACACAATTCCATGTGCTGAGGCACATTTTTGAGTGTTTTAGCAGATTAAAAAGTGTTGAAGAAGATGAAAATGTGTGGACCGCACAATTTTGTCTGCGGCCGCACTTCAGGGTGTTCTGCAGGTTCGCTAGTCTGAATTCGGAAGCTTATATCTTTCTATCCAATAGGAATTTAGAGATGATTCAAAAATAAAAGTTGTAGCTCTTCATGTCTAGTTTCAAGAAAAGTAAAGAAATTGTCTTTTAGACATTTGTACATAAAGGCACAGTTATTTTACTAAAGACTAGTAGGGTAGAAACTGATGAAGTGTGGTCGCAAAATTTGGATTGCGGCCACAGGACCTGGGATGTGCAACCACACTTGAAAACGTACATTCAACACTTTGGAAGGCAGCTTGGTACTATATAAATGATGGTTAGGGTATTATTTCACATTTTGGACTTTGGGAGCTCGGTTTGTGACTATTTTTCGTGGGTTTTTCAAGAAACTCATCGGGGTAAGTGATTCTAAATTGGATTTGGTTAATATAGATGAACATATCACTGATTTCATCATTTAATTAGTACCTTGAGATGGAAATTTGGGAAAATAGTAGAAATTTCATAAACTATAAATTGGGGATTTGAAGGTCGAGTTGCGATCGGAATTGGCTAATTTTGATATGGTTGGACTTGGGAGTGAATGGATGTTCATATTTTGTGACTTTTGTTGGATTCCGAGGCGTGGGCCCGGGTGTGATTTTTGTCCGGTTTTGGGTTTTGACTAAGGATTTGATCTTTATCATTTGGAATTGTTTCCTTTGGCTTTATTTGATGTATTTGAGTTGCTTTTAGCTTGTTTTGAGCCGTACGGAGGTCGGTACGTGGGAGATGGCATTTTCAGAGCATTGCTTGGCTTGCTCGGCATTGGAATTAGTTTGTTCGAGGTATGTAAGTCTTATAAAGTTAGTTCTAAGGGTATGAAACCCCGAATAACGTGTTGTGTGACTGGTATTGAGGTGACGCACATGCTAGGTGACAGGTGTGTGGGCGTGTGATAACTAGGGATTTTGATACATTTTATACTTCTTCTTGCTTAAGTTTTGATTAGAAATGTGTACAAAATAGTCCCAAAGGCTCACAAGTTGTGCTTTCAAAGATCAGCTCAAAAAGGAGTGAAACTTGCACAAGTACCAAAATAAGACAAAGCTCAGGAAAAACAAGGCCAATGCGACCGCACACCATTCTGTGCAGTCCGCACAAGTGAGGTTCAGAGAGTATGCAACTTAGGAAAAATAGGCAATACGGCTGCATGTTATTTACTTCGGTCCGCATTGGAGTCACTGCGGCCGCACTTGATTTAGTGCGGTCCGCGGAGCCAAGAATCAGAGAAGCGCCAGTTTGGAGTTTGAAGCCCAATGCGGTCCACGCTCCATTTTATGCGGGCCGCACTAGAAGCCACCACGGCCGCACTCCATTCTGTGCGGTCCACATTGCCCGAGTTTAGAGAGTTAGATTTTTATGTCAAGAGCCTTAGTGCGGCTGCACGTGATTTTGTGCGATCCGCACTAGCCCCGCAGGGGTATTATTGTCCAAAATTTTTAGCTTAGTATAAATAGCTTTTTTTCCCATTTTTAGGTCATCAGATAGTTTATGTACTGATCTATGCTCGTGACTTCGATAGTTTTAGCTATTTTGAGAAATTTTAGCTTCATTTCAACATTGAATCTTCTAATTTATCTTAGCAATTAATTAATATGAGTTTTTCTTCATCTATTTCTTTGTTTTCTTCTCTATTATGAGTAGCTAGACCCATAAGCTAGGGTTGTGGCTCAACCCTAGTGTGGGTAATTGATGGGTCTTGTGTTTTAGGGCTAGGTTGACTATGGGTATTTGATATTTGGGCTAATTTCATGTTTAATTGCTGAATTGGTGGTTGCAAACACTAGTTTATGTTTAGCTGACTTTGGTTCTTCTTGAGAAAGAGAGCCAAAGTCTCTGAAATTGGTCCAACAAGGAATTGGGGCGTACTCAAGAGATTGATAGCCCCAATTAAAGGATTAAACCTAGAGATAGTAATACCCGACTTGAACCTTGATTGCTTGTGCAAATTTGCGTACCCAATTGGTCTTGAGAAAGTCAATTCGGGCAAAATCACTCGAACCACCGAGAGGTGTAGAATGGGTAGAATCGTGCAACGGTTATATCATACTCCCCAAATATGTCAATCATGCCTTAGACTCAAGTATCTATCAATTGACCACCTAGGTGAAAGTCACTAGCCTAGTGCCTTTTAATCATTTGAACAGCTCGCAATAGTTTAATCTTAGCTTACTTTAGTTTAATTTAGCATTGTAGTTTTATATAATTAGAAGTAAATCAAAAACCCAAAAATATTAAGAAGTGCAATTTGGAACACTTACACAACTCTCAAATAGATAGACACCCGACTCCAACTTCTAGCTCCCTGTGGAAATCGATCCCGACCTTAATTGGGTAAAAGCTACTTTGACCCTCTCTCGCTACTCAATAGTTGTGCAGGGTTGGCTTCGATCAACCTTTTGGTGCCGTTGCCGGGGAGCTAACGGTTTTGGCTATCTATCTAAATAGTTTTGTGTATTGTTCTTCTTTCTTTCTTTGTTATTAATTCGTGTGTGTCACAACTTCAGGTACCAAATGGCAGTTAGCAATACCAATGACCCTCCTGGAAATATGATTGCGGGGGAGGAGGTGGATGATGTCAGAGATGATGAGGTGCCTCTTGTACCTCAAGGACAACGTAGAGGCCTCCAGGCCAATGCTAATGTTAATGACAATATTCCAGACCCTCCTCTGACACCTCCAAGAATGGCTCCTAGAGTGCTTCTGAACCAAGGCTATGCAAGTGCTATTGTCCCACCCCGAATTCGGGCGGGCAATTTTCAAATAACCAATGTGATGTTGACCCTACTAGAGCAGCGTAGGTATTTTACGGGCGCTGCAAATAAAAATGCTTACAAACATCTCAAGGGGTTCGTGGATACATGTTGGGGGAGCAAGCAAACTAATTTGTCCGAGGATGCTCTTAGGTTGAGACTCTTCCCATTCTCACTTAGAGGTAAGGCATTGGATTGGCTCGAGTGACTTCCCAACCATTCCATCACTACTTGGGATGAGTTAGCGGACAAGTTCATTGCAAAATCTTTCTCACCGGGGCATATGGCTCCATTGAGAGATGAGATATTGGCCTTCAAGCAAGAGCCCACAGAACCTTTGCATGAGATTTGGGAGCGTTATAGAACAATGGTGAAAGAATGCCACGACAATGATCCAACAAACCTTCTACGGGGGCATTAATACAACAAACCAATGCATAGTGAACCAACTTGCTGGGGGCAACTTTATGAAGCTGTCGTATGATGAGGCATTTGATATTCTTGACGAGATATCTGACACTTCTTCTGTGTGGCAAAGTAGAGCCAATGTATCCCAGGGTGACCCCACAGTTACTCATTTTCACAAGGAGTTACATGATCATGGGCAGGCTATAGCTGAGTTGACAACTACAATAACCCAACTAGCAAAGACACAGTTGCAACAAGTTCAAAATCCTCGCCAAGTGAATGCCATGGAGGGTGTCAACATGCTTGTCAACAAAAAAAGACAAAGAGGGCAACAAAATCAAGGGAATTCGGAGCAATTTGACAATGATTGTGGTGGATTTCAAAATAATGGTTATGACGAACAACATGAGGAGGTTCAATATGTGAATAATTATCAAGGCCAAAGGGGCAATTCTTCCAACCAACAACAATGGAGACCCCAAGGCAACTGGGGCAATCAACAACAAGTTAATGGTAATTGGGGGAACAACAACCAAAACAACAACTTGGGCAATTAGAACAACAATCAAAACAACCAAGGAAATTGGAATGGTAATAACAACAATTGGGGTGGTAATAATAATCAAGGTGGATGGAACAATGGAAACCAAGAAAACCGGGGGCAAGGCTTTCAAAGGCCCCCAATGTACCAACAACCGAACAATCCACCCCCATTTCCATCTCAAGGTCCTAGTTCTTCTAGCAATGATATGAGTAGAATTGAAATGATGTTCGAACAGATGATGAAGAAGAATGCGAACTCGGATGCTCAGTTGGCTTCCCAAAATACATCTATCAGAAACTTGGAGGTGCAGTTAGGCCAAATCTCACAGTTTTTAAATATTCGCCCAAAGGGTGCTCTACCAAGTGATACGGTAGTGAACCTGAAGGGTTGGAACAATCATGTTATCGCAGTAACAACAAGAAGTGGGAGAGGCGGTGATGTGCATGCCTCCAAACAAAAGCAAATTGTGGATGATGATGTTGAGTTGCAAGAATATGAAGTTCTTTTGGTGGTTGAAAATGTGATTGATGAAAATGTGAATGAAGAAGTGAGGATTGATATTCAAGATGTCGAGGTGGAAACCCAAAATGATGTCAACCCGTCTAGGGAACACATAATAGACATGTCGGAGCCAGTTGTGCCTAAAGCCAAGGATCCTTTGCCAAGGCCACCTCCACCTTATCCTCAAAGGCTCGCGAAGCAGAAAAATGAGAATCAGTATAAAAAAGTTTATTGACATGATGAAGAGCTTATCCATCAATGTGCCTTTGGTGGAGGCTCTTGAACAAATGCCGAGCTATGCAAAATTCATATAGGACTTCGTAACAAAGAAGTAGTCTATGGATTGTGAAACTATAAATATGACTCACCAAGTTAGTGCAATAGTGCATTCAATGGCCCCGAAGCTTGAAAATCTCGGTGCTTTCACCATTCCTTGCACCATTAGGACTGTGGATTTTGCTAAAGCTCTATGTGACTTGGGGACTAGTATCAATTTGATGCCCTACTCGGTTTTTAAGACTTTGGGTATTAGGCAGCCGAGGCCGACTTCCATGAGATTACAAATGGCAGATAGAACGATGAAGAGACCATTGGGTATTATTGATGATGTACTTGTCTGGGTGGACAAATTTATCTTGCCAGCTGACTTTGTGATCTTGGATTGTGAGATGGATTATGAAGTTCCTTTTGGGGAGACCTTTCCTTGATACGGGGAAGGCCTTAGTTGATGTGGAAGCAGGGGAACTCACCTTCTGGGTGGGTGATGAAAAAGTGGTCTTTTATGTTTGCAAATCAATGAAGCAGCCCAACAATACGGAGGTGTGCTCTTTTGTGGACCTTGTCACAGCAATGATAGTTGATGACACCAGTGCAATGATCAATGTGGAGGATCCATTGGAGGTCGTATTGCTGAATCTTGATGTCAATGATGATGAGGGCCGAGTAGAGTGCGTGAACGCTTTACATTGAATGATCTTTTACTCTTATGAGCCTAGGAAATTATTTGAACCTTGAAAATAGGAAGACTCTACCAACAAAACCTTCAATTAAGGAGCCTCCGGTGTTGGAGTTGAAATCGTTGCCTCCACACCTCAGGTATGAGTTCTTAGGCTCAAACTCTACATTGCCAGTTATTCTTTCTTCTTGTCTTACTAACATGTAGGTTGATGCCATATTGGCGGTGCTTCAAAAGTGGAAAAAGGTAATTGGATGGACTTTAGCTGATATTCGGGGGATAAGCCCCGCATTCTGTATGCACAAGATTATTCTGGAAGATGATGCAAAGCCCTCCTTGGAACATCAAAGGAGGTTGAACGAAGCAATGCAAGAGGTTGTGAAAAAGGAGGTGATCAAGTGGTTGGATGTCGGGGTTGTGTACCCCATCTCTGATAGCTCTTGGACTTCACCGGTGCAATGTGTACCAAAGAAAGGTGGCATGATCGTGGTTGCAAATTCACAAAATAAGTTGATTCCTACCAGAACCGTCACCGGTTGGACGGTATGCATGGACTACCACAAGTTGAATAAAGTTACCCGCAAGGATGACTTTCCTTTGCCTTTCCTTGATCAGATGTTAGACCGACTTGCTGGGCGTGCCTTCTACTGTTTCTTGGATGGGTATTCTGGGTACAACTAAATCTTGATTGCTCTGGAAGATCAGGAGAAGAACACATTCACTTGTCCATATGACACCTTTGCTTTCTCTAGGATGCCTTTTGGATTGTGTAATGCACCGACTATATTTCAGCGGTGTATGATGGCCATTTTCACTGATATGGTGGAAGACATTTTGGAGGTGTTTATGGACGACTTTAGTGTTGTGGGAGACTCATTTGATGAATGCTTGAAGAATCTTGATAGAGTTTTGACCCATTGTGAAGAAACTAATCTTGTTCTCAGTTGGGAGAAATGCCACTTTATGGTGGAAGAGGGCATAGTTCTTGGGCATAAAATTTCAAAGCATGGTATTGAGGTAGATAAAGCAAAAATTGATGTGATTTCAAGGCTACCTCTCCCTGCATCTGTCAAGGGAGTTCGAAGTTTTCTTGGGCATGCGGGGTTCTACCGGAGATTTATCAAAGACTTTTCGAAGGTAGTGAATCCCTTGTGCAAGTTGTTGGAAAAAGATGCCAAGTTTGTGTTTGATGAAAAATGTATGCAAGCCTTTGAATTTCTCAAGCATAAGCTGACCACCACTCTTTTCATTACCGCACCTAATTGGAGCTTACCCTTTGAGCTCATGTGTGATGCAAGCGATGTTGCGATTGGGGCGGTTTTGGGTCAAAGAGTGAACAAAATATTTCATCCGGTGTACTATGCGAGCAAGACAATGAATGATGCTCAAGTAAACTACACGGTGACCGAGAAAGAACTTTTGGCTATTGTGTTCGCAATGGAGAAATTTCGGTCATATATCATGGGTGCCAAGGTCATAATCCATACCGACCATGTCGCACTCCGGTACTTGATGACGAAAAAGGACTCCAAAGCTAGACTGATGCGGTGGGTCTTGTTACATCAAGAGTTCGATTTGGAGATTGTGGATCGGAAGGGTAGTGAGAACCAAGTGGCGGACCACTTGTCCTGCTTGGAGGAGGAGGGGAAGCCTCGTGATGGCCTAGAGATCAATGATTTATTTCCCGACAAACAACTCCTTTCGGTATCAATGAATGGTATGCCATAGTTTGCGGATGTTGCTAATTTCCTTGTGACTGGTATAATCCCGTATGAGCTCTCTTCTAACCAAAGGAAGAAGCTCAAGTGGGATAGTTTGGATTTCTATTGGGATGAGTCGTACTTCTTTAAGATTTGCACGGATGGTGTGATCCAAAGGTGTGTCCAGGAGGAAGAGCAATTGAGTATCTTGGAGGCTTGTCATTCCGCTCCCTATGGTGGCCATCATGGCGGGGCGTGGACGGCTTCCAAAGTTCTTAGTTGTGGGTATTATTGGCCAACTTTGTGCAAAGATGCAAGTGAACTTGTGAAGAGGTGTGATGAATGTCAAAGAGTGGGCGAAATTTCGAAGAAAGATAAGATGACTCTCAATACCATCCTCGAGGTTGATATTTTTGATGTATGGGGCATTGATTTTATGGGCTCGTTTGTTAGCTCGTGTGGGAACACATACATTCTTATGGCGGTGGACTATGTTTCAAAGTGGGTTGAAGCCGTGGCTTTGCCCAACAATGAGGCCCGGAGTATTGTTGCATTTCTCAAGAAGAGCATCTTTACAAGGTTTGGTACTCCTCATGCAATCATAAGTGATGGGGGGTCTCATTTTTGCAATAGATCTTTCGACACTTTGCTTGCAAAGTATGGTGTCAATCACAAAGTTTCTAATCCCTATCATCCTCAAGCAAGTGGTCAAGTTGAAGTCTCCAATAGAGAAATCAAAAGCATATTGTCAAAGACGGTCAATGCAAATAGGACCGATTGGTCAAAGAAATTGGATGACGCTCTATGGGCTTATAGGACTGCTTACAAGACTCCGATTGGTATGTCTCCGTATCGGTTGGTGTTTGGGAAAGCTTGCCATCTACCGGTTGAGTTAGAGCACAAGGCCATGTGGTCTTTGAGGAAGCTAAATCTTGAATGGGATATTGCAGCCAATCTTCGTGTGGAGCAGCTTAATGAACTTGATGAATTCTGATTCCATGCCTACTCCAGTTCTTCCCTGTACAAGGACAAGATGAAGTACCTTCATGATAAATATGCTCGTAGCAAGGAGTTCAAAGTGGGTAATTTGGTTCTCTTGTTCAACTCTCGATTACGTCTGCTTCCGGAAAAGCTTAAGTCAAAATGGAGTGGACCTTTTGAAGTGGTGTGTGTGACCCCGTTTGGTGCACTTGATTTAAAGAATAAAAATGGGAAAGTTTTCAGAGTGAATGGGCATAGGGTCAAGCACTACTTGGGAAAAATTGATGACAGCCACGTGGTGGCACTTCTTCACCTCAAATAATTTGATGGTAACCTGTGTCGTGCCACGATGTTAAATCAGGCACTTCTTGGGAGGCAACCCATGTGTTTTTCTTCTTGTTTTTCTTTGTTTTTCATTGTAGGATAGGATCTATTTTTGGACTGACTGGTTGTGAGATGTTACTAGTTTGTGTTGATGAAGTGCAGGACACAGTGAAAAAATTGTCAAGTCTCTGAAGTTTTCAATATGGACCGCATTACATTGTGTGCGACTGCAAAGAACTCAGCACGCGGGGCACTAAAATCAGTGCGACCGCACTGATGATTGATGAAATAAACAGCTCTCTGAAGTTTACCACCGCGGCCGCATTGCATTTTGTGCGGTCCGTGGTGGTCCACTGCGGCCGCAGTGCATTTAGTGCAGACTGTAGTGACTGCCTTGGCCTGTACCTCATGACTTTGAGCAATACGGACCACATTGCCATTTTGTGCGGTCCGCATTGGGGTGGTAAGCTGGACCCCAGGTCCTTTTCTATAAATAGGTCTTGAGGGCCTCTTTTTACACTTTTCGACCTTTTGCTCTCAAAACCGTAAAAAAATCATTGTTCATCACAAGAATTGCACGATTTCATCGGTAAAATCTTAATTAATCATCAGCATCTCACATCTGGTAAACTTTTACTTCTTGTTAATTGTTTAAGTTTATTATTTTCATTTAATTTTTGTCTTCTTAGCTTCCCTTCTGTTCTTCCCGTACTTCTTTTGATTTGGTAAAATTAGGTTAGTTAATTTCTTGATTAAAGTAGAATTAGGTAGTTAATAACACTGGGCAAACACATAGGGACCTTTCTTAGGTGTGAAATTGGACTTAAAATCAAAATACATTGAACCCTAAGTTAATGCTGCTTCTGGGCACTTAGTACGGACCGCGATTGATTCTGTGCGGTCCGCGGTGCCCTTGTGCGGTCCGCAATGGAATTTTGTACGGACCACATTGCTAAAAGTCTTGAAACTTGATCTTCGAGGACCACAGCCGCATTGCATTTTGTGCGGTCCGCGGTACCTCAATGCGGACCGCATTGCTATTTTGTGTGGTCCGCGGAGCAATTGTTCAGAGAGTGGGTAGTCTGAACCCCACCTCTGTGCGAACCGCATTGGCATTTTGTGCGGTCCGCACTGACCTCTGTGCAGCCGCACTACATTTTATGCGGTCCGCACTTTGTAATATCTGCAACTATCTGCAACTCTTTCTTTTCTGCAACTCTGATATTAATTACTTCTACTGAGACTAACAAGCATAATGGATGTTGTTTGCAGACATTGGTAAAACAAAGAGGCAAGGGTTCTAAACAAGCTGATCGAGGTGAGTCATCCTGGGGAGGGAAACAGAAAATGATAAGACTGATTCCTCATGCCCGGCAAAATATTAAAAACATGAGGAAGATGATTAAAGCTGCTGATAGGGCCATTGACCAGTCTGGAAGAAAATACGAGCCCTCCCAGGATATATCTTCAGACTCAATCCCAGAATACATCCCTGACTGGCCGGAGAGAAACAGACTAAGAGACACTGCTCCCACTTCCCCCCCTGCCCAAGCGTCAGTAAATGTATCTTTTGGGTCGTCTGAGGGCTCTGCTAAAGGTAGTGGGGGATGAATACTCCACCTCTCCCACAACTTCATTATCCGGAGAGGGTGCAGTAGGAGAAGAAGAGGTAGTAGGAGAAGGGGGTGAGCCCCAGGTTGGCGGGGTAGAACGAACTAGAAACCTAGAGGTGTGGCAAAACCGCTTTGTGAGCGAGGTAGCCAACCATAAATTCAGAGAATGGTGGCTTGTGAGGAAATTAATTCCGGAGAGAAGTTTTGTAGATAGAGACCTTTTGGCTCACAACCCCAATGTGAGAAGGCAGTTTAGAGAGAGAATGGGCTTGGAGTATTTTTTAAACAACTGTGAGGATGCAAACGAGCACCTGGTCAAGGAATTCTACACCAATGTTGCCCACATCAATAAAGGCACCAAAGTGACCAAGGTGCACAATTTGAAAGTGTTGTTCGATGGGAAAACCATAAATGACTACTTGGGCTTTGATAAGGAGGATGAGTCGTTGTATTTGTCGAAGATGGAATTAGGTGAAGAGGTCCGTCCTTGGTTGGCACAGTATCTAGCAATCCCAGGTATCACCCCCGATTGGTTGAATGCGGGAGTGAAAATTTTGAGAAGTTTGAATTTCGAGGCCAAGGGGTGGGAAACATTCGTGTGCAACAGACTCTTCACCGGGAGTATTGGTAGCATCAATCATGGCGGGGTACCCGATTAACGTTGGGAGGTGATGTCTCGAGTGATTACATAGGTCGGCAAAGAAGGTGACAGAAACTACCCCTTCCCCATCTTCTTAACCATGTACTTCACAGACTTAAAGGTAGAAAAGTGGTCGTTTGATATCAAAGTGAAAGCAAAGGCCCCATTCTCATGGTACAACATGCAAGGGGATGACAACCCAAAAAGCAAGAACTTCAAGGGTACAACTACTGCTCCAATTGGCCAATCTAAAGAGCCAGTTGTGGTAGTGACTCCTATTCAGCCTGCCTCCACCACAACGGACATTCCCCCAGGTCCATCCACTTTAGCAGATCCAGATATACCCTCTACCCAAGCCTACCCAGTGACTACACACCGACTGAGCCAGGCTCTTCTCAGCATCAACAACTGGATGCAGATAACTTCATCCAAGTTGTCTGTCCTCACATCTACCGTAGCAGCTCAGTCGGCACCTCCACCCACAGGTCCCACAATTTATTGAGGACGCCCTCAAGAATATTCGGGACAACTAGAAAAAAATCCTAGACACACGAAAGGTTCTTACGGACGCTGTAGAGTTTCATGGGAAAGCTCTCAAGGAGCTTGCTAGGGAGGCCAAGAAGATGAGAAAGACGCGTGCTTCCAAGGAGTCCGTAAAGGAGTTGAGGTTGACAAGATGAAGGCAGATCATCTACATTTGGACTTATTGCTACAGGACCTGGTGCCAGCAGCTCACCCCAGCCAGAGCAGTCCTAGAGGCCTCCCAAGAGAAGGATGATGATTCCCCGAGCAGATGATGTAGTTATCTAGTTGGAAGACCCACCGGAGACCTCCTCCAGTCAGCCACAGAATGCACATTAGGATCATGTCCAGGTCCAGGCCCAGGTCCTAGCAGCAGAGCAACAGGCTATAGGGAACCAATCTGAGGTTCTCGAGCATATTGAAGACCTAGGGACCACTCAGGAGCCCATGCAGATAGACGAGCCATAGGGAGTCTCTATATCCTTTTCCCTTTTATTTTTGGTGCTTATTTGGCTTAGTTGGCATTGAGGACAATGCCATCTTTCATTTGAGGGGGTAGGCCCTACATTGATTTGTTGGATGATTGTATATATTTGACAGTTTTTATGCTTTCTTAATTTTTTCATCTTTGGTATGTATATAATTTTAGTATTTCATTACATTTTTCGTACTTTTCATTTTGGGTCTGTGTATAAAGTTTATGTTACATTGTATATATTCATCCCCTCTATTGTATATTCGATTAAATCATCTCTTGTAAATATTTATTTCACTTTCCGCATTTTTCTTTTCCGTAGCTTCTTATTCAAGTTCGTAGCTTCTTGTTTTGAATGTTTGCAATATGCCTTTGGTTTTCTTAATGCCACGATTCTTTCCAAAGGTGGAGTTTGTGTGAAGCGGATGGCTCTTCCCAATGATGGATGGAGTGACAACCTTCTTAAGGATTTGAGTCTGTTTTTCTTTTTGCTTTTTAGTAGTTAGGGGTAAGGGTGTCTCAAGCAAAGCTTCAGTTGGGCCTAGCACATTTGCCTTTGATCTCATGGTCAAAAATAAATTATTGTGTTTAGGATGGTGAAAGTCGTGACTTTGAGACTCTTGTGTTGACCGAAAATCATCAAGTAATTTTTCGGGACCATTGTGTGCTCAAATATTATCTAAGGTCGTTATGGGCCTCTGACTCTATGTCTTTAGTGATCCCATAGTTTGTGTGGTGAGAAATTGCGTTGCAAGTCCAAGTCCCGAGCCATTGGTCTAGAACTTGCCTTGAATATTTGTTGAGGCAAAATCCTAAGTAAATTTTGACTTGAGACATGATTATAGGCTCTCTTTGGTCCAAAGGATAGCTTGGACACTTCCATAACCTACCGATGATAAGATCCTTAGTCAACCCTTTTGAGCCTTAGACCTTTTTCTTTCAAAGAACCATGATACAAGCCTTTACCTATTCTAAAAGATACCCTCTCTTGGCACCCGATCTTTCCTTTAGCACATGGCAAAAGTATAAGTTTGGGGGAGAGACAAGGATGACAACAAAGTGGTAAAAAGGTACAAAATGAAGAAAAGGAAAGGAAATGAAATAGAAAGAAAAGCAAAAAGACAAAAAGAATGTTCAATGTGCAAGAGAATAAAAAGGGATTCAAGAAAAACAAAGAATGAAAGGTGTGGAAAGTTGAGAAAGGAGAAAAGATTTGAAATAAACAAGAAAGCATGACAGTGTGTCTCTCTAACTCCTTGGAAAGAAGTGAAATGACTCAAAGAGTCAAGTGAATGTGTGCCAAATGAAACAAAAGAAGTGCTTAAGGAAGATGGAACCTACTTAGACCAAACATTACCTACCCTAAACCAAAAGCCTTCACTATGTCTCCACAAAAGCCCTATATGATCTTGAGTTGAATGAAACTTACATTAGTGGTGACTCACATAAGGGGCAAGCATATGATACTTAGAGCCGGACTTGTGACTTTTCCTTGAGAGAGATGAGTGATTTTCCATTAACCTCCTTCTGAGTGCCACTATTCTAAAGGTGAAGTTTGCTTAGGGAGAGCTGAGGATGTGTGAGTCTGGGTTCCACAATGACCAAAGTAATAGAAAGAGTTCTTTGATGCATTGAGTCAACTCTTGATGCTCTTGTGTCGCACTTAATTCATGGTGTTTAAAAGAGTAAATGTTATTAATGATCCATTTGTATTGAGGGCAATTGTTAATCCCAATTAAGGCTAGATGAGGTCACTTTAGGACAACTGAATTTTCTTGGATTTTCTCTTAAGGGGTGGGTCTTATTTTGTTTACTTGAGGACAAGCAAAAGCTTAAGTTTGGGGGAGTTGATAACTAGGGATTTTGATACATTTTATACTCCTTCTTGCTTAAGTTTTGATTAGAAATGTGTACAAAATAGTCCCAAAGTCTCACAAGTTGTGCTTGATTGTAGATTTGATCAACAAGGTGACAAGATGTCAAAGATCAGCTCAAAAAGGAGTGAAACTTGCCCAAGTACCAAGACAAGTAAGCTCAGGAAAAACAAGGCCAATGCGGCCGCACACCATTCTATGCGGTCCGCACAAGTGAGGTTCAGAGAGTATGCAACTCAGGCAAAACAGGCAATGCGGCCACATGGGATTTACTGCGGTCCGCATTGGAGTCACTGCGGCCGCACTCGATTTAGTGCAGTCCACGGAGCCAAGAACCAAAGAATTGCCAGTTTGGAGTTTGAAGCCCAATGTGGTTCACGCTCCATTTCATGCGGACTGCACTAGAAGCCACCGCGGCCGCACTCCATTCTGTGCGGTCAGCATTGCCCGACTTCAGAGATCTGGATTTTTATGTCAAGAGCCTTAGTGCGACCGCACGTGATTTTGTGCGATCTGCACTAGCCCCGAAGGGGTAGTTTTGTCCAAAATTTTCAGCTTAGTATAAATAGCTTCTTTTCCCATTTTTAGGTCATCAGATAGTTTATGTACTGAGCTGCGCTCGTGACTTCGATAGTTTTAGTATTTTGAGCAATTTTAGCTTCATTTCAACATTGAATCCTTTAATTTATCTTAGCAATTAATTAATATGAGTTTTTCTTCATCTATTTCTTTGTTTTCTTCTCTAATTATGAGTAGCTAGACCCATAAGCTAGGGTTGTGGCTCAATCCTAGTGTGGGTAATTGATGGGTCTTGTGTTTTAGGGCTAGGTTGACTATGGGTATTTGATATTTGGGCTAATTTCATGTTTAATTGCTGAATTGGTGGTTGCAAACACTAGTTTATGTTTAGTTGACTTTGGTTCTTCTTGAGAAAGAGAGCCTAAGTCTCTGAAATTGGTCCAACAAGGAATTGGGGTGTACTCAAGAGATTGATAGCCCCAATTAAAGGGTTAAACCTAGAGATAGTAATACCCGACTTGAACCTTGATTGCTTGTGCAAATTTGCATACCCAATTGGTCTTGAGAAAGTCAATTCGAGCAAAATCATTCGAACCACCGAGAAGTGTAGAGGGTGTAGAATCGTGCAACGGTTATATCATACTCTCCAAATATGTCAATCATGCCTTAGACTCAAGTATCCGTCAATTGACCACCTATGTGAAATTCACTACCCTAGTGCCTTTTAATCATTAGAACTACTCGCAATAGTTTAATCTTAGCTTACTTTAGTTTAATTTAGCATTATAGTTTTATATAATTAGAAGTAAATCAAAAACCCATAAATGTTAAGAAGTGCAATTTGGAACACATAAACAACTCTCAATTATATAGACACTCGACTCCAACTTCTAGCTCCCTGTAGAAATCGATCCCGACCTTAATCGGGTAAAATCTTCTTCGACCCTCTTTCGCTACTCAATAGTAGTGCAGGGTTGGCTTCGATTAGCGTGCACCCTGTGAATTGTGACTCTGTTGTTTCCATGGCACTGTGTAGTGATCCTATTTTGTTGATATCTGTATTTTCACCATGTGATAAAGTAACTGAACTGTCAATCATGCTATATATCATGTTTAGGCTTTATGCTGATATTGTTAGGACCCATAGTGGTCATTTTTTGCGGTCATCTTACTGATTTCATTGTTATTTTGTACTCAGTCATATTCATGCATTCATATCATTTCTCAATCTCAATTGTTGTTTATTGATACATCAATCATTATTGTCAGGCTGGTTTCATAACATTGTGAGCCCATGAATGAGACTGGAGAGATTGATGATTGTGTGAGGCCGAGGGCATGAGTGAGAGTGATACTATAGGATCGGGCTACACGCCACAGCATGATATATTGATTATATTTTATGGGATCGGGCTGCATGCCACAGCGATATAGTGCTTGGGCTAAAGGAGCCCCACTAAAGTCTGCACACCCACAGTGAGCGCAGTTGATTATATATTTATATATAGATCGGGTTGCACGCCGCAACGAGTATTATGGCTATTTATATATATGGATTGGGTTGCACGTCGGCAACGAGCCTTATGGCTATATACATGTGGATTGGGTTGCACGCCGCAACAAGCCTTATGACTATATATATGTGTGGATCGGGTTGCACGCCGCAACGAGTATTGTATAGTGTTGAGTGATTGAGTGTGCTGAGTGTTGACCACGGTAAGAGAGAAATACAAGATAGTGAGATTGAGTACTCTGAGAGTGTGAGTACATGATCTTATCACTGAGAGGCATTGCATTTGCCACGCATACTTGAGATACATGCATAGAGATGCATTTCCTTTTATTGCCCATTTTTGGTGACGTTCATGATTTTACCTGTATCTTGACATGTAGGCATAGAGATTTACTTTCTTCATGCTATCTGAAATTGAAACATTTACCTGATGAAAGGTTTTTGGGAAAAATTACAGTTTTCAAACTCACTCATATTTTTGACGATTTCGGTAAAGGATTTGGGTTTTCACTGATATACTTGACAAGCTGAACTATTTTTGGAAAACTATGAAAAGGCTGAGCATTTTATCTCTGAGTTACTTCTTTATTTAGTTTCTTTACACTGTTATGATCTACTATTGGTTATTAGTGTTGGATCGGACCCATATTTTAGCTCGTCACTACTTTCAACCTAAGGTTTGGTTTGTTACTTAGCAGTATATGGGGTCGGTTGTACTGATACTACAGTTCTGCATATTGCGTGTAGATGTTGGATGTTGTTGTTGCTGTGTTCGATGGTCGCTGGATTTGAAGGTGTAGTTGCAGCTGCCTCTTGTTCATGGTAGCCTTAGATTTATAAAACTCTATTTATGTACTTTTCAAAACAGAAGATGTATTTACTTCATTTTAGCTTTGTAAACTCTATTCTTAGAAGCTCATGATTGGTACTACTAGTTCTTGGGAAATGTATAAGTTTCAGATAATTTCTTCCCTTTAGTTGTTTTATTAATTTCATTGGAAATGGATAATTGTTAAATGGCTTAGCTAGCGGGTTGGGTTAGATGGCATCACAACTAGTTGGATTTTGGGTTGTGACAAATTGGTATCAGAGCTCTAGGTTCATAGGTTCTACAAGTCATGAGCAAGTTTATAGTAGAGTGTTACAGATCGGTATGATGACGTCCATACCTATCTTCGAGAG